>NC_089647.1:113125614-113446169 GCF_037042795.1 Molothrus aeneus | reverse complement strand
TCTGAGCAGGGCAGACACAGGTAGTAATGTGAGGTTTTCAACCTTCCCTTCTCCAGCAAAAGAGGAGGTGAGGAAAAGCTCTCATTGTTAGAGTGAGGAATAGGGTTAAAATCTAGCAGAAAAGCTTAGAAAGGAATAATTCAATGCATGTGGTTAATTAAACCACTTCATTTAAGAATTACTAAATAAATGAGGAAAGTAATAGACACCTGTGCTGAATAATCTTTAATAAGATTAAAATCAGTGAAATTTTAAAAAATAATAAAATATTTATATCAAAGCTAGTACAAAAGTAACGAATCTGTTTACCACTCAGTTTTGGGAATACTAGCATTAAAAAAGTAAGCATATTGGAAAACTAGGAAATTCCTTAAGGATAGCATTAGGACACTGGGAACATTTTATTTAAAAGAGTTCTTCAGATTTTGGAGTGGGAAAAAGCCCTGGGAAAGATTGCAAAAGCCCCACTAAGATTTTAAGATTTTTCTTGGCAAATGTATAGGGGGGAATATAAGATGTAGCAGTGTGCAGCAGGCAGAAATTACTGAGGTTCCTTGTAGGATTATTCTTTCTCTGAGAAGCCCAGTGGCTTGGTAGCAAGAAGGAGATGGTGGAGAGGGAAGGGTCTGACTGAATTTTTAAAAACAAAAATTTGAAGCATTTTGAAAAACTCCTAGAAAGAAAAGGAAGCAATGTGATTTTGTCGAAGCTGTGCAAGTAAGTTTGAAAATACATTACAAGGAATGATCTCTAGATAATTTGGCAAAGGTGTGACTAAAAAGGTTTTTTCCACGTAAAATATTTGCTTACTGAATGTATATTCACATCTATTTCAAGGCAAAATGTTGTGAAGCCATCATGAGTGCATGAATCCTGCTAATTGCATAACAAACACAAACCAGGAAAAGAACAAGGTAACAGCAGAGAGGCCTTTCTCCATGAAGTCAACATCAAGTTCTGCTTTTTTACTGATGTAATGTTGTAGGAGAGAATGCTCTAAATAAAAAATGGGTATAATCAGACTAAAACAATAGCAGAGAATAATTTTATACTGTTTCAAAGGCTTGATTCCCAATGATAAAATTTCCCAGGAAATCACCCCTGCAGCTCCCCTACCCACCCCAAACACTCCAGGGTTTTTCATTAGTTTCAAGACTTCTAGATAGGAAAACCCACATTACCTTCTGTGCCTCATTGCTCTCTGTGCTCTCTGTCACAGAGTGAGGGATTACCATATTCCCCTCTGTCATTGTCACCACTTTTAATGAAGGGATGGGACTGTTTTGGGGCTAAGAACGATTTATTGCTCAGATAAACATCAGTCTCAGAGGCTGTGAGATTTTAAAGGAGCAAGCATTTGGCCATAGCTCAAGAGTAGTCACAAGTTTTTGTTACAAGACAATATAGAACTTTCTAACCCAATAGACAGTTGCCAAAGGGTTTATTTTCTTTTTCTAACCTATCAGCTATCACTTATACTGCACTGTGGATACTTTTGTCCAATGGCATCTGTCTCACATGCACACATTGGTTTCTATTATAAGTTCTAAACTCTCAGCTTATTCTATATAACCACTCCTCTACATTATAAACCCTTCACATATTCTTCTGTTATAACTTCTAAACTCTTAGTTTATTCCATACAACCACACCCCTACATTATAAACCCTTCACCATTTTATCAGTACAGTTACTTAAGTCATCTCACTTACTTAAGGCATAGCCTTACTTACAATTATAGAAACATAAGTTTATGATTTTTCTGCTTAATGTCTGTATATTGTATTTTTACATCAAGCCACGCTTCTCCCAAGGCTGCAATTCAAACCCTTCTGTGTCTGTGGAAGTTTCTGTATTTCTGATTCCCACACCCCTCTGTTTCACACTTCCCATCTGTGGAAACCCAGGGCACCAGGAATATTTCTCTGTCTGCTCTGGGGTGCCCTGACCCCCAGGGATGCACTGACTTTGACCCTCATTCATGGAGAAAATTTCCAAAACTTCAAGATAGACTGGAATCCACAAAAGTGTGAAATAGATTACAGAGAGTAGTGTAGGTGCATCACTTGGTGAGAAATTGAGGTTTTGGGGTCTTTAGTATGCTGTGGATGGAAGCAAGATGGAGGGCACAGGGTGTGGTCCTGGGTTTCTTCTTCATGCTTCTCCTTCCTCCTTCTCCATGGGTTTGGGTGG
Source organism: Molothrus aeneus (assembly GCF_037042795.1). Taxonomy (NCBI): domain Eukaryota; kingdom Metazoa; phylum Chordata; class Aves; order Passeriformes; family Icteridae; genus Molothrus; species Molothrus aeneus. Next base: position 113,443,976 of record NC_089647.1, on the reverse strand, counting down.
CATTTTGTAATTGGGCAGAAAAGTCCCCATTGCAGCTCTTTGGGATAAAGTTATTGGGTTAAAAGGGAAAATAATCCAGGTGTCAGTTCTAAATTGGATAGTTCAGTCTTAAAAGACCTTGTACCAAGAGATTGTTGCCATTTTGTGCCTTCTGATGAAAAGCTGCAGAACTCACAGCAGTGAGACTGTTTTACTGATAAGAAATAATAAACACCTGAGTCTGAACATGAAACATCATCTCAAGTGCCTTCAGAGACCCAGAGAAACCCATAACTGGTACCCCAGCAACTGGGATCCCACACCCATCAAACAGATGTCACCACAAAATACTGATGAATCCCGCTTAATTAGCGCCTTTCAAAGCAATTACACCTCCTCACCTCTGACGATTAATTGGCTCTGGTGCTCCACAGCTGCTGCATCGTTCCTGGCGATGCAGGTGTAGTTTCCGTTGTGCATCAGGGACAGGTTGGAGATCCTCAGGGAGCTGGTGAAGTCGATGTTGTCGATGGTGACGCCCAGGCTGGCGGGGATGGGCCGGCCGTCCTTCTGCCAGGTGATGGTGATGGGCAGGTCCCCCGAGACCACCACGCAGGGGATGAAGACCCTCTGCCCAATGGAGAAGCGAGGGAACTCGAAAGGTTGGATGAAAGGTGGGACTGGAAGGAGAGAGGGAAAGAGAGAGCTGTTGAAACCACAGCCTTGGCTATGGAAATAACATAATGGAGCAGGTGCGCAGGGTGGGATTGATGGTTTAGGGTTTTAGCTTTTCTGGTTTTCATATATATTTAATTTTTAATTTTTTCACATATATATTTAATTAAATTAATATTCATAATAATTTAATATTTTTCATATATATTAATATATCACATATTTTAATATTTCGTATCTTTTTAATCCTGCAATTCTTTAGTGTATAGCTCTAAACTCCATATACAGTCCTAGCTACTGCTTTCCCAGTTTGGTCAGACAACACAATTCCTCTCCAGTCCTGGGGATCAAGGACACCTCACTGCCTCAGGCCCTGAGAAATGTAAACAAAAGTGAGTTGGGGCGAGCAAACTTGGGGTAAATGACTTCATTACCTGAAGCTGTAATTGGAAAATTAACCTCCAATATGCAAATGGACCAAACTTATAAAAGTGTGAAAACCTGTGACCCCATCATCCATTTTAGGATGGGAGGGGGATTCATCTACCCTAAATGTGCCTGAAGGCCCTTCAATAAATATAACCACTTTTTATTCCCTTAATTTTGTCTGGCCTCTGTTTTTAGGCAGCCCCAACAAGGCATCAGGATGTGCAGAATCTACACCTCTGACAGCCATAAAGCCATAAAGCATTGTTTAGCAGGAAAAAATCACATTTTTGGAAACACCTTCTAATTTTTTAGCCAGTGCATAAGCAGAGATGACAAGCAGGGGAAATCCTGGCTTCTAGAGACACCTGACCTCCCTGGCAGACCCTTGCAAAAGGATCAAGCAGCTCTTCCAGAAATCACAGCACCACCAGTTTGAGCCTCTCCAGGGCTGCCAGCAGTGGCATTGCCAGGAAGAGCTCAGCAGATTTCAAGGCCTGGTCCACGGGCATTGCTTAAAGGTCATGGAATAGACCTGGAAGAGGCTCCAGCTTTGCTTCTGGGGTGTGATGACAGAGTGTGAGCTTCCTGAACAGCCTCTAGCACTTATTTCTTAATATTTCAAGTCACAATTCTCACTAAGATTGCAGGAAGGGGAAGTACTTGTAGGACAACAAATTAAGGTAAAACTGATTTCTAATCAGAGGGATGGTGCAAGACATGAATGTTCAAGTTGGAATTTAATTCCTGCTAAGCATATTTGGCCTAATAAATATTTTTTTAATTTCCTTTTCTTCTTTTCTTTTTTTTTTTTTTTACCATATTATTCTCTGGCTGAACCAAAGAAAGCATTTAAAAAATTACCTTCTTTTCTACCAAAGTAAAGAATTCTACTTCTTAAAATCATTTTGTTTTCAGGTATTTTTAATAAAAACTAGTGAAACAGACAGATTAAATAAACATAGAAAAAATAATGGGGCTGCCCTATTTTCTTTGGTTTGTGGTTGGAATTTTTACTAAAAAATTGTTAAATTGAGAGGCAAATACTCGTCCAGATGAAGGAATCAAAATCTTCTGCCCTTCTCAAGGGAGCATTCAAACAACCAGGGCATTGATCTCAGCCTGGTTTTTATCAATCACTCCTGAAAGGGCTGCACAACCAACTTTGCAAGCAGTACTCAAATCCTGATTTATCAAAAGAGAAGGTTCCTAGAGGTTATGCACCTCAGATATAGAAGTGCATTCTCCTATTGCCTGGGAGATCACTTACACCTAATCTGTACTACATTTGAACAGGAAAGATGGAAGGATGCCCAGAGCAGAACATTTATAGTGATCGATATGTTTGAACTCCAGAAGAAAATGGAGTTGGTGGCTTTATCTAATTGTATTTCTTTTGTCCTTTTTCCCTTCAGAAATTGTAAGGTTGTGGTTTCCCCAGAGCTGAAGCAGAAAAAAAACCCAAAATCTCTCAAGTGGTTGCAGTGTGTGCCCATGGACTTCCCCAACAACATTTTCCCTCCTTTTATCAGTGTCCTATTTCTGGGATGCAGGGACAAGTGTTGGTGGCCACTGAGTAGCTCCAGGCATTTCCTTTGATCCAGATGTTGGGTCCTCCATTAGGAGTAAGAAAGTTCATCAAGCATGGCCAGAAGGTCAAGGAAGGTGATTCTGTCCCTCTGTCCCCTCAGGTGATTTCCCAGCTGCAGAGCTGCCCCAGGCCTGGGCCCAGCCCAGGGAGGAGCTGGAGCTGCTGCAGAGAGCCCAGAGGAGGCTCCAGGATGAGCAGAGGGATGGAGCAGCTCTGCTGGGAGGAAAGGCTGGCACAGCTGGGATTGTTCACCTGCACAGGAGAAGCTTTGGGCTGAGCTCAGGGTGGCCTTGCAGGGCCTGCAGGAGCCCCAGGAAAGCTGGAGAGAGACAATTTCCAGGGGATGCAGGGACAGCACACAGGGAATGGCTGCCAGTGCCAGAGGGCAGGGCTGGGTGGGATCTTGGCAATGAGGAATTGTTCCCTGGCAGGGTGGGCAGGGGCTGGGATGGAATTCCATCCCTGGATCCCTGGCAGTGCCCAAGGCCAGGCCAGGCACTGGCAGCCATTCCCTGGGTGCTGTCCCTGCATGCCCTGGAAATTGTCTCTCTCCAGCTTGCCTGGGGCTCCTCCAGGCCCTGCAAGGCCACCCTGAGCTCAGCCCAAAGCTTCTCCTGTGCAGGTGAACAATCCCAGCTGTGCCAGCCTTTCCTCCCAGCAGAGCTGCTCCATCCCTCTGCTCATCCTGGAGCCTCCTCTGGGCTCTCTGCAGCAGCTCCAGCTCCTCCCTGGGCTGGGCCCAGGCCTGGGGCAGCTCTGCAGGTGGGGAATCACCTGAGGGGCACAGGGACAGAGGGACACTGGGGCTTGGAGCAGCCTGGCACAGTGGAAGGTGTCCCTGCCATGGCAGGGGTGGTACTGGATGGGCTTTCAGGTCCCTTCCAGCCCAAGCCATTTTGTGATTTATAGTTCCATGACTCCAAAAAGGACTAAGGCCTTGTTCAAAGCTGTGTTCAAGTGTTTGTGCAGATTCTCCTCACAGTGCAAGAGCTTGGCAAATACAAGTTTGGTATTGACTGCACAGTTTCCAGCACAGCCATGGTGCCGTTTGATGAGGGGAAGTGATGACCATGCTCAGCTGCCACAGAGAGGTGACATCAGGGACAGGACAACACAATTCATCCTTCCAGGCCTTCACTGGCTTTCCCAAGGGTGTCTCACTGTCTGGGTTTGGGAAAAGTGCCACTGCCATCCCTTTTCTCACTTTTCCTGGCTGCCATCTCTCTAATTGCTAAAACCTGTCCTTTGGCATTCTGAAAACCTGGTACATCAGGTATAGAAAAAAAAGAAATTTGGTATAAATTACTGTGTTTATTTGAACTTTGAGCACTGGAAAGTACCTGCTTGTTCACTTGGGGACTTTTGCTGTCACAAAGTGAGGCAAAATACCTGCAGCCTCTTGGAATTACCTTAGCCCAGCTAGCTCATTCACATGAGATATCTCAGATTCTTTGTACATCAGCAGAAAAAATTTCTCGTGGCATTTATTGACAAGCAGTTCATAATATGAATGAGAAACTAACTGAATGTGTCTTTCAAAAGGTTTTGCCATAAATCTTCCCCTTGATAAGTACAAATACCTGCTAAATGCCAAGTCTTCCCCTTACTGTGGTGCCCAGCACATTTCTACCCAAACCCTTCTCTTTTCCTCAGACATCATTACTGAAAAATGCACTAAAATTCACAACAGGGTGGCAAATTACTTTTGTATTTTCTGCTGAGTGTGTAACAAATTTGAGCCAATCTTTCACAGACAAAATGATATCAAAAGTCAGACAAAATATTGCCCAAGGATAATAATGTGCATCTTCACTCTCCATCTCCCTGATGAAGAAAACAGGGAGAAAGATCATTAGGTGACATTGAAATGTTTTTCAGAAAATATTGATTTGCAAGGCTGCATTTACCAGCTCAAAAATATAAGTAGCAGCCTGCAGAGTATTTCAGAAATTGGCTGAAATATTTTTAGGCAGCACATTATCCTTCTATTCAGGTTCTTTAGATACAGAGGAAACCAACATTTCTGCTTCATAAAATATAATGTATATTCAACCAACAGCAGCTTGCAGTCCTTATGAGGAGCTTATTTTAAAAGCCAGTGTGTAATTTAAAAATCAGTACTTAGAAGAAAGTAAATAGTCTTGCAAAAACTTTGAAGTATTGAGGAGTATTTTTCAGCTATGGTATTCACCAGTTTAAATTGGTAAAATAAGTTTTTTATGAGCTATCATAGGAGATAAACTTTCTTTCTGCTCGTTTGAAGAAGGAAATGACCACAAAAAAAAATCACTTATTAAAAATTTATGATGTTATCTGGCAAATAATTTCTGAAGTATAAAACTTTCTGTCTCTATCAATATCAGCAGTAAAAAGTAGAGATATATCCTTGATAGAAGAAAATATTAAGCTTGATTAACCAACATGAGGAGAATTTTTTGCACACTAAAGCTGTACCATTGCCAAACAGCACTAAAAAAAAAAGAGGGGTATGTAGTACTTTGAGAGAAAAAATTCACAGCAGGACAGATGTATTTAAAATCTGTTTAAAATACTTCAATGTCTGTTTATATATTTTACTCCCCTATACATAGCTTTAGCTTGACCATATTTCATATTTTTGATTTTTTTTGGTGAAATTATGCTATTTTATATATAAGTTGTTCCATCTTAACCAGAGAGAGAAGAGCCTTTGTGCTTGTGTACATGGAAGGGGATATTTCTTTCTCTACCCAAAACAGGCAGAAGAGTGAAAATCTCTGCTTCATGCCACCAAGTGCTGTGTCCTGGGAATGCTTTATTGATGAGAGCTTGAATTAAGTGTCTATTTAAGAAGAGGAGCATGGGCCAGCCTCATTAGTGCTAATACAGGAAGATTTAAATTATGTTTTTGTGCCCTAGCAAGGTCTTCTGCACCTCTGGGGGACTGCTGGAAAGGAGGGCAAGGAGGGCTTCCACGCTGCTCTCCATTAGCAGAGGAACATCCTTAATTTCTTGCCCTCTGTTCCATGGGAGTTGTGCTGGGAGGAGCTGCTGAGATGATTTACTAAGACAGAGCATCCTGCAGATCCCCTGTTTCCTGCAGCAGCCAGCTGAACATGGTGTTCTGCACAGCAAAATGAGAATCATCCCCTGCTTTATCATTATGAACAGCTCCCTGATGGCTTTTCTTGCAACAGCACTGTTGCAGGGGCTGTGTCTGCAATATAAAATACTTTTGGCAATGAATATTTATGGCTGATGCAAAATCACAGCCACTAGGCTATGCAGTCTCTTAGGGCAGCTGTGTGACCCCAGATTTCATGCACTGGGAGTGAAAAAGCCAAAATTATTTTGTCTCTGCACAAACCCTACACATGGGCTAGCAGTTTTTAGGTTTTCACAACCATCATAGTCCCCACTCCCCTTTTATGTCATCCAACACTCACAGGCTCCCTGATGCTGCAGTGGGAGCTTCTCCAAATGGAAAGGCCATTTAAAATGTTGTGTAAAAACCAAAAGTGCTTTTAAGTCATGTCTCATCCATCCCATGCAGTCTCTTAGGGCAGCTGTGTGACCCCAGATTTCGTGCACTGGGAGTGAAAAAGCCAAAATTGTCTCTGCACAAACCCTAGCCATGGGCTAGCAGCTTTTAGGTTTTCACAACCATCACAGTCCCCACTCCCCTTTCCTGCCATCCAACACTCACAGGCTCCCTGATGCTGCAGTGGGAGCTTCTCCAAAGGGAGAGAGCATTTAAAATGTTGTGTGGGAACCAAAAGTGCTTTTAAGTCAAGTCTCCATCCATGGAGCCCTCTCCTTTCAGCCTCCTTTGTGAGGAGAAAAGTGCAAGCCCTTATCATCCTGAAACACCCTGCAAAGCTGGGATGGTGGGGAGCTCATTCCCCTGCCCAAGGGGATGAATTTGCTATTTATTTGTAAGAAAGAAAACCTTGATGTGATGATAAGACAGCAGCTGCAGGAGTATTTTCATGCAACAAGTTGATCTCTTCATTGGTAAAGCGTTTCCTAATTAAAGGCCTCACTTTTGGAACCTGCTCCAGAGATATTGCTCTTGTTCAGCCCCTACCTGATTTAAAGTGATTTTTGTCCTCAGGTATCACTGTGAAAAGTCCAACTAAATCACTGGAGCCAAAAGATAATAGATAAAATAAACACAGAAAAAGAGCAAGAACACACCTTCTTAAAGTCTTAAGTAAACAAATCTGCACTGTAAGACAGAGGGCCAGTTTTTGATAAACATAGTATACAAAGCATCTTGAACTCCTTAATTGAGGCACTTATTGAAGTACTAGGGATCATTTCAAATTGTTTGCATAATTCACAAATAAATGCATCCATCACAGACATAAATTATGTTTGAAAGATAGAAGATATAAGACTGTGCACAAATCCAGGGAGTTTTAATTTAGATTTAAGTGAAAAGTTTTAGATTTGTGCATACTAATTCCTAGTCATGAATACTGGATAGTGGTGAAACAACTTTAACAGACATTTTTGGGTGACCATTTCTGCAGTGTCAGGGGTGAAGTCATTACAGGAGTTACATTAGAAGTGTACTGGTGCAAAGTAAGACACATCCAGATGATACTTGTGAGACTTTAAAGAATGGAAATCAGGTATTTTAGTGCAAAGCTAACTTTGGGCTGCTGTATGCTGAATGGCAAAAAAAAATTACACAGACCTGTCAAGAATATCAGCCTGTTTCAGTCTTATCTTCAGGAATTTCTACAGGTCAGACGCACTTGAGACATCCCTATCAAAGTGCAAATTCCCTTAAATCAGGCTCTGCCACTGCTTGCCCCCCAGAACTACTCCCCATGCCCATGATGTGACCTGAGAAGAATTCCTAAGTGCATTTTCCAGGATGTTTTGCACAATGGCACTTTCTCATCACTCTGGCCACGGGGCCCTGCTGTGATTCCTGTACAAGACAACTTCAGTCAGTTTGAGGGGTTCTGAGCATTTCTTCCCAAGGAAGTTGGGACAAATTTGAGGGCATCCAAAACCATAAAGCATGGGGGAGTGAAAAAAAGGCAGAAAGTGATATAATGACAGAAAGATCTGAAAGAAAACAAGGCCAGAAGTTTTGGGGTTTTTTTGATTCAATCTATTGGCAAAGTCAGTCAGCAGGACAGATAAGATCTGAGATTTGTGCATGAAGATAAGGTCTGAGATTTGTGCATGAAGATCTGAGATTTGTGCATGAAGCTGAACTCCCACTGGCCATAATCCACAATTCCAGGCTGAAGCATGCACAGATTAGCAGATTGATTGCAGAACCCTGCAAAGATTTCCAATGATGTTTTTCCTCTTTTGTGCCTGCATATTTTTCACTATTTAAACCAGCCCTCCCTGAACTGATTTGCAATGCAAATTCACCAACAGTAGTTCAGATATTGGAAAGAGCTAGACACTTCCCAGGAAAGATGAGGAGGATCTCTTCAAAGAGTTGCAAACATGAAGCTATTTAGAAGTAGCCCCTGTTTGGTTTGCTTGTATTCTAACATGAAACAAGGCTGGTACAATTCCTTTTTGTGATTCACAACAGGTGAGGTGCTCACTTTACACACAAGAACCTTTCTAAATCAATGAAATACATAAGCTCAACAAGATCAGAAACAGTCCTTTTGAACACCACACTTTTTATTTTAATGATGCTGTACCCTTCCCTCTCAGGGGCTTCTTTTTCAATTAATTCCTGTTGGAGAAGTGTGAATAGCAGCAGGCTGTTTACATGAGAATGTGTCCCATGAGACTGATGACAAGAAAATCATCACTTACTACTGATGGCTTTTACTGTAGCTGGGAAAACTATTACTATAAATTGCATAATAAAAAAATGGAGATGATAACTCACTCCTGTTCTTAAAAGCTCTGAGATCTACTAAAATGCTGTAAAAGAGATGCTGCTATTATTATTTTAATAGCTTTCAACTTTAATGTGGTTTTTTTTTTGTTTTTTTTTTCAATGGAAATATGAAAATTAGAGATAGGGTGGGTAATATAACTTCTTTCTTTGTTTGCCAACACTTCCCATGATGAGACTGCTTTCATTTGCTTGCAGTTTGACTTTTGTTTGGGTAGCAGTTTGCCAGGCCAGGTGTCTGCCTCAGGCTGAGTCATTTCAGCTGGAAGGTTTCAGCTACAATTCGTTGGCCATTTCCAAGAAGAAGGTGGAAGAGTGGGAAATCTGAGACATGGTAAATATCAATTCTACCATAAAATGAGAAAAAAACCAAAACAAGGTATTGTGAGAACCTGAGAAGTCCCACCTGCCCCATGGATTTAGCAGTGGATTTCAAATTCAGGTGATGGCACCAGCCTCAGATGTTTTTACTATACCTATAAAAAGTCATCACAATGGTGCCCAAATTTTGCATTCTGAGCAAAATGAAAACTAAGTCAATAAATAAACAAAACCCCCACATGATCAGATGTGGAGAGAACATTTTGCAGTGACAGAGTCCAAAGCAGCCCTGAGCACATCCCAGCACTACCTTTCAGTGGCTGAGTCAGTCTGGTGAGATTTCAGAAATCAGGGCAGATTTGTCACTCCAGTGCCTGAACTTGGAAGAATGGCAGAGAGGACTGGAACTGGAGGGTGGGAAAAAGATTGGAGTATCCAAAGGGAAAGGGTCGTTTTGAGTCTTGAGAACAAGGCAGAGTGGAAATGAGAGCTGAGATGATAAACACTTTAAGTTCAGATTAATTTTGGAACCCAGAGGAGAAGAGCCAGGACTTGGAGGAGCTGGAGAAAACTGGGGAGGACAGGTCATTGTGAGTGGGAATGAATGGAAAATCTGCATCTTCTGCAGAACATTCTTCTCTTTAGGATTTCTGACTCCAACAGTCCTCTGCCTTTGGCAAATGTGTACAAACCCCTCTGGCAAACCACGAGAGCTGGGCTGAACACAGAGCAAAAACTGGTGCTGCTAAGAATAATTCTGTCCTTGGCAAGGATGTGTGCAGTATCCTTAGCAAGGCTAATCTCAATTATTTCTGATGATGGCAGTAACTGCTGTTCCCACTTTGCAGGAGGCAGGGGAAAGGGGGTTCAGTTTACTTAACAAAAAAAAGCTAAAAATAAAATTACACCTAACATAGGCCAAAGCAACATGTGCTGAAAAGGTTTATTACAGTTGCAAAGGTCAGCAGGTATGGAATACAGAAATTAACTATGTAAGTACAGTTGTAGTCTCCCTCTGTTACTTGTGCATTACAGGGTGGGTAGTTTGCATGGCTTTCTGTCAGAAATAAGAACTGGCCAAATCATTTGTCCAAATACAAAAAAAAAAACAACCCAAGCTGGCTTGATTTCCAAAAAGCCCTGTTAGGACTCAGGCACGGTTCCATGGGAGTTAAATCTGCCAAGCAGAAACCTGGACGTTCTCCTGGCAGCTCGTGCACTCAGCCAGCTCAGGGCACTGCTGCCTTCCAAATCCAGATTTTGGGAGAGACAAGGGGAAGGCAAGAGCTGGGGGGAGAGAGCAGGACAGGAATGACAAACCATATTTCTGTGGGACACAGTTATTTGGAGCCTGCAGACCTCTGGCACAGGTGGTTATGCAGATGAGGGCAGCAGTTATTCCTAAAAAATAGGACAACAGATTTCATGTGGTGTCTCATTGATTCTTCTGATCAGCAGGGCAAAGAAGCAAAGGATCTAAGGTCAAATAGCACAGAAGTGCCCAGCTCCCAAGCTTTTGGCTTTCCCAGAGCCTGCCAGGTGGGAGGATGCACAGCAAGTCTCTGAAAGCCCTTCTCAGGTTCTCTGGAAGCCAACAGTTCATTTAAAATTATTGTCAAGAAATGTTCTCCTATCTATTCTCCTATCTGTGACCTTATCATGATTTCTGAAGGATGATTTAACTTTCATTTGGATGTTTGCAAATGTCAAAATACCCTGCAGAGTGGACAGCACTCTTGTGTTTGATAGCATACTCATGGTGTTGCATGTTTTTATTTAAATGCTGCTTTAAGCAAGTCTTCAGGATGCTTCACATGCTGGAGGATTTGGAAAGTGGAAAGTCAATGTGGCAGAGGGCTGCCAACTCTAAAAACCAATTGTTTGCCTAATGCAGATAAATGCTGCCCCGTAGAGCCAAATTCTGCAATTACCTTTGCCACAGATCTGTCAGATAAAGCTAATTAAATTATTTAAATCTGTCTTTCCCAGGGGGTTGCTAAGCTGAGTGACGTGACTGCTCTGAAGGAGGAAATGGAATTCTCAGGAGCAACTTCATTTCAATGGGACCAGAGTTTGAACATATAAATGCTACATAAAGGCAGGTGAACTGGAAAAATTAAGCTGTAAGCTTCTGAAATTGAATATACAAAAAAAAAGCGTGGATATTTTTGAGTTCAACTTATTGCCATTTTTCCTGGTGACCCAGGTGGCTTTTGTAAATGAACACATTGTTTCTGAGACATTCTGATACCACAGAGATGATAAACTCATGAGGAAATTAATAATTATGTCCTCAAAACAGAACATGGAGGGGAAAAAACCCACTAAGTAATAGCTCATTCGGTGTCATCTATTCTGAGTCACCCTTCAGGTGAATGGTTTGAGGTCACCCACAAATCTTGCAGCAGAACTGAGAGCAAAGCAAAGGACTTGTATTGAAGATGAACAATAATTCTCCTATGTTTCTCTGGAAAAAAATATTTATACTGATGGTAGGAGAAGCTGAACTATAAATAAGGATATTTGAGAAATGGTTTTAACTAGCCTTAGTGTCATATTTCAGAGTACTTTAAACCTTCAGTATGCAAGCTGGGCCATAGTTTGTATTTTCTTGGTATCAAATAGAAGTGTTTAAAAACTCATCTCATTAGGTTTGGAATATATAAAATGAAAAGGCAACACACACACACACAAACATTAATAATATTTTAAAGCACCAGGCCACTTTTGACTCCCCACTAGTATGTTAGATAAAATCTGCTGTGGCACTGCTGACCTCAAGCTACAACAGCAAAACATTGAGAACTGTTCAGGTATGACCTAAAAGCGTCACCTGTGACATTTTGGGCTTTGTAGATGAAGCCAGGCTATTAACCTTATTTTCAAATTACAATGTCTTTTTAAGGCTTGGAGCAACCTGGTCTAGTGGGAGGTAGAACCCCATCAAGGAAGTAAAATCATTGACAAAAGTTACAGCTCAATCCAAATTGCTGGAGCTGGCAATTTGCTTTCTGGGGGAGGAATTGTCAAATTGGAAACTGTAACCTAATGGAAGAAAAAGCAATATTTCACCTGAGATACCAGTTAGTGTTCTCAGTGACTGGTATTGTTTTGATCTCTATGCCTGCTGGATTTGTTTTGTCTGGCTACATTCATTTTGACAGTCATTTGAAAAATGGTATCATTTAAGAGGCAGCTTTTCCCCACCAAAATTTCCATGGTGGCCTCTTAGTGCAGCAGCAGCACAATGACTGATTTGTCATTCAGTTCCTAAACCCTATCAACAGATCTGTTATATCATTGTAATGTCAAGCAAAACACAACACACGTGAAAACAAAAGATGATGTTGGCTTTTTATGCCACAGCTTGTGACCAGTGCCCCTGATGGTCTCAGGTGTGGGAGATGTCATGCCTTTCACAGTCCAAATTGCTCATGGTTTAAAGCTAATCCCCTAAACTCTTGGAAAAAAAATAGCAATTGCATCACTCCAGACTGCTAAAGGTAAAACTGACAGAGCAGAAGGAAGTTGAGATCAGATGTCTGTAACAAAGTCATTTTACCTTACTGCTCTCTTCATTTTATCTGAGAATGGATACAAGATTCAACCTCTCTTCCTTCCTCTCCTCTACCTCCAAAAAAAAAAAACCCAAAAAACCAACCCAGGAAAAGCTTCTAATAACTTCAGGAATAGTGAAATTATACTCCAATTCTTCCTATGGGCTCACATAAAGTGCAGTATTTAGTGGCCCCATTGCTCAAAACTAGGTGCTACTGCAATCAGGTTTTCTGTCTTTTGTATCCTCATGAATAGATCTGAACATTGCCAATGTCAGAACAGTCAGGACACAATGGTAAAAAATTCCTATTCTCAATCTCTTTCCAAAGTCTTTCAGGGCCATCTGAACATCCTTGTTTTGGACTCTTTGACTAGATTTGAAGCATCCTATTAGAATTTCAAGTCACATTTATTTACAGTGTTATCTTTCTAAGCATGAAGAGCACTCAGATAATCACTTAATAAGAGGAAAGCAAGGTTAATGCTTTTAGTTCCTGTCTCTGCTTAGTGGCAAAAATACAGACATTAAAATTCTCATCTCATGTTTTAAAAGCCAGAAAGTCACTGGCTAATGAAAATTGGAACTTTGTTGTCCAGTAGAGAAACAGTCACCAGTGAAATGTGTGTGACAAACCATTAATTTCCTGATTTAGTTGCAGCAAAAAGTGCTCGTAGCAAACTCAAGCTGCAAGGCCCCCACTCAGAGGCAGCAACAACAACCGGGACCAGCTGAGCCAAGGAGGGTAAAAGTCAGGAGAGAACAAGACACAATGACTGATTAGCTCTGTGTCATCATTAAAAATAAACACAAATCTGGATTAATCTCCTCAAACAGCTCATTATCCACCTGCCAGGACAATCCTACGTGTGCGCAATTCCACCAACGACCCCGCAATTAGCCAGGCTCTGCTTCTCCCAGCCTCTGGAACCCAGGACATTGCTCTGGCTGCCCTGGATGGCTCGAGACTGTTGCAAGGGCCTCAGAGACTTTAGCACGGAGTCAAAGACACCTGTGCCTTTGATTTTCACCCATGGAAACAATTCCCAACTTTGTGTGAGGATTTACAAGCCACAAGAGTCTGAGTAGAATGATAGTGAATTTATCATAGGGTGAAAAAGTAGAATTTTGAGGATTTAGAGTGGGATTCAAGAGGCAAGATTGAGGAATCGGGGCGTGTCTTTTTCTTCTTCTTCTTGTCCTCCAACTTCTGCTGTGATGGTGACAGTTCTGGGTTGGTATAGGGTAGAGACAGATTGTCTAAAATAGGTGATAGGTATTGGAAAATTATTGTAAATAAAGTACATGTGGTTTTTAGTATAAAAAGCTAACACCACCCCAAGGGTGGGCAGTGTGCCTCAACCCAACCTGCTGGACAGACCTCAGCAGGTCAGAGAAAGAATGTATTAGATAAGAGAAAATAAACAACCTTGAGAACCAGAGCTGAGGAATCTCAACTTCTTCGGTCATGGGGCTGGGAAAAAAGATTCTTTAATACCTCGGGAGCCATTTCAGCAACACGAGACCCGAGACCCAGCTGCGCTCACCTTTCACTGTCACGTGCACGCTCTGGCTGGTGGACAGCTGGGGCTGGACCAGGACGTTGCAGGTGTACTCGCCCTCGTCCACCTCCTTCTGCACGTCTGAGAGCTTCAGCGTGCCGTTGTTCTCGAACGCCACTTGGCGATGGTTGAAGGGCAGCAGGTTGGAGTTCTTGTACCACTTGATGGAGTAGTAGGGGTACCCGATGACCCTGCAGTGGATGTAGGTGTCCCTCCCAGCGATGGCCGTGATGTTCTTCATGGGCCGGATGCTCGCTGGCCCTGCCAAGGCGAGGAAAGGAGCTCTTGAGGACAATTTAGAGGCACGTTTGCTCGAGGGAATGGGTGAAATTATTTCTGGATATAGAGATGTTAGCGGACGTGGCTCGCGCTGCACTTCTTAGCATTTGACAGATTTTTACTTTTAAGAGCTACTTAAGCAGTTTCCCTAATCTTTTTATGCTCTACTTTTTCCTTACCCTGCAGCATCCATGCTAATTATATGGGGGTATATATTTGTGTTATCCAGCACTTGCCTGATAAAATCTTTGCTGTGTTACAAATTAAAAGGCTGAGTGTGATTTAATTAATGTGAAATACTAACACTGATATGGAGCTAGACTCCTGTTACACATGAGAACACTGAAACAATTAGCTTTTTTATTTGCTATGTATATAAAATATCTATATACCCATGAGGATGGGTATTAGCCATGTAGAGCCAGAAATTCAAGTTTAAGTTCTGTATACATGAATAATTACAATGGATGTTGGACAGGTAGAGGAGGAAAGGAGAAGGAAAACAAAACATGCACAGCAGGACTAAAGCAAAGAGACTGTGAACTAGTAGAGATGAGTAGAGGAAAAATAGACTAAAGGACACAAGCCAAAGGGTTCTTCCAACATTTAACCATACCATACACTTTCTATATGGGGCTGGAGAGGCAGGGTGGGAAAAGAGAGCAGGGGGGAGAAAAGAAGAGGACAAAACCATTAAGTCGGTTTTTGGCATTCCAAAATCTCATCACATGCAACAATCTTCTTCTCCACTACAATGAGTTATGTGTGTTTTTTTTGAGGAGCTGATTTGACAAGCACCTCTTACGTTTATTCGAGCCTGGTACAGGACGACTCCCGCAGAGTTGTTGGCAGTGCAGCGATAAACGCCCCCGTCCCGGACCTGGGTGTTGGAGATGTTCAGGTAACTGACCACGTTGCCCTCAGAGGTGATGATCTGGCTGATCCTGTGGCTGCCGTCCTTCACGATGGGATCCTCATCCAGTGTCCAGGTGATGGTGGGCAGAGGAGTCCCCTTCACGTTGCACACCAGGGACACTGGCTCTCCTGGGCTCACCACTTTCTCGCTGAAGGCAGAGATGATTTTGGGAGTTCCGTCTGCCAAGGGAGAGAAAAGCAGGAAAACAGTGCTTAGGTGGTGTAAAGCTTGTCCTCTCTACCCTGGAGTGTCAAATTTGTGGGGTGTCCCGTGGCAGGAAGGAATGAATCTGACTCTGTGTTCTTAGAACACTAATTTATTATTTTATGATCTATTATATTATATCTATATATTAAAGAATACTATACTAAACTATACTAAAGAATACAGAAAGGATACAGACAGAAAGCTAAAAGATGCTAATGAAAACTCATGACTCTTTCTTCAGAGTCCCACACAGCTTGGCCTCAGCTGACCATTAAGTCAAAACAATTCAGAGCAGAAACCAATGAAACAATCACCTGTCGGTAAACAATGTCCAAACACATTCCAAAGCAGCAAAACACAGGAGAAGCAAATCAGATAATTATTGTTTTCATTTTTCTCTGAGGCTTCTCAGCTTCCTAGGAGAAAATCCTGGGTGAAGAGGTTTTTCCACAAAATATGATAGTGACATTTCACCCTTTTTTGTATAATTATAATAAGAAAAAAGACTGTGTTTGTAATTCTTCTGCTGGGCCCTTGCAGAATAGAGAACAAACACGTCTTGAGAGGTTTTTCCATTGCCAGTCAGAACCTCAATCAAGTGCTGACATGGAATGATCAAGGAGATTCTTTACCTCTAGAATATCAACTTCTATCATATCACTAAAACAAGGCTTACAATATAGAAAATTCAAAAAAACATGCAAAGAATTGTTTATTGTTTCAAGTCCAAACAGCTGAGTTTCAGGAGAAGGAAATCAGATAGTTATTGTTTTCATTTTTCTCTAAGGCTTCTCATCTTCCCAGGAGAAAATCTTGGGCAAAGAGATTTTTCCAGAAAATACGATGGTGACACTGGAGTGTATCTCATGAACCAAGATCTTTTTTAGAAGCAACACAAGCAATGGTTTTCCAGTATGTAACCGTAATTATTGAGAGAGGGAAATAAATTCTACCAGTAGAGGACTTAAATGACCCTTTGCTTATGGCAAGTTTCTTTTACATCTTCTGAGAAACCTGGTAGTGGCTCTGCTGTAGGAAAAACACTTGAATAGGATCAGGCATTTCTATGAACTGCTGTTTTCCTGCAGAAAACTTTTAAAACCATATGGAGTTCATTATAAAAGACATACAGCAAAACCTCAACACATTTGGAGAGTCTCTTCTCCTGGTAGATTTTAGCTCCTTGGGAAGATAAGGATGAATCTTGTTGCCAAGAGCCAGGCACAACTTGCATAGGTTGGTTTCACATGGCAGTTTAGTCCTGACATGCAATGCCTGATTTGGGAAAGTGTTAAATTAAGCTTTTCTGAATACAGATTGGCAGTAACAGCAGTGATGCCAATTTCTTTCAGTGGTCATTTTGTGCTGCAGACAAATATTTCTCTGAATGAGAGCATTCAATCACTTTGTCTTGTGAACTGTCTCCCAAAATACTCAGCCTGTACTAGGGAAATGAATAAAGAAAATGGGTGGGCACAGAAACTTTGTAAGCAGGGAGCAGGATTAAATACCCACCACTCCAAAGAGTTGAGTGGGGTAACATTTAGGAGTGCTGCCACCCTGGTATGTAGTTAGGTAGTCCTTTCTGTGGTCATGCAGTGTGTGTTTGTTTTCCTTTGAAAATGTTACTTTAAAAACAGGGCTACAAAATTCCCTTACTTGCCACATGGTAAAAAGATAAGCACTGGCATTCTCAGAATGTTGAAAGGCCTCAGCATCTCTGGAAGAGCATTTGATTTTATCTGATTTCATTTTATTTTCCTCTGCCCCCTCTCTCTTTCATTTCTGTCCCATTGGTTATGTGACAGGGTTTCTAATTTATTTATTTATTTTCATTCCCGACTCTCTCCCTTTCCTTTGTAGTGTACTGGATACTGTCACCCCTCAGAAAACCAAACAGCAGCAACACAAAATAAAAAAAAATTAAAAAAAAAAGAAAAAAAAAAAAGCTTTTTATTCTGAAAGGAAGCTGACGTAGGACCAATAAATCTGTGAGCATGCACACCATGTACCTCTGCCACTCCGCCTCCTCTTTTTTCCCCCCTTTTTTAATTCAAGTGACAGGCTTTTTTTTGAGATGAAAGCAGACATTATTTTCCCAGTGAGACCTGAGTGTCTTTGAAATCTTCCCTGCTGTTGCTCTCTGATAACCTGCACTCTCCAGACACCATGATAGATTATCAATATGCTCTTTAGGCTTTCCTAGTCACGGGAGATGGTTGCCGAGGTAACTCGGTCCAGGCAGGTAATCTCTTCTTCTTCTACAGAGACTCTAAAAATAGTGTCCATGCCATGCCTGCACCACAGCCTCATTAGAGAGATGCCTCTGTGTAAATTGATGGCTTTCCTCACTTCATTATCATGTAGAACATGGTATCAGTTATTTAAGATGATCTCCAAGCCATCAGCCAATAAACCCAACCAGAAAAGCAATGTTTGGATTTTTAACAGAGACCTGCTTGGGAAGGATTTTCTTTTTTTCAAATTGATTTTTCCATTCTCTTACGAGTAGGGCACAATAAACCCCATGGACATTTCATAATTGCCTTCTTTTTTTTAAACTCCACTGGTGCCAAAATGATTTTTGCTTTTATATATTCTTCATATATATTCATAACTCTGTAGACCATTATTGTATAGTTACACAGTTCCTAGCTAACCCCAGTACTTTTCTTACCCTGATAGACAGAAAGAAAAAACTCATTCCCAAAGGCCCCAATCCCCTCTTGCTTTTTCCTGGGAGCCAAGGATGAGCTACCCTCCCAAGACACTTCCTCATAAACAAAGTACAGCTAGTAGCTGAAGAAAAAGGACCTCCAGAAGAGGTGGAACCAGGGGGGAGAATTACCTTATTACTTGAGGTTCTAATTGGGGATTCCTGTCAAAGATGCTGATTTGCTAAACTTATAAAACTGTGTTCACCCTATGAGGGCTGGGTATTTCTCTGCTCCTGCAGGCCTCCAATTAAAGACCAGGTCCTGTTACCTTCCCATTTTTATTATAGATTACCTCCTACACCAATACTGTGTTCAGTTCTGGGCCCCTCAGTTTGGGAAGGACGTTGAGATGCTTGAACATGTCCAGAGGGGGCAATGAGGCTGGAGAGGGGCTGGGAACACAAACCCTGTGAGGAAGCCCTGAGGGAGCTGGGGGTGCTCAGCCTGGAGCAAAGGAGACTCAGGGCTGCCCTCCTCACTCTGCACAGCTCCTGAAAGGGGCCTGGGCTCAGCTGGCCCTGGGCTCTTTCTCCAGCAGCACTGACACACCCAGAGCACACAGCCTCGAGCTGCACCAAGGGAAATCCAGGTTGGATAGCAGGGAAAAGGTTTTTCCAGCAAGGGTGAGAAAGTTCAGGAATGGCTGCCCGGGGAGGTGGTGGAGTCCCCATGCCTGGGTGTGTTTAACAAAGCCTGGATGTGGCACTGGGTGCCAGGGTTCAGTTGAGCTGTTGGGGCTGGGTTGGACTCGATGATCTTTAAGGTCTGTTCCAACCCAGTGATTCTGTGACTCTGTGAATATTTTCTCAAAAGCGCGTTGCTTCATTTCTAGATCCTTAAGGCATCACCACTCTAAAACGACAGCACCAAACCCAACCTGTTTGTTATTTTGAAAACCAGACCTGCCAGGCAGGTGGAGACTGACCTTCCAGCACCACCTGGACATAGTCTTGGGCTGACATCTTGTCCTTGCGCACGAAGCACTGGTAGGCGCCGCCGTCGCTCTTGGCCATGCCGTCCATGATCAGGTTCTCGCGGTTGACCCCGGTGATGCGCACGTTGCTGCCAGGGTTGATGATTTCCCCATTGCGGTACCAGGACAGCTCCTGGTCCTCGGTCCCTGTCACGCTGCAGGACAAGGACACTTGGCTGCCGACGCTGCTTTTGACCTTGCGCGGGCTGATGGTGGCTTTTAGCGGTTCTGGAGGTTTGGGTTGAAATAAGGGAGAGAGAAAGGGAAATAGAGGTTATTCAGTGTAAATGTGCATTTGTGTGTAAGTAACAAATCAACTCTCACAATAAAAATCACAGCCATACCCTTCTTAAAAGAAAACACCAAATAAATAAATAACAATAAATAACAGATGACTGTATTGTTCTAAAAAACCAATTTTTTCCACCAACATCCATGACAAAAAAATTGATCTACAGGGATAACCTATTCAACACATAATCCCATGCCCAGGTGAACAATAGGATCAGACCTACAAGTAACACCACTAGAACTGAGGGATTTAACGTGGCACTGCACAGTTTTTGGGAGGGCAGGAGGTTATTTCACATCGGTAAAGTGCAGACCTGTGAATCTTGTGCATTAAGTGCATTCCTGAAACTCATTTTCTGGTTTAATTTTGGGCAAAAGAAGCCAAATTTACCCTTTCCCAAACTACTCTCTGATGTGAACAACTGTAATAAATGCCAATTACAAGATTAGTTTTTTAAAGTAGATGTTAGTGCAGGTACATCCATGGATATCCATCTGACATGTCCACATGGAAGGTTTTTAGTGTGTGGGCTCACCAGATTTTCTGCTTTGATGTGGGAGGATTACAATATTTTCAAGTCAGCCTAAAGAAACAGCGGGACAGGAGAATGCAAGTTTTACATGGCAAAAAAAGAGGATAAACATTGCTGAAGAAAAGTCATAAATGTAAATGCAAGGAAAACAATCTTTATCCTGCCACCTAGGATTTATCAGCACTGCAGAACACAGATTTTATCCCATGCCTTGTATAAATTGGTTTGACTTCCTTATAGAGATAAGGGATTGCTATCACCACTAATGCTATCCCTGACATGAAGTACAGACCATCGCATTTTTTCTTTTAGCAGCTTGCATACACACACATGTGCACAAACACACTTAGAAAAGTAACTTGTTCACTTTATTAAATATTTTATATCATCAAAGTTGGAATAAATCCATAGGGGTTAATCAGGAACAGAGGCCTGGAAAAAAACACACAGTGGCCTCAGACATTCTGGATTACAGACAAAGGTCCAAAGCATTAATTGATCTTTGTTCAGATGCATGTTAAAAGTCACTGAATATCTCTGTTTCCTATAAAAACACTACAAAAGCTAAAAACTGGCAACAATCCATTAAACAAAATAGTTACACTCAAGTGCATCACTACTATCCCAGAGCCATGATGATGCAAGCAAATCACATTGTCCATTGCAGAGGAGGGTAAAACATTGCAGAGCAGGGTAAAATTTCTTTGCCCAGCTTTTATTCCTGCCAGCCCAATCCAGAGAATTTCCACTGGAGTGCAGAGTGCAGAGTCATTAGGAAAAACACATCACCAGGCACTGGGGATGCTTTGAGTATCATCAGCAGTACAATTACATCATGTCTCTGCAGGTTTTGACTTTGCATCATACAAGACAGATGGAATTCAACTCTTTTTTAAGAACATTTTGATGAATACATTTAGAACCAAAACTCCTCAGTTATAATTCGAGAATGGCAGATTTTTCCACCTCAGTTTTATTTTGCCCAAAAACATTATGTGCAATTATTTGTGAGGATATTTTTATAGCCTGAACTGTTCACAAACTTCTCCCTTTTCAGTTTGCTAGTCACGCTGTCTAGGTGGAAATGTTAGTTCACAGAGCATTATATCTATTCCAGGAAACAATTCTGTGGGTTTTTTCAACAGTAGTAGCATAACACTTTTCCAGTGTGGTGCTCCTGAAGTAATAATTATCTTTGTAGAATTTGTGAAACATTCAGAATATTCACACATGAATACTCGACTGAGGGGAAGTATGAGTATTCAATATTACTGAGCACCATGAGTCATGGCAATGAGAGTTTGGCAGCTTTATTTATGAGAACATTTGCAATTTCTTTTCCAGCACCCAATTCATGCTTCTAAATTACATATCCTCCATGTGATAAATTATAGAGCTACACTGGAAATTGCATCCATTTGCACTTCTGATCGCTCAATTGGCCAACTAACTCATCTCCACAGAGCCTGCTTTGGGTCGTTCCACAACTTTGAGGACTTTAATCATTGCTAGGATAAATTAAGGAAAGAGAAAGTACAGCAAGGCAAGGTAACAACTTGATACTGATGCCTAAACAGTTTTGCTTTTATGAATTTTTCATATATTTGTAGCCCTGATGAATATTATCATGGAGTTATGTAGCTCCTGGTAATTTTCCCACCTTTTTGCTCAAATTTTAGAACAATAGCCTAACATTCTAACACATTCCTGAAATACTGTTTAGTTCTAAGTATAGGATCTACAAGAAGAACATTTTGTTTCACAACCAGAATCTGAGAAGAAATAACAAGAAGTGAGGCAAAGAAACCGTGGGCCTACTCCAAAAATTGTCTAACCAAGTGCTCTTTAATTGGACAGTATTTGTTAAGACTACTAATTTGTTAAACTTATAAAATTGTAAAGATCCAGTACTGGGCATGCCCATGACCATTGGGACACCTGGAAGCTTCCAATCAAAGTCTGCTTTTTATTTTACTATTTCAGCACTGTTGCAAGGGTTTTTCTCTTTCAATATCAGGCAACAACACCAAAATCAACTGTGACAGGACCTGGCACAGCAAAAGACTTATCTCTTTCCCCAAATCTAAACTAGGCCTGAATGGTTTGTCTTGTGATGAATTATCTCAGCTGAGAACACCATCAGACAGCAATAAACATCCTGCTTTGAATGCATGGGAAAGGATAGGCAGAAATAAGTGACCAACAAACAACTACTTTTGCCATTCTAAAAGACCACTACAATTTTCATAAAATCAGAAATCTCTTTCTGGGTGTGCGGAGAGTTCTCCTCAATGCTAAGATGTTGGAATTGAGATACTTCCCTGGGACTGAGAGAAATTATGAGACTTCTGCACATCACTATCATTCACTGGAAACTGACACTGGCTCGTAATCTAAACTATTTCTTTATAGTTTAGATAACTGAACTAGCTATATCTAATTTATCTATAGCCAACTGTAAAACAGCTACCTTTATTATAGTACGCTGTGTTTTTATCTACTAGTAGTTCTTTTTGTGTTCTCCTGTGTAGTAAGTAAATCTGTTTAAAGTCTTGTGTCTGTTTTCCTTGAGTCTATTCTAAATAATTCATGTTGTAGTAGACCTAAGTGGTCATTATGAAGCACTTGTGAGTGAGAGTGGGTTTTGGGGTGCTGGCTGTGGCTGGACATGTCCTCCCCCTCTCTACCACAAATGGTTGGTGCAGAAATGAAGAGATAACCCAGGCAGGTGAAAGGCCCAAAGGGGTCACCTCTGGCACCAAAAGGGCTCAGGCCCCAGCTAGGAATCAACATCTTAATCTAGAGAGAAGATGTAGGAAGAGAGAAAAGAAAAATGTTCTTGAGTGAGAGACACTATTTTACAAAGACTAGAAAAGACACATGAATTATCATGGAGGCAGATGATACACACACACCCTGATAAACATATGGGACTTCTCCCTGGAGTTTGGATACAGATTCCATGGTTATTTTCCTAGGAATTGAGGGAAAGGATTTTGATGTGTGCTCCATCATAAATTGGTTGGTAAGGAACATTGCTTTCTAAGTTAAAGAATTTCTTTGCTAGCTGTAAAATTAATGGTACCTTTACTCTCATGCTGTATTTATTTACTGGTAGTCTCTTTTGTCCTTATTCCTGTGGAGTATATAATCTGTTTTAAGTCCTATGTCTGTTAGTTTTATGTCTATTAAATGAATAATTTATTCTATATTAGATCAAATTAGCCATTATTAAAGAACTTGCAAATGAGAGTGGGTTTTGTGGTGCTGGTCACCTCAGTAAAGCTCCTGCCTGCTGCCAGAGGCCTGGGCAAAAGGCAGGGACTTATCTAAACCCCCAGATTTACTCATAACACTGGCCACCTCAATAAAAGATGCTATTTGTTGGTTTTTTGTATTTATTTTCTACCTCTGTTGAGGTTGGGATTGAAGGCACTTGAGACAGTATTTCATGTTTGGATTCAGGTGTTTATTATTTCTTATCAGTGAAACAGCCTCACAACGATGAGTTTTTCTATATGAAATGCAGCCTTTCATTAGCAAGGCACAAAATGCCTAACTATCTCTTGTTACAAGGTCTTTTAAGACTAAACTATGTCATTAAGAAATGACACTCAGATTATTTTCCCTTTTAACCCAATAACTGATCCTTCGAAACCCGCAATGCAGAATTTTCTGCCCAATTACAAAACATCACCCAAACCCATGAAGAAGAAGGAAGTGAAGAAGAAGGAAGAAGAAGGTAGAGAAGAACAACCTGCCTCCACCCTAAAACCTCTATCTTGCTTCATATTTATTCTTATATTCTAAAACCTCAAACTTTAAGTTTTCTACCCTGTGACATTACACACTTCTAACTAACTGCACACTCATAATCCCAGTGTTATCGATCAATTTTGGAAGTCTTCTCTACAGACTCAAATGTAGTGCCCTCTTGCGAGTCTGTGCCTTTCAGCACACAAAGTTTAAGATTCTCAGCATCTAGCCTAGGATTCCAACAGCTGCCCACTGCCAGAAACCTGTCCCAGGCAGGGACTGGCCCTTGCTCTCCCTGTAAGTCTCTGTCTGAAGTTTCTCTCATCTGCCTCATGATCATCATGAAAAGCACAGAAATTGGGACCACCAAAAAAAAGACTCTCTTTGAAATCCTGGTCTTACTGGAGATGGTTGCTTGCCAAGATCCTGAGGCCTGAACAGAGCTTCTGGCTTGCTAAGTTATTGTTTGCAGGTGTGTTTGCTGTATGCAACACTGAACCCAGTGAAAGGAGAAAGGGGGCACTTTGCCCTTTCTTCGCCTGCACCCGCTCTTCTAAAAATACCAGGAGCTACATAACTCAGTGAAAATATTCTTCAGAGCTGAAAATATATGAAAAATTCATAAAAGCAAAGCTGTTTAGGCATCAGTATCAAGCTGTTACCTTACCTTGCTGTACTTTCTGTTTCCTTAATTTATCCTAGCAATGATTAAAGTCCTCAAAGTTGTGGAATGACCCAAAGCAGGCTCTGTGGAGATGAGTTAGTTGGCCAATTGAGCGATCAGAAGTGCAAATGGATGCAATTTCCAGTGTAGCTCTATAATTTATCACATGGAGGATATGTAACAATAGCCAACAATAGGAATTTCCCCAGGATTGGTCTGTACTTTTCCCCAGGATTGGCTGGGCTTTTTCTGACGTAGCTTCTGGTGGTCCCCACGGAAGACCCCTCATCTGTTTTACAACCACCGAGACGGACGGACTGAGATGGGAGAAGCCTCTCCCTCAAGGAGAGAGACATGAATCCCCTATGTGGAAAAGCTCCCCCTCCTCCCAAGGACTGAGACTGAAACCCCTAACCCGGGGGAGGTGCGTGGCGGAGGCGAGCTGACCAAAGCGAGATTTTGCCAAGCACTACCTGATGGCTGGACCAAGAAGACAATGGCTCTCACTTACTGCTGAGAACATGGGCTACCTGTTACATCTATTCTTTACTGCTTCTGTTTTCCCCCCTTGCAATTTTCAATGGAGTTATCATAATTAAAACCTCTCAGTTAGCTAGAGATTTCAAGATCTCCCCAACTTAACAGGCGTATCCTTGGCTGGACTGGATCAAAGGACATCATCTCTACTTTTGGTAGCTATATCCCCCTCTCTCTCTCCTCTCTCTCTTTCTCTATCTTTTTCTCTCCCTTAATCCCTCTTGTTGTAGTATATTTTTATACTTTGCAAGATTTTGTAATAGTTTTGTTTTTGTATCCCCCTATTTTCCCCAAATAGTTTATCCCAGATTGTACCCCCCTCCTTTTATTTGTGTAATACCTTTTCTTTGCTGAGATCATCCCCAAATCCCCACCCTGGCTCTCTGTCAATCACTCAGCATCCCATCCCCTCCATCTAGAAGCTTCAGTCCAGGATGTTGAGTGATTAGCCAGAGGCCAGGGGTCAGCCCCCCAAGTGTTATACACTGTCCTAAATGTCTATCCCCCAGTACCCATCCCTTAGGGTCACTTACTGGTTAGTAAAATATTATCTACTTTCAGTTTCCATCTCCCTTTAAATGTTGTAGGGGGATGGAACATAAATAAATAAAGCTAGTATAGAATGTAATTTTACCCCCTAAAGAGTTGCAGCTGAGTCAATTATTAAGGATTAGGAGCAGGCCTGATTTTAACAGGCCACAGCTGTAGCCAATAAGAAAAGTGTTATAAAAGAGTGGGTTGGTTTGTTGTGGGAGAATTGGAGTCAGCTGGCTACTGTGAGGATAGGGAAGAGTCAGTGCCTAGAGGAGATGCTTCCAAGAAACATCAAGGAGGTACAAAACTCTGGCAATATGGAACCTTTGCAATGTAACGACTATAGAACTCTTGTAATATAGTGACAGCAAAATGCAATCTTGGCAAATCTCCTGGGGGCTCTCAGCAGGAGGCCCCCTGAGGTGCAGGGGCTCCTTTGGGACTCCTAGAATAAAACCTTGGATTAACCCCTGCTAAGAGTCGGCCCTTTATCTTCTACCGATGTCTCTGGTGTCTCTTGTGCGGCAAAGGCAACCAGCCCAGGTGCCCTCAGCACCCTCGGGGCACAGAGAGTGTCCCCCTGCTGTCGGCCATGTCAGGGCTGGCTGGGGTTCCTGAGAGGCTCCCAGAGAGACAGAGACACCTCTATCACATTTTGCTGTGGTCGCTGTCCTGGGTTGACTATATGACGCTTTTATCCCCAATTTTCTTATTCTGTTTATGCTGAATAATAAGTTTTTCACCTTTAAGCCTTGTTCCAGAGAGTGAAGGGGGGAGAGAAGAAGCTGCAGTTTGTTTTCAGACACTGCACTCACTCCTCCACATTCCTGCTCCTGGCCTGTGCTCTCTGCGGATGGACAGACAGCAGCACAGAGCTCTCCTTTGCTTTTTAGTTAGGTTTAGGTTTAGCTAGCTGAGGCAAAGAAATTCCCTGGACTGTGTTTTTTTCCCTTTTCTTTGGAGCTGTTTAAACCTGCTCTGGCCTGAACACCCAGGGGAGCACCGGCAGCTCCACCTGTGGCCACCGGGCTGGGCCTGGCCTGCGACATTTCCAGCACCGGAGGGACTGAGCAGAGACTGAGTGAGCTCAGCTGCAGCCCGGGGAGGGGGTTTTCTCAGTTTGTCATCTCTTTTGGAGCAGCAAGGGGTTTTATTGTTTAATATTGTTTAGGTTTTATTGTTTAATAAACAGGTTTTTTCCACTTTTTTCCAAGGTAGTTTCTCCCACACCGGATGGGGGGAGGGGCTGATTGAATCAGCTTTCCTAGAGGAGCCCCTTTGGGGATTCTCTCCCAAATTTGCTCTGAACCAGGACAGTTGCTCAATAAAGGTGGATTTGTTTATGATTATCGTTTTTCTCGCACTCTGGGATCAATTCACGAACCGTCTCAAAACCCGTTTATAAGGATGCGTGGCAACACTCCCCTCTCCCTGGTGGCACCAGGCCAGGACCTACGTGTGACGTGCAGGCGGCCGATGACCTCGGCGGTGCCATAGTTGTTCCACACCTCGCAGACGTAGCTGCCCGAGTCCGAGGGCCGCGTGTTCTCGATGAGCAGCCCCGTCACCGTCTGCCGGAAGCGGCTGTCGGGCTCCCAGGGCACGTTGTCCTTCAGCCAGCGGTACTTTGGTGCCGGGTGCCCTGATGCTTTGCAAGGCAGCTCCACTCGCTGTCCTGCCATGGCTTTGCGGTGCTCAAACCCATCTAGGATAGATGGAGCTGAATTCGCTGGGTCTGAAGCAGGAAACACAGAGAAACTCTCTTCAGACAGAGACTTAAAATTAACTCGCTAAGCAACATGTTGATATTGTTTCTCCTGTGTCACAGACATATTTTATGAAAATTCTTCGCTAGGATTTTTCTCCTGAGATGCTGAGAGGTCTCAGAAAGGAAATGTAAACCATGACTATCTGATGGCTGTGGAATGTGGTCTGGAGATGGTTTACCAACAAGTGCATCTTTGATTGGTCTGATGTGAATTGTTTCTACTTGATGACCAGTCATGGTCCAGCTGTGTCAAGGCTCTGGTCTGTCATGAGATTTTATCATTCATTCTTTTCTAGCCTTCTGATGCCTCCTTTCTCTTTCTTTGTTATAGTTTTATTATATAATTCTCTTTAGTATATTATGTATAATAAAATAATGAATCAGCCTTCTGAAACATGGAGTCAAGATTCTCATCTCTTCCCTCAAACACCACCACACTCCTGCATTTTCTGACTCTCCTGCCCAGTGTTTTGGGCACTACAGTTTGCTTCTCTGACCCAGCCAACCAGTTTGAGTCATGGTGGCTGGGATCCAGCAGCACATGCTGCTGAAGCAACTCATCACCACTTGGAAATCCTCTCACTGGATTTTTTCCAGGTGGCAAACGTTTTGCTGGTCATCCTTCATGTTCCCTGTGAGAGGCACAGAGAGCCAGAAATGTGTTGCCTTAGCAATTATTGCCACTTCTCGACTAGATTGGAGCCAACACATTGTCCCTTCTCTCGGTGGTCTGAAGGCTTTGAATTAAAGGAGCAATTTATTCCCTTGTCAGGAGACAAATGGGCAAAGGCACAGGGATTTCTATCTGCAGTCAAAATGACAGACAAGCCTTTTCTTCTTCTGTGGGAAAAGAACTTAACGTGACAAGACCAACTTACAGCTTAATAGTGCATCTTTCTGTGCTCAATTTGCTGACAACTGCAGCCCTCTCTTGTGCAGCACCTGGCACAGATTTATGTGTCTCACAGATGTCTGGCAGGACTGCCTTCACCAGAGGTGCATGTACCCATCAGAAATAGTGCTTGGTTTCTAATTTCAGATTTGAAAATTTTTGAGACAGAGGTTGACACTATTTAAAATTTTTTTGCAGCCCATCCTGGAGCTATTGCAACAAAAATACTGAAAAAATATTTATCAAAGTATTTTCTCATCACACGCACACACTTTGCTAAGATTTCTGTTTCACAAAGAAACTCCATGGGCTGACCAGCTCCTGTCTGACACACTGACCTCTTTTTGGGTATATCTAATCACAGCTGATTGGATATAGGTGTGATTGCCACAATTCAGGCATTTTCAAGAGTAATTTTAACTTAGCAAACTCAGGTGCTGCTCACAGGGCAGCTGCAGCAGGTTCCTGTATGGAGCTGGAGAGATTAAAGGAGAATTTCATGCTGAATTCAAGCTATTCCAAAAGTAATCAATACCTGAGTTGCCTTGTTTAAAACAAGCTTAAATATTTCTTTATAACTGCAGCCACAACTGGGAGGGCACCCAGGAGAGCAAACATCTTAAGGCTATTCAAGTTAAACTATCAATCCAGAAACCAAAACCATGATTTTAAAAAAACGGATGAAATATCTTTGGGTTTTTTTTGTGTGACTATATCTCAATCAAACCCCCAAAATGCCAAGTCCAGTGAAAGGTGAGAGCAGAGGTTTTTCTGCTTTCTAGGTGCCAGGAAAACCCTGAGCCACTGAGGGCAAAGGTACATTCAGCTTGCTGAGTGTCTCATTAGGAAGGCGTCGGCGGTGGTTCAATGAGTGTTTTTGGATGAATCAGTGGCCTCAAGGTCCACATTTGGCACCAAGATGGGACCAATTTTTGAGCTTGCCATGCTGTTTATGTCTGGCTCAGTGAAAGCACAATCTGCCAGGATGCTGTTGGGAAGGCCAATGTCAATTTGACTAATTGATCAGCCGGCTCCTCTCTCGCCTTTTGGGTCACCAGGCATCCCTGTTACCAGGCACAGATTCTTTTGTGGGGAATTAACTGAGAGTGAAACCACAAGCAGGCAAGAAATTACAGCTTCTGGCTCTTAGGAAGGTTACATCTACAGGAAATCAATTTCTTCAGTTGGAAGTAATAATTAAATATTTAAATAATAAAAAATCATAATTGTTTTTTAGAGGTATTGTCTGTGCATGCCTACTCAAGCAGCAGAGCAGATCCTGAATTCCCTATCCCAGGGTCATTTCCCTTTTCCCTTTATTCCTTCTCAACTTGAGCCTTGTCAGCAGCAGCACAGCCTGGAGTCCCAGCTGCAGGACAGCTAAACTGAGATTTGCCTGCATAATGGAGAAAATTTGACCCTGCTGTTATAGAGGAGGTTTTACAAATATATTCAGGGATACACAAGATATGATTCCAGGGACCTGTTTTGTTCCACTCTGTGGAAGAAAATATATATTATATTAATATATATTATACATTTAAATGGACAGTAAAAACATTTCTTTGGGTTGTCCCTGGAACAGACTTCTCTTTAAAACTCCTACAGTTCATATATTTCAGTTTAGGTGAAAAAATAAAAAAAAAAAAAAAACAAAAAAACAAAAAGCCAAACAAACCACAATTTGCAATCACCTGCAATGAGGCAAAAAATACCAAAGTAACATAACCCATTTCCAATATGTGTTTACCCTCTTTTGAATTATTATTTTACTATGCTTTGACAGTCAGCTGCAAATGACTTCCAGCAAGGAAAATCTGAGGCAAAAATACTGTTTTAAAATATTCTACTTTGGAACTTCTTTGAAGGACAGAAGAGGAAAATTTTTGTGCTTTAAAAATCATAAGGATTTTTCAGAGTGTGGAGGTCAAAAAGCAGTAATGATTTTGGGAGATGGGATTCATTGCAGGACAAAATTTTTGTTGGAAAAGGACACTATAATGAGTCTTAGAGGTATGTTCTGTTGCATGTTAATGGCTTTGGGTTTAATTTTATTTAGAAAGGCCATGTGATTTGAAGATGTTCTTACTCAAGATGAAATTTGGAACTTTATTTTTTTCATTAATATAGGCATATTAATTATTTACCATTTTTGCTGATTTTTTAATTTTATTTGCTATTATATGCACGTTAGCAGTCACACTGTTTCAAACCAAGAATGAAGCTTAACTTGTGTTAAATGTGGCCAGGAAACATGAGAAGCATCCACCACAAACTATTTCATCCCTAAACAAGTGAAGAGCAAATATGGATGGAAAAGGCAGGCAAAAAGGTAGGTCTTATGCAAGGAGACTTTTCAGAACTATGTTCATGGATTCTCTGGTCCCAGTTCTTAAAGGAATCACTCTTTAAAAATACAAATTCCAGCAAAGAAAAAGGAAAACCTGTTAGAGAAATATTAAGAGACAAACTCTGCCCCTGATTGCTGCACTTGCTCCGTAGATTAACAGGACTGGAAATCAGAGCCCACTCTAGCCCTGATCAAGATAATTTACCCTGTTGAATTAAAAAAGCCAGTTATTGCACACAGGTAAAATTTGCTATTTCAGTTTGGTCTGTGGAGGAGAATAGAAGAGGCAACTCCAGACAGAGAACATCCTTTAAGGTGTTTGTTTGTCCTAAATTTCAAACAAGACCTTTCATTTCCCCACTTTTGTTCAGTGAGATAACCAGAATTTTTTCCTGTGGTAACCAAGATACAAGCCTGATTTTATTTATGTTCCCACTGGCTCAGCCTTAACATGATTTCACACGGAAGCAGACCATATTATGGAGCCAGCTGGAAGGGTGGAATCCTGCCTGTTCTCAAAAGACCACAGCAGGCAGATTATTGTGCAGGAGAACTTCTTCATCTGGTTGGGGAAAGCAGGGGCAAGAGTTCTACCCACAGGGGACACCTATCAAAGGGAGGAACTCCTGGAACTGACTGGTAAGTGATTCTAACCTGAACAATCCCACTATTCTTTTTTTAAATCATTATTATATTTGTACTGGCCTGTGTGTTCAGAGGGCTCCAAAATACTTCAACGATGTCCATTCTGGAGGAGGGCAAGAGGCAGGTTAATAATGAAAAACCTTGTGTTCACCTCTGTCTCCCTTAGGGCTCTCCAACTGAGGGGTGGAGAGCTGAGACCTGACCACTGGATTTTTATTCTGACAGAAAAGGAGAGGAAAGGGTCAAAAGGGGAATGACCCCACTGACTGTCAGATTGGGAAAGTCACCAAATCCTGACTGACCTTTAAGGAAACTTGGGAACAGGGAAAAGGAGAAAAAGCCATGTGGGGCTTTCAGTGGGATGGTGGGGATGATTTATGTAGGGTGAGGATATGGGGAGAAAGAGAAAGTCTGGGATACAGCCTCAGTGAGCTCTGTGGATGTAGGAAAAGCACTCTGGATTTGCTCACCTGCAAGCAAAGGGAGCAAACAAGCAGCAAAGGAGGGACAGGAAGGGGAGGTGGAGAAGTGCTAACCCTACACAGAAATGTTTGAGAGCAAGTTCCAGACCCAGGCTTGGGATCAGCTCCTCCTTCACCTCTCCCACAACTGGCACTGCCTCTCACTGAGGAAAAAATGGGGAAAAATCTGTGTTGGAGCAGGAATGAGAGAGCCCTGAGTGTGTGGTGACTGTGAGGAGCCCAGCTGTCCATCACACACACAGCAAGCAGGAGTTCATTTCAAACTACAAGGAAAAGTTAAAATAGCCCATCCACCTTCTTGTTTTCCCACCTGGTGCACAAATTGCCCTGGGACTCAGCCCAGAGCTGCCTCCCAGTCCTCCTGTCTGTCTGCAGCACCCCTGGGTGCGCTGGCACAGTTCTGCTCATGTTTTCCTTCTAGCTGGAGATCCCTCCTGGGAGCAGGGGGATGTGCTGCTTTCCCCAGGTGTAGTGGCTTTGGTTCATCAATTTAAGATTTTTTTGGATAATTACTAGTGTATTTATTAGAATATATTTATGAAATTTTTTTTGCGATGTAGGATTAGGAGAAAGGTGAAGTAGGTTTAAAATTTTAAAAGGTTATAAAGAAGAATTTATTAATGTTAATTAAAAGGAAGAGTAATAAGAATTAGAATAAAACTTTTAGGATACATCTCTTCTTATAACTTTTTCTTTCTTAATGATAATGTAAAGAAATAAAATTTAAGATTTTAGACAGTTTACTACTTTTAGAATAGTCTGTTTTTTAGTTTACTTAGGGAGAGAAGTTTTTTTATTAATGCTATAGAGACTTTTTTATAAGTAAATAGTTTTATGTGGTTTTAAATTTTTATGAATAGCATCACCTGGGGAAATTTGAAATTGTGAAATCTCTCTTACTTTTTACAAGCTTTTCCTATAGCTGTATTTATGGGTTATGTTAACTTATAAGGTATTGTTTTAAAGATGAGTTGTTTAAAGGTAAAGGTTTTCATTATTTATGTCTGAAATAATTTTTTTTAGGGGGAGGTATAGGATCTTTATTACTTTTTTTCTTTTTCTTTGTTTAAACTTATAGGATCATAGCTACTTTAATATTTGCTTACTTTAGTACAGGTAGGAATAGGAAGTATGAAAAGGAAGGCTGACATACACCTCAGATAACATGAGAATCCTGAGGTGGAAATATTTACAGCTGAGTGCAATGTCCTGAACTCCTGCTGAGGTCAACAGAGAGGAACAGGTACCATGGGGCGCCCCAGATCACCCCAAAGCAGGACAGGTACATTACCCCCAAAAGTGTTCCTCTTCTTTGGCTAAACACTGAGGTTAAGGTGATTAAGTTCCCCTGCACAAATCTAGTTCTGGAGCAATTGTTACTTTGTTTTTTAAAGTTTTTTTAAACTTTCTGATGTTTACATTCTTGTAATGAACTTTCTCACATACTTTATATAAGTAACTTATTGTTTTACATTCCTTTATAGATAAAGAAAAATTTGATAGACTGGTAGTTTGTCCAGTGTCATTGGAGAGGTGGCACTGTCACCCTCCAATCCACTGTCACTTTTAGAAATCTATAAATGTTGGAGTCAGAAATTAAAAATTCTCTTTTTTTTACCTTAAAAAAACTGTGTCCCTGCATTGTCTTATTTCATGTAAGGGATAAATCCCATCCACAGTCCCTGTATAAAGTACTCCAAACCTTCTAAAAATCACCATGCTGAATGCAGGTACACCCAAGGGACCTTCAGGAAATAGCCACTAAGATGTGAAAAACATATTTTAAAAAAATTAAGGGTTTTTAAATGGCCCATCTCGTTTTACAGCAGCTCCCCACTTCCATTTGACAGAAACCACACAAGAACATGCCTTGCCAGCTGGGCACACTAGAGAGAGACACAGGCAGCATTGAATTTCATTTCATTTAGGAAGATGCAGAAAAGGAGCACCTGATACAAAAAGTCTGGCGCTGTTGCTCTGTCGCGTTTCTCCGGTGTATCTGTGCCTGGTGATGCAGCGGTAGTTGTACAGTCCATCTTCGTTTTGTACATCTAAAATATACAAGGCTCCCGTGGATGTGATGAGAAATCTAGGTCCTGAAAGACACAAGAGTTTGCAGGGTTTAAAATATCTGCAGGTTGTTACTCTCGCACTGAAGGATAGAGGGCACAGGGCCTGAGGAATTTTTGTTGCCAGGTTTGAAGCTGCTAATTCCAAGCTCACCAAGTTCTCACTGTAAGTGCACAAAAGGAATGAATTAATGTGTATTTTATTTGCACTTTATGTGCAGAAATGGAGGGATCTTAAAGAAAAAATGTGAGGAATGAAGGAAAGAAATGTGCCATGGTCTATATGACTATGAACAAACATAGAAGGAGCATCTGAAGTAAAATAAGGGGTAAAGAACCACTGCATTAACCCAGTTCAGCCCAGTGTTATAGGATGATCTAATGCAATTCAGCAGCAGAGCTGGAGGGGTTAGAGAGGCAGGGAAGCTGCTCCCACCTGCAGTGCCTGCAAGTTAAACAGCCCCAGGGTGAGGAGCACTCCCACCCCACCCTGCCCAGCAAAGCCACAATCTCCAAAACCAAACAAGTCTGACATGTTCAAGGTCAGGGTTTCTACCACGGTTCTCTCAAAATAAAAGTATTACAGGTTAAATTTTCTTCAAATGTGACTTTTTTTTTTTATTATTAGCTCTAGACTATGTGGAAAATACCATGGTTGATATGGTCACATGAGCAGTTTTGATCACTTGACATCCACAGAACTGTCTCTGTTCTGTTTCATGCCCACTTTAAAAGCAAGGACACAACCCCCCCTAAAATCAGCATGGTACGTTTGCTCTAATGCACTTTCCATAATGCAGTAAACTGAAATAACTTGTTTAGAATGCATTGAAAACTTAGGCCTCACCTGGTTAATATTTCCACCTAAAAAATACTGTAGTCTAAGCTGTGTGTGCTTTTCCAAAACTTTTACACTGAGGTAAATGTGAATATCTTTTCCTTTTCACGTCTGCTAAATTTCTCTGTAGCTGGTAGCGCTTATAATAAATGTACCTGTACCTAGGTATTATAAAATACATCAGGCTCCAGAATTAGGGGAGAAATACACAAGGCTGAAGCCTATTATGAACTAATATCCAGTAATATGCACTAAGAAAGAATTCCTTTTCTTCAGAGCTCTGTTTGAACAATGACTTTTTAATAATTAAGTGTAGTCAGGATGCTTGCTCACAGATGCATCAGTGGGAAAGCAATCCAACAGAGAGAAGACAGAAAGAAAATGGTTTCATTACAAAGGGTGATATCCTTTAAACCATAATATAAAAGAAAAAAAAAAAACATTTAATGTCACTGATCTGACCTCAAAGCAGAAAACATTGAATAAAACAACACCATTTCTCCCATCCTTGGAAGTATCCAGAATTATTAAATAACAACACCAGGGTTAAATAAGTTGTGGGGTTGTTTAGTGTGGAGAGAAGGAGGCTCAGGGGTGATGTTATTTCTCTCTAAATCTCCCTGACAGGAGGGGGCAGCCAGATGGAGTCAGGCTCTGCTGCCAGGGAACAGGGACAGGAGCAGAGGGAACGGCCTCAGGCTGGGCCAGGGCAGGCTCAGCTTGGACAGCAGCAGCAATTTGCCCATGGAAAGGGAACTCAGGCCTTGGCAGGGGCTGCCCAGGGAGCTTTGCAGTGCCCAGCCCTGCAGGTGTCCCCTGCAGGTGGCACTGAGTGCTCTGGGCTGGGGACAAGGTGCCCATGGGGCACAGCTGGCACTGCATGGGCTGGCAGGGCTGTGCCAGACCCAGGGATCCTGGATTCTGTGAACATAAATCACCATAACTGAGGCATAAAAGGTGTTGAGCTCTTTTGCTGATGAAGAAGAGCTGAGCAAGGGAAAATGCAAAGGAGGAGGGAGAACTGGATGGGAAGTGCTCTCTCCTCAGCCATGAACAACAATGTACTCCAGGTGGATTTACAGATTTACAGGCTAGAGAGCTTCTTTCTTATACAGGAGCCATACTGACTTCATATGCCTCTGAAAACTTCAATTGCTTGTAGAGAGAATACTTAGGAACAAAGATATTGTGGAGTGCAGTAGTAAAATCACCTGAATGGGTAATATTTCAGTTTCACAGCCAGATGTCTGAAACGTGGCATTGAAAAGCTTACATGAAAAAAGCAAAGCTGTCTTACATCTTACATTTTAATATTCTAGTTGTAAAGTTTAGATGAAATGATACAGTCATGTAGTAGCAATAAATTCAACCAATGAGATGCTGTAACTACTTGATATAATGTTCTGCCCTGTGTTGAGGGTTTCTTCCTTTTCCTTTCACATTCCCAATTACTCAGATCACTGTCTGAGTCTATACATTGCTCAAAACCATTTTGGCCACCCTAACTTCTTATCAAATAGTGCTACTCAACATCTGTACCCTGTAACAAGGTTTGCCTTTACCCCTAAATTTAGGTTTGAAGGATATTTAGAATTTTGATTTGAAAACCACGAGATGTCAGACTTCGGTTCACAAGCAGTTTCTGTACTCCTGAAATATTCATAAAGGAAATCCACCTTTTCCAGGGAATATGTTATAAGAAATACAGGTAATTGAGGCACAGTTGTCTCCCTTATGCTCCGTGGGCAGCACAAAATGACAGCTTCAGGAGATGGGAATCACATTGAAAGGCCTTGCCTGGGAGATGCAGCAAAGACAGCCCTGCCTTGCTTTTGTTCCCAGCTGTGTGAGCATCCACCAGCTCTGCATCCAGGCAGGGCAGGGCTCCAGCCCTGTGCCCTCAGCAATCCCCCAGCCCTGCCTGTTCTGTGCACACACATCCTCTGCAGCTCAGGCAAGGCTCACATCAGGCTTTTCCAGCTGGGATGTGACTCTGGTACCAAACTGTGCCAGGGTGGATGGCAGTGGAGAGGCTGCAAGCACACCACAGGCACACCAGGAGCAGATAAAAAGGTGTTAATGGGGTGGTTGGGATTGTTTTGGTGCCTCCCGTAAATCTGCACCTGCCATGCATTTGTGTCAAGTGAGTGGAGCCTAAGCAGCTGAGAGGCAGAAATGTGCCCCTCATGCATGTGAAAGCTTCCTGTAGCTTTCTCTTTCTGGGATCCATCTTCACCTTTGCTAAATACATATAATTCCATTTCTCTTCATAATTCCATTTCTCCATTATTCCATTTCACACCTTTGGATGCTACTAGAATGCACAAGTTTAAGATCACACAAATGGGGCCAAAGTTTAAAAGTAAATCCCTTCCTCTGTGCTCTTCCACAGCTGTCACTATTTTCAGATGCTCTGCACAGTTTTGAGAGATGGCTTCCACAGGGCATTGTTAGTAATCAAGTTTGTCT
Organism: Molothrus aeneus; assembly: GCF_037042795.1. Lineage (NCBI taxonomy): Eukaryota > Metazoa > Chordata > Aves > Passeriformes > Icteridae > Molothrus > Molothrus aeneus. The sequence goes on along the minus strand of NC_089647.1, from coordinate 113,407,080 downwards.
CTCTTCTCAGGATAAGCATGAAAAAAGCTGCCACAGAAATTGAGAAGATCAAATTCAGAGCTTCCCTTTAAACCCTGTTCTGGAATCACAGCTGGGGTGTGGATTGTGGATGAGGATGTGGAGTGGCTGGGTGATGAATTTAAAGGATTTGTGGGTTATTTCCAGATCTTGTAGTACTGAGTGATACTTGCAGGTGAAGCCTTCCCTGCTCAGCCCTGGCAGTTCTGAGTTTCCTCAGATGCAGTTCCACTTTTGGCTCTGTGAGAGCAGACACACTTATTAAAAGCCCCCACTTAATAAAAGAGGAATGTAAAAGCTTTGCAGAGCCAAGAAATTGTTCAGTGTTATCTTGCTGTATTTTCTGGAGAAGTTATGAACACACTCAAGCTATCTAACACTGCTTAGATCATCTTCCTGTTGGAAATTACTCAGGCAATTGTACAATAAAACCTTCACTTAAAGCATTATCTAGAGATTTTTCCCTCACCCTCTTCAAAGATAGCTAAAAGTAAATAGTTATTGCCACACATCAGATGTTATCCCACATTTCCCACCAACAGACATTGTGTATAATTGCAGGGCTAAAGATTTTCCTTTTCCTCTTTTCTTCTTAACATATTTTGCATACTTATGTAATGCTTTTAATAACCAACCCCTCCTTCTCCTGCAGAAATGCGAGACAGAAAAAGATGACAGAGAAATAAAAGGGGAAATGCATGTAATTTCTGTCATCTTCTAAACTGAGAGCATTTTCATTAAACCCGACAGGCTGTCAGCAGTGACAAAGCTGAAGTGTTGAGTGCTCTGCCTTCTGTACTTCAAAAAGTGTTTAGAAAAGCACCAGGATGGGACAGACAAGCTCCCACTGTCCTGTTGATCCAGGGCAGGGCTTTCTTCTCCAGGCACATTTAATTTAATCACCCCTGTTTTGCTCTAATGAAGTCTAATTTTTTTGACTCACCTGCTTAACATGCCAAATAAAGATTTTTCTAAAGTGAAAAATCCTTTCAGATCAACTGAAGCTTTTTGTTTGTTTGGCTGCTAGCAGGCTTCAAGAGAGGAAGACAGAGAAGCCTCCTTCAGAACAATTTAAAAAAAACACTGTCAAAATATAGCTCATAATTCCCATTTATTATTCCTCCTCAGCAGTATTTGTATTAATTCCTTGAATACGTGATTATAATAATTTCAGCATCTGATTTACAGAGATGTTGAAATCTCTTTTGGCTTTCAATGCTTGATGCCTTTGAAAACCTGGTGCAATATCTGGAATATGTGTCTCATTCAAAGACTTCAAAGGCTTCCAGGAACCCTCACTATCTCTTGCCTTGGTAGTGTGGGCAATCATAGTAATATATGATCATTTAAAACAGTATTTAAACTTTAAAAATAGAATTTAAACCCAAGGCCAGGCTCGATGGGGCTCTGAGCAACCTGGCCTAGTGGAAAGTGTCCCTGCCCATGGGAGGGGGTTTGAATTATATGTCCCTTAAGGTCCCTTCCAATCCAAAGCATTCCATGATTTTATGAAAATTTAAATTCTTTACAGAGAAGCTCTCTGAGACACATGGATCCATACAATTCATACAAGTCACTGGAAAACCAGGAAATAGAACCCATAAGTCTTTCCTCAGTCTTTCCTACATAACATTGCCTCATGGTGAGACTGAAAATATATAGATCCAAGGACTAGAAAAACTATCAGAGTAATTTATTTTCACCTTCTATCCTTTTGCCATTAACCCCTGCCCAAGTCCATATCTGGAAGTTACACTATAGCTTTTTAAAAAGACATTAGTCATGATTAAATATTTCTTGTAAGTGGAGAGTATGTGATAGCCCTGGGTAAATTCTTCCAATTATTCTTACTTTTGAAAATTAGTGTATTGCTTGGGTCCACCTGCCTTTGCCCCTGCTATTGGATCTTACTGTGCCTTCATTAAAGATTTCCTCCACAGTCAGAAATCTTCTGGCCATTTAAGTCCTTACAGAACACGAGGAAATTACCTCTTATACCATCTTTCTCCTTAATTAGTTATACAGATTGAACTTCCTAAATCATTTACTGTGAATTATTCATATCTTGAAATATTGCTGTAGTTTTTCACTCAACACCTTAACAACTTTTTGAAGTTCCTTTTCAAGCTTGCATCATGCACATAAGTTTAGTTCTGAAATTTCTGGTCCTGGTCATAGTGAATGCAAAATTTCACCATTTTCCTTTGTACAATGTTTTTTTCCATGTACCCATCCAATAATTGAACCCATCATGGAAAACTGTGATCTCCTTTTCAGAGTCATGGATTTAGGGATTTCCCTCCTTTTGTAGATGTGACCTCTCACCTGACTGTCCTAAAACTGGAATTATTGGTACGAAAACCTCAGTGTTCAAATCAAACCTCTTTAACACAACCAAGCTGTGCCATCTTTTGCCATTACACCAATATTTTAACAGCTGGCATATTTTGCCAACTGCTTCTCTTAACAAAATTTCATTCATTTCATTCTCTGATAGAAACTCTAAATCCATGTCTTCATCTGAGATATTGGCAAACCACTTGGTTTGGAGATAAAGGGACCCCAAAGAGATGGATCTCACTGTCCTAAAGAGCACAAACAAGGAAGAGGTGGAGGAAATTGGGTCATACCTAGGCTTGACCAAGGGCCCCAAAACCCACAAATCTTTTGAAACACACCCCTGATTTTACTGTCTGCTGACCAGTGCCCTAAATAACCTGCTGACTTCCTCAAAGTTGAGCAGTGTTAGCAAATCATGTGCTTGTCTCTCTATGTGAGATCACATTAACAATTATGAAATTGCTCTTATGTAAGGTTTTAATGTTTTCCATTAGACTGCATAATATTAGAGATTAAAATAAAATTCTGTTTAGGTTTCCTATGTGAGATTGTTCTCATGTATAATTCATAAGAAAATGGGAACACTTTCCTGTCGAATTAGCGCATCGTATTCTTGTATGAAAATGAGAATATTTTAAAATCACAATGTTAATTATTCTCTTATCATGCCCTTTCCCCCCAGCATGCTGGTAGTCTTTAAACAGGGGCAATGTTACCCCCAAGATGATTTAAAAAACCATATTTGATTTTTCCTTTGTTGGAAACACATCTAACGGCGTTGTGTTATTGCAGCCTAAATTGGGTTGATCGAAATTAAGAGAACAGATGGCTGTTCTAATCCTGTGCCAAATGGTAATACAGAACAAAAAGACTCTTGCCAGTGGTACTTGTCACCTCTCCTGGATAGAATTGCTTCTGCTAAGCAAGTTTCCAGTGTGACCTGTGCATGGAAGGGGAGAGAGCTCCCCACAGGAGCCAAAGGGGACAGAAATCTGTAACTCAGATTTATGGCATTGCTACAACATCCTCAAACAAACCAGCCTGCTGCTCAGGGCATGGGAAGTGTGCTAGAACCTGCTTAAACTCTGCCCTGCAGTCGTATTCCTGGGAAGGATTTTGATACCCAGCCCAAAGATTAGATGAGGAAAGGAGATGTGGAGGGAAAGGTCAGGATTTCACTTCTCCAAGTATCACCCACTCAATGTACTCAGCCTTCATGGGATACCTTGAGAGGCCCTCATGACTCATTTCCTGGCAGAAAAAATCAGTGGCAAAGCTTATGAAGTGCCACCATATATGATGTTGCTTATGAGGAATTAAAATGTTTGGTATTCCCATTTTTCCTGACACAAAGAAAGAAAAAGCCATAAAATCCATAGGAAGTGTTATCCAAGGTGAGGGAGGCTGCTGTGATATTTAGTCTATAATTCCAGGCTCCTCAGAGCTCACAGAAATGTGTCTTATCATAAAGCCAAGCTTGCAGGTCTGAAGTTTTCTTCAGTTCCAAAGCAGTTGGTTTCCCTTTTCCCTTCTGTTTTGTTTTTTGTTAAGGGCTTTTTCCTCCCCCCAGAATTAATTTTGAGAATTCATAAAACAAGCCAGCAGCCTTGCATGAGATGATTTCTATTTTATTTAGACACATAATCTGTTGAGACTTCAATAAAGAATAACTGAGATTATCTTTGTGCAGAGCTCTCTGCATGGAGCTGAGGACATTCATAAATATTTCCAGTCCTATGACCTGGTGTGGTTCCAGCTCCAACAGAGGCGGATTCACAGCTTGGAAAAATTCGTGCAGAACTGACAGCTCAAAACGAAGACATTCTTTCTAATATCATAATTCTTTACCCTCCCTCACTTTCTCTACCTCAGTTAGGGATAGAAGCACCTGCTTTGGTGACAGGTCAGGGTGAATCAGGGTTTATTGTAAATAAATCTGTTCCTTATCAGTCACTCTGCCTCTCAGTCAGTGGAATTCCAAAGTGTGGGAGGCCCAGCACAGCCACATCTCCATGGCTCTAAAATGCCACCATTTTAGAGTAATGGAATATTTTCCACTTGATTCTTCAAAGATTAGAGAGGAAAAGAGTAAAAAAAAAAAACAAGCTGTAATTTTGGCATCACTATCTGTAAGGAATATCATGGATCAGCAATGTCCTTCTGCATATTTTCAATTAAAATAGATCTAGACAAATTCAGATGCTGTGGTATTTGCTCCATTCCAAAATGTCTCAGTTTCATAAATGGGGATATTGCTATAGCTGTAGTTCTCCAGATTTCCCTTTATATTTTACATGAATTATTACTACCTGAGAAAATAAACCTGCCTGTTTCTTGCCTATAGACCCACAGGATGAATACAATTGGAAAGGAAGAAAAGGAAGGAAGTGGCAGAAGGAAGGAAAGGAAAGGAAAGGAAAGGAAAGGAAAGGAAAGGAAAGGAAAGGAAAGGAAAGGAAAGGAAAGGAAAGGAAAGGAAAGGAAAGGAAAGGAAAGGAAAGGAAAGGAAAGGAAAGGAAAGGAAAGGAAAGGAAAGGAAAGGAAAGGAAAGGAAAAGGAAAGGTGGAACAGGGGACTGAACAAAATAAAGTTGCAGTTTTGGATTCGTAAATTGTGCTGAGAGAGATTATCTGCTGAGTCAATTGCAGCTTTAAATAGGAGCAAGAGTTGTGGTTCTCTGTTGGTTTCTCATTGAGCCCAGTGTTCCAAAATCAGGCAGGTCCTGAATGCTGGAGGCAGCTGCATTCCTGGTTTTAGCTGCTCTAAATCCAACAGTACCCTGAGTTTCTTTGTGCTTCTGTAATCTCAGTATAAGGAAAGACATTATTCTCTTACATGTGCAGTGCTGTGATTTTCTGAATTAGTTTGGCCCTTTTGAAAAAGAGACTGTAAATTACCCAAATCAAAACATATTTTGTTGCCCTACCTGTGTTTCTGAGACTGCAAAAATGTATTTCATCCCAACTGTCCACACCAATTCTACTTATGATGCACAAGCAATCTTCAAGTTTTATAAAGGAGGAATAAGCCTGTTTGTTTGTTTTGATTTTGTGTTGGTTTTTTTTGGTTGTTTTTTTTTTTTTTTTTCAAATAAGGCATAAATAGATGCAGGAGCTGTGCTTTTGTGTACACAGTCTGGGTTTTGTTGATGGCTACTCTTTTATGATTTAATAGCATATATTTAATAGTATAGACCCGACTGATCACACAATGTTTTTTATTTAATTGTTCCCCCTCTTAATCTTTGATGAATTTATTAGGCATGAGCAGCTACAGCTGTTGTTAACTGTCATCCTCCAGCATATTGAATAAAACTGCCGTAATCTTTAATGCCTGAGTTTTAGATTATTTGAGTGCTTGCATACATTGCTGTAGAAGCTGCTTTCCTCATTTCAGCTGGCAAGCAAGCAGATAATTTTAAATCACCAGCTAGTTTTAGGGACTCTGAGTAAAGAGGATTCAACTTTGCCCATGATATATGGAGCTGTCTGGAGGATTAAAATCTTTTTCCTCAGGCTTTTACTGGTGCATCTCACATAAATAAATAGCTGGAGCTGACCAGTGGCTTAGCACAAATAAACTTTTTCTCTGCTCTTTATATCATCAAGGACCATAACCCATCTCCCCTCCTATCTGCATGTAAATTTAAACACAAGCTGATTAATTAAAGAGAAAACCTCCATCTCCTCTGGGCTGAACAGCAGCTGCTTTATGTCCCCACCATCAAATGTGCACCTTAATGGTTTTGGAGCTTTGAAGTGATTGTGTTTCCAGAATATAAACTGCTATGGACAATAAGATCAGAATAAGGCACAGCCCTGCAGACACAGAATCCCAACAGCAGCAGAATTATTTTTACTGAGTGCAGACAGCCAATATTATCCCACAGTAATTACAGCAGCTGCAGCTCTCTGGCCCCACATGTTTAACCACATTTATTCTGCAGGTAACTGCAAAGGTAATGGAGCATCTCAACCTGAAGAAACAGTTTTATGAGAAATTTATCATAGCACCCACTCCCTCCCATGAAAAGACCTATTCAAAGCTTCCCAAGACACCCGAGCAGGCAGAGTTTTTATTTAAAGCATGTGCAGTAACAGACAAAACCTCACATGGTACATTCTAGGGTAGTGTTTTTATTTTGAGAGTGCAAAATGAGGGAAAGTGGAACAGGATAATTTGGCTTTATGGCAATGACATGGGAAGGAATTAATATCCTCCTCACTCAGTTTGAAAAAGTAAGCCTATGTTTGGTTAAAAAATATTCAGAATATTCACTGTGGGAGGAAGCATCTCCACTAGGAAATAGAGATAAAATAAATAATTTCTCCTGGAAACTCTTGGCCAATCTACTGGGAAAAGAATTCAATGTTCAGTGAATAATTTTTAAAATGAAAGAAAAAAGCTGCTAATGATGTACATTTTATCTTTTTGACCAATACAACAGTCTATGGTGTTGCTTTTCAGCAGTTCTATAAAAATTTAATATTTTTTTACAATTTCCTCTCACTATAATAATTTTTCCTCTACTTTTCTCTCTCTCATATAAACTAATTTTGATTTCCAACATAACCAGCTATGTTATGTGATGGGATCCAACTTCTGTCTCTTTTTTACCCTTCACACAGGTACTGAGCTCCATGTTATGCTTTTTGTGTATTTAATTATTCACTTCTCATTACCATTCACACACCTACCATTAAAAAAAAAAAAGTCTCCTGATGAGCTATTCCCATATTTTATGACCCAGGACACATTTCCCTGATTATGGAAACATACCAAACCATTTGTACTTGGTATTGCTTCAGAACAACTGATGAAGAAGTGTTTGAAACAGAAAAAATGACAATAGGAAGAGAAGTATGCAAAGACTTTTCTGTACCTTAACATAAACAGAACTCTTGCCACCCCTGATCCAATGAAATTATTCCATAAAGGAATATTAGAAAAACAGCATTTAAGTATTACATAAGTCACATGTGTTACCAACATTGCTGGAGGAAAAAACTAACCCACACTGAATTAAAATGGAAATAACTGCAAGCAATTCCTGAGAATCTGTTTGCAGACTGAATTCCATCAGCATATGGGGATTTAGCAGCCCTCATTTTTTATAGGTTACAAAGTTTTATAGTTCTTGCAACTTCTCTAAATAAACAGAAACACTTTGAACAAGAGTCATATTATAGCAGTGTGAATAGATGTGGTTTTCACACTATTTATTTTCTGTTTGCTGACATCTTTGTCAAACTAACTTTGTAACAATGAAAAGGGTTCAGTAAATATAACTTTTCAGCAAGGAGTAAATTCACAGAGTGATTTATGCTGAGCATCAACTGATGATTATGGGATATTTCAATCCAACTTCATTTCAAAGATCTATGTGAGGTAAAACTAGGAAGGATGTGTAATTCCCTACCATCTCATAAAGATTACTGTGATTCTGTACTATTACTTTCCTTAGACTGGAAGCACAAAGAAAATATCATTATAAGCACAACAAGCATCAGTCCTTTCAAATAAATATATTTTTAGGTTTTTTATTTCCTTCTCTGAACTGCTCAGAGAATCATATCTTGGAAGCCTGTCCAAATATCAGGATGATTATGCAAATATACCCAAATACATTCCTAAGATAATTTTTATGATTTGCCAGTTTCAATTTGATTGGGAAATTGAGGCACAGTGAAGCAAATTGATTTGCCTAACTTCATCTTGTGAGTTTGTGAGAGATTTGGGAATCCCAGTTCTGGGTTTTGAGCACCCAACCATCCTTTCTTACCCCTTGCTTCACATCCTGTGCCTGAAAACCTGCCAGACTGGATTCAATTGTGCACAACAAGGTCACAGTTTGACTGTGTAAATCTCTCTGAATGAGTTAAATATGATTATTGTTGTTCTCTTTCCACTGTCAGAGTGTTCACCAGTGGGCTGGACGTGTTTTGTTTGTACCAGTGCTCATTTTCTATGAAGACCTCAGAATAAATTAGTTTTAAAATACAGCCCTTGGCCAGATTAATGCTTCAGGCAAGCCGTGTTGAACATTTTTTCACTTTTCCTGAGCTTTCCCTGTACTTACAGATGCAATTAGCTCTACAAATGATTTAAAGCATCTATTTTGTTTACATTTAGATTTGGTTTAGGGTTGCATTTCAGCATTTGTTAGGCAGCTAGAGTCTACAATGTGTTCTGTTCTGTCTTTTAAATGATGAATGTTAAGGAAACAGAGGTGTTTCAGGGCAAAAAAACCCACTGCAAACTCATATTCTACATATGGAACTTCAGGCTGAAAGTCACACAAAGCATTTTTTTCCACTTCTAAAACTTATTTTTTCAGGAAGCATAGCACTAGATTATAAAACCAACAAAATAAATATGGCCAAGCAGACACAGACCTGCACTGCCTGGATGCTAAGAACTCCCCTCAGCAGTCAAACTCTCCTTCCTTCCTTCCTTCCTTCCTTCCTTCCTTCCTTCCTTCCTTCCTTCCTTCCTTCCTTCCTTCCTTCCTTCCTTCCTTCCTTCCTTCCTTCCTTCCTTCCTTCCTTCCTTCCTTCCTTCCTTCCTTCCTTCCTTCCTTCCTTCCTTCCTTCCTTCCTTCCTTCCTTCCTTCCTTCCGCCACTTCCTTCCGCCACTTCCTTCCTTCCGCCACTTCCTTCCTTCCGCCACTTCCTTCCTTCCTTCCTTCCTTCCTTCCGCCACTTCCTTCCGCCACTTCCTTCCGCCACTTCCTTCCGCCACTTCCTTCCGCCACTTCCTTCCTTCCGCCACTTCCTTCCTTCCTTCCTTCCTTCCTTCCTTCCTTCCTTCCTTCCTTCCTTCCTTCCTTCCTTCCTTCCTTCCTTCCTTCCTTCCTTCCTTCCTTCCTTCCTTCCTTCCTTCCTTCCTTCCTTCCTTCCTTCCTTCCTTCCGCCACTTCCTTCCGCCACTTCCTTCCGCCACTTCCTTCCTTCCTTCCTTCCTTCCTTCCTTCCTTCCTTCCTTCCTTCCTTCCTTCCTTCCTTCCTTCCTTCCTTCCTTCCTTCCTTCCTTCCTTCCTTCCTTCCTTCCTTCCTTCCTTCCTTCCGCCACTTCCTTCCGCCACTTCCTTCCGCCACTTCCTTCCGCCACTTCCTTCCGCCACTTCCTTCCGCCACTTCCTTCCTTCCGCCACTTCCTTCCTTCCGCCACTTCCTTCCTTCCGCCACTTCCTTCCGCCACTTCCTTCCTTCCTTCCTTCCTTCCTTCCTTCCTTCCTTCCTTCCTTCCTTCCTTCCTTCCTTCCTTCCTTCCTTCCTTCCTTCCTTCCTTCCTTCCGCCACTTCCTTCCGCCACTTCCTTCCGCCACTTCCTTCCTTCCGCCACTTCCTTCCTTCCTTCCTTCCTTCCTTCCTTCCTTCCTTCCTTCCTTCCTTCCTTCCTTCCTTCCTTCCTTCCTTCCTTCCTTCCTTCCTTCCTTCCTTCCTTCCTTCCGCCACTTCCTTCCGCCACTTCCTTCCGCCACTTCCTTCCGCCACTTCCTTCCGCCACTTCCTTCCGCCACTTCCTTCCTTCCGCCACTTCCTTCCTTCCGCCACTTCCTTCCTTCCGCCACTTCCTTCCGCCACTTCCTTCCTTCCGCCACTTCCTCTTTCTTTCTTTCTTTCTTTCTTTCTTTCTTTCTTTCTTTCTTTCTTTCTTTCTTTCTTTCTTTCTTTCTTTCTTTCTTTCTTTCTTTCTTTCTTTCTTTCTTTCTTTCTTTCTTTCTTTCTTTCTTTCTTTCTTTCTTTCTTTCTTTCTTTCTTTCTTTCTTTCTTTCTTTCTTTCTTTCCTTTCTTTCTCTCTCTTTCTCTCTCTCTCTCTCTCTCACTCTCTTTTTCTCTGTCTCTTTTCTCTCTTTCTCTTTTTCTCTCTTTTCTCTCTTTCTCCCCACAGGTCACCGAAGAATGTGTGGAGTCACAGAGTGACCTTGCCAGCACCACATGACATTAGCACAGATGGCTTTGACCACGTTAATGACATTTCCATGGGAAAGATCCATATCATTGGCATTTCTTGCAATCCCAGAAGCTGCAAGCAGCATGAGGTTCCCTAAACAGGATTGACCTGACAGAAAAGCCCACACGTGTCCAGCACACTCCAGCCACCCAGAATTTCAGAGTAGCAGTCCCAGCAAGAATCAGACACATCCACATCCTCTGGCACGGCTGGAGATGGAGAACATCATCCAAAACTGTGCATGGAATCACCACCAGGATCATCCAAAGCTCTGTGGGAAGCAGGTCCAGGGAGGGGATTCTCCTCTTTGCTCTCATGAGATCCCACCCAGAATGCTGTGCCCAGTTTGGATGTCCCAACATCAGAAGGATGTGGAACTGTTGGAGCAAGTCCAGAGGAGACCATGAGGTTGATAAGGGGACCCTATGGAGAGAGGATGGGAAAGTTGGGGATGTTCAGCCTGGAGAAGAGAAGGTTGTGTGGAGAAGCTTCCAGTGTCTGAAGAGGCTACAAGAAACCTGGAGAGGAACAATTCATCAGGAAGTGGAGTGACACGATGTGGGGGAATGGGCTCAAAGTGAAAGAGGGGAAATTTAGGTTTGATATAAGGAAGAAATTGTTCCCTGTGAGGGTGGGGAGGCACTGGCACAGGGTGCCCAGAGCAGCTGTGGTTACCCCATCCCTGGCAGTGCCCAAGGCCAGGCTGGACAGGTCTTGGAGCAGCCTGGGACGGTGGGAGGTGTCCCTGCCCATGGCAGTGGTGGATTGAGATGATCTTTCAGATCCCTTCCAAACCAAACCATTCCATGATTACCACAAGGACATAAAATACACCTTGAAGGAGAGGATCACTATGAAACCTGTGAAGCAAACCTGTGTCTCTTGTTTAAGCATGGGACCATGGGCTCAAAGGGATTTTAAATTATTTACCAGAGGTCTGTTCTCCTTATTTATGCTTTTCAGCTCCCTAAAAAGAGATGTGACTCTCTGCAAGTGGTGCTTCCAATGCATAAGGTCTGTAAGTACTCCTTTTTGCACAAATTAATCTGAAGTAAGATATTCACCCAATTTGCTTCGATGTACTTCTTTCTCCTGAGAAAACACAGCATAGTTTTGACATTTTACATGAGCATTCAAAAAATGCTGGTGTCACTTAGATAAGAATTTTTAAAAATAATTATCCCTATTTTTCAAACCTAGGCAGTGGAAAAGTAATGAAGAAAAAGCTCTGAACTAAAACTACTTCTCTTTTCCTGATACTCAGCTTTAATCTGGGTATACTCTTTTATGCAGTCAATGGCTTAGGGATGTGAACAGCCATAAATGAATCTTAAAAAAAAGGAAAATTAACGTGGCAAAATCTGACAGCTGTATGGCATTTATTCTAAGCAAATTCTGCATTGGTTCAATCTCTTGAGCAACTGTTATTTGGGTCAACATTATTGCTTTCATAGTTCACAGTCTTTATCTCCTGGGAGAAAGCCAATTTTTTTCTTCACTCCAATCCTCTTAGGCAGAGCCCCAAGGGTCTGTATCAGTGACCTGAGGATTTGCATTCTACACCATGTCCGTGGTCAGGACACACTATCTCCCTCCCTGGAGCATTTCCATTAAAAAGGTGAAACACACATGCAGCCCCTGTAAATTGAGCCTCCTGGACTTTTTTTAACTCTTTGTGGAGCAAAGGGAACATCCTACAAAGCAGAGCACATTGCAGAGCAAAGACCAGGGAAGATGGGGAGGGGGAAATAAATAATTAAATAAACAATATCCCAAAGATCCAAAAGTCAATATTCTGTGTTTCATTTCTTTTTCTTTCTGACAGGAGCTGTGGCCCCAGAGCCTGGTCAGAGGCAGCTCAATAATAACGATCTAAGGCTGGTCTTCAGAAGAGACTCAACAGCTGACAGCTCTTCTGTTCAAATTGACAAGGGCACAAAGAAAGGCTTGAATAATTAATTGTGAATGCTTGGATGTGATTTGATTGTGTGACCAACCTGTTACATTGACTTGCTTTCACTTAATCTTTCAAAATGAGGTATTAAAAATGAAACTCTGCTATTCTTCCTTGTTTCCTGGTTGTCTTTTCCTCAGCCTGCAGGATGTGCCCTCCATGGGATGGAAGGTGGGGAAGGAGAGCCCTGATCTCACGTGGGTGAATAGGACTCTGTGCTCCAAGCCTGCCTAGTCTCTATAAAAAGTACTTTTAATTTCTATTACATAGATGTAGCCATCAAAAAAATAATTAAAAGAAAAAAGGATGGGAAGAGAATGTGGGACATCAGCAAAGGTAACAGCTATTCACTTATTAACTTCTTCCTACCACAAAAAAAACCCCAAACACCCAAAATGAACGAAATCCAAAAAGACCCAAACCAAACAAAAAAAAGCCCTAAAAGACCCCAAAAACTCAGCCACCAACCCCTGGGAAAAAAACCCACAAAAACAAACCAACCCTAAAAATAAATCAAAACCCCGACACCTTTTTCACTTCATTTCTGAGACATTTTTAGCTAACTTTTCATAGACCAATTTCCCACTTAAATAGAAACTGCAGACACATGAATATTCAGAGCCAAGTCATTTGATAAACACCATCTCAAACATAATCTGCATTCATTATTAAATGAATAGATATTAATAATTATAAAATAATAATGAAATATTTTTTTTAAGTAATCATAAAATAGCAAAAAATAAAATCACTTTTAAGAGGGACATAATATGTTAACATGCATGACTTCAGCATTGTCTTTAACTCAGATGCTGCTTTCTCAGCAACTCTTAAGTATAGGTGGCACAATAAATCTTTGCTGAACTCATTCACCACAATTGGGTGACAGAAGGAATGGGTGTCCAATAATTTCAGGTTGCTAAAGTTCTTTGAATGAGAGGAGGAAAGGCCACCATTTCAAGCTGCCCAAGGTCTGCAAATGTGTAGTGAAATGCTGGTTCTGTGTTTTGAACTATTTGCTGCAGTGAGCTGTGCTTACAATGGTAAACTGCACCTTGGGAAACTGAAAATCTCTCTGTGATTAATAAAAAGTATTTTCTGTGAGAGTCAAGCTTCTCTCTCCCCTTATTCAGACAAAATTCTCCTGGAGTTTTACTCTGTATGGAAAGACTGACTGAGCAAGGAGTGAGTATTTCAAAGTTTGTTTGATAACTCATCTTCTGAGCAACAGCCAGCACTTAAATGAAAGAATCTGATTGTTCAGGGAGTCCTGGTCATTGCACTGTGTTCTAATCCCAGCTCATGGTCTATAGAACTGAAAGAGTCTCCAGTGCTTAATTATAAGAAGAAACCTGTCTCTATAAAATATGACTTATGTTTAAGGTCAACACTGGCTCTTAAAAGAAATTAAGTTTTGAAGAAGAAATCAGGATGCGTGGAAGTAGAACATTAATAAGATGCTAAAATTTTAAATTATCCTAATTTTTACTTTCAAACAACTAATACTCTGTGGAGAGGCATCACCTGTTTCTTTCTAGATTGTACCCTGTGGTACATATTAAGGTTGCTGGAAAAGTATTTTCCAACACTTTTAGGAGCAATATTTCCTTAGACTATAACCTCTTTTAAATATTTATACATTAATCTTAATTTTTATGTAGGAAAATATCCTATATATGCATGTGTGCACATGCATGTCCCCATCATGTGGGTGATAAATAATAGAAGGTCCCTATTTATGATAAATTATGAATGAGATGTATAATAAATGAATTAAAGTTAACTGCAGGAAAAATCATTCACACACAAGAAGCTGGCGGAAGAACTAAACCCTGCAAGAGAGAGGTGGCAAACAGTTCATGCTTTAGTTCAGAAAAGCAGATCTGAGGATTCCATAACGGTGCAGCTTTCTCTGCTCTGGTTATGGAAACATTTTCCACCAAAGAAACAAATAAAATGAAATAAATAAATATGAAAAAATTAAATGTCACTTGACTGAAATTCTATTGACAATTTGGCAGGTACAAGGAAGAGCTGCAGAAATGATTCAAGAGATGAAAGCCCAGTTTTAAAATGGTGGGATAAGGAAACAAAGACCTTCAGTTATGAAAAAGGAGCAGATAAAGAGAAATAACAACTGCCTGAAAGATTAGGAAGAAGACCTTTAAATTACCAGGTCAGTTCATATCTTCATATCCTGTCAGAAAGTGAAAACAGAATTGATTGAGCATAGGCAGAAGATGGAAAATTCAAGCAACAGGGTATGAACAAAAAATATCCCAGTTCATAAAGAAATTACAAAGTGGATACAGGAACTCTCCAGTAAATTCCAAGCAGAAATGTGGAGGGACAAAATATTTAAAAGGTTCTTTAGAGGAAAAAAAAACCCAAACAAACAAAAAAGGCAGGATATTGGTCTTTCCTATGGGAATTTCCACACAGTGACAAACTTTCACTGAACAAGAATTGTTTCAACAGATGCTGTCAGCCCAATCCAGCATCCCATGAACCAACCTCCAAAAAAATTTGAGATTTAGAGGAATCAGGAAAATAAATGTATGTTAATTTTTGATCTAGATCAGTCTTTCCCCTCATTTCTGAAACTCCTGGTTTGAGTCTGGATTAGGAACTAATCTATGTTAGAAAATTAGCAGAGGTACTTTTCATTTCCTACAATTTCATTCTTTCAGAATTACAAAAGCATAAATTGTCTTCTTTTTTTTTTCAACTTAAGTAATTTTCATGTTAATATAAATCTATATTTTGCTCATTTTTCA
Source organism: Molothrus aeneus (assembly GCF_037042795.1). NCBI lineage: Eukaryota > Metazoa > Chordata > Aves > Passeriformes > Icteridae > Molothrus > Molothrus aeneus. Next base: position 113,392,034 of record NC_089647.1, on the reverse strand, counting down.
GACTGGTCCACTTCACTTTTTTTTTGGTGAAGTGGCCACAGATGTTTTTTCAAGAACATGTTCAAAACCACAATTTAAAAAAAAAATGCTTTGTGCTTAGTTCTCTTTCTCTAAAGCATCCTTGATGTTTTCTGTGAATATTAATTCCTTGCATTGGCCCCGAATGTGGGAAATTTTAATTTTGAAACGATGAAATCATTCCTTTATTTTTGGTCCTTGTTCTGGTGTCACAAATCTGAGAAGGAAAACATTCTGTAATACTGTTTCTAGCTCAGAGGTTCAAATTAGTCTGAAATTCAGCTTACTAATTATCTCACATATCTGACTGTACAGAGACCATTATATAAAAATGAGATAGAATTCCACCAATTTGAAAGGATGGAGAAAGAGAGGACTGTGGATGTTTTGATGGAAGGTGGGACATCTCTGAGCCACCAGTGAGACACAGCCATGAAAGAACCTAATAGGATTCTAAGATAAAACATGAAGCAGTAGCACCACTGAATAAGAGCTCATCTAGGATATCAACTGTAATCCAAGCTGGTTTTATTCACACAGGACATCTCCAACAAGAACTAAAAATCAGGTATATAAGTGCTTACAGATTTAAAAAAAACCCCTATTTTTTAGAGTGAGATTTAAAAATTGCTTTATTTCTTCTGCCAAAATAAATGTAGCAATAAATGTGTCAATAAAAATATTACAGTGAATAACAAAATGTGTATGTTTGGGTGTATATGCCAGGGAGGGAAAGGAGAATTGTTCAATTTAAAGAGCATTACTGGAATGAGATTTAATGGCTTTGAGTTATCCATTAATAAAACTTAGTCTAGACAATTGGAGGAGATTAGCAGATTGGAAGATGGAGAATGTTCCAAACAGAGCATGGGGAAATCTGCTTGTCCCAAGATGGAGCCTGGGATGGAATTTGCCATGACTGTGACACAGTCTGGGAGTTTGGGATGCTTTGGACATTAAATTCAAGCAAAAAAAAAAAAAAGTTGAGATTTCTTGGAATTTATCATATTTTGTTGATACGATGATTAAGATCCAATCATTAATTGTAGAGTTTAGGAAATTTTTGTCCACCAGGCTCTTCTTTGGTGTATCTATTTTCTTCTGAGCTTCCCCTTGCTGCCAGGCAGAAAACAGCAACATTCTAAAGTGCAAAGGCTTAGAAAAACCTAAAGTGCTTAATTGGCATCTGTTGTTTGCATGCTCAGGATTATGAACCCTCTCCTAATTTGGGAATAATAAAGAATTATGGTACCAACCAGACTGGCAAAGTCTAGGGGCTCTTTTACTTTTCTCTGTGCCACTTGGGAGTTTATTTATGAGAGCTGTCCTGCCATGGAATTTGTAGGATATCAGTTTTTCATCCTTCCACTTCATTGTGCCATATTATTTTGAGCAGCTTGTCTTGCAGGTTGTAGTTTCTTGGGTGTTGGTTTGGTTTATTTCTTTTCTGAATTTAGATTTTGAACAGCACAAGTTTCAAGATTAGTTGAGGAAAAGCTTAGGGAGTTCTTCTAGTTTTGTGGGGTTTTTTTGGAGACTAAGAATAGATGTTCTGTGAACTCTTCTGAGTATATATTTATGTTCATGGAACTGAACTTTATGACCCAGGTCACTCTTTTCCTAAATTCTAATGGAAGCTGCAGTTATTTTTTGCTTTTATGCCCCCATTTCAACTGAGTTTCTGAAAGTATCACAGCTGGGAGTGAAGCAAAAGATCAATTTTCTTTTTTCTTGTGAGATTTTTCTCTTTTTTTCTCCCCAGTTCTGTGCAAGGAATCACAAGGACAAAACCTTTTGGGAACTTGGTTGAGGAAGCTCACTTTCTTCCAGAAAAATGGAATGTCTAATTTGGCAGAGTTCTTGCATTTATTTACAGTAGGTTAACAGTGATGCACTCTGAAGATAGAAAATCAAACCATTTGGTGTGTCTTGAAAATAAGATCTTCACATGAAGATTGTACTGTGAAATCTATTTACAAGGAGAATTATAAGAATCTCTGTTCCTGCCTTACATCATGCTTTGCAAAATTCAGGATTTGTCAACCCACAGGAAAAAAAAAAAAGGACCTGTACACAGTGAAAACCACTGGGTTTTTTCCTAATTTACACCTTAAATACTGTGGTTATTTTTTGTCACAGTGTCACTGGAAAAAATAGCCACCACAATATTTCTGCTGGTCACTGTTCTTAGTACAGGTGTCCTGATTTTGGTTAGTAATGACTGATGCCACTGCATTGCTGGAAATGCATGTGAACACCTGATGAAGCAGAAAAAATGAATCTCATCACCAAAATATCAGTGTGAACCTCAGGAAAATACAGATGCAACAAAACAGAGCTTTGTTATTCAAATTTTCTTGGCGCTGTAGAGACATAAAGCTTGTGTAAAATTATATCATATTTATCCATACAAACCAATAACACCAAGAGCATGGGTTATTCTGAAGTTTCATAATGGATTCCTGGACAATATTGGTTGGTTTTGTCTCACACCCACAAAAATACTCACAATCATTTCCCTGAAATCTACCGTGGAGCCATGGAATCTACAGGAGGTCCTTCCTCTGGAAGAAAACACTCCTTCACTCTCAGAATCATCACAACAAAGTTTCAAAATATGCAAAATGGATGATCATAAAAAAGATTTAAATGCTATAAGGTTCTGGACAGAATTAATGTGATGTCCCAGCAGTCTGTCCTCTAAATAAATTTGAGACAATAATGACTCAGAGAGCTCAGTCATGTCCTGCTGATTTTAAAGACAGAAAATGGGCACAACTGCTCACAGGTGGGTAAAAAACAGACCTCACTCAAAGACAATGCTCCAGTTTGCTGATCACTGAGAAAATCCTGAATATCAGAAATGAAAATGTCATTACCTGTTGTATATAACCCTAAAGCTCCTTTGTGCTGGGAGCCTGAGTACTGTTCCCAAAATCATTCCCACCAGGTCTTAAGGTACCTGCAAATCTCTCTTATGTTGCTCCTGGCAACAGGGAACTTAAAAAGTTGAAACTAAGATTGTGAGAGCAAAGCAAGCTATGAAATAGTCAAAATGCATACAATTAATTGTTATCCTGTTGGGCACAATGACTTCTAAAAATCTTGTTTGGAGTATTACAAGTCATCCTGAAGTAGAGACATTCAGAAGTCATTAATATTTTAACTCCTCTTGACCTTGGATATTCTGGAGAAGCCACTGACCTAGTTTGGTCTGTTTCTTCAGCTACTCCAGGAAGTTTTGCAACTGAATAGAAAAAGAGAAAAAGCTCTTTCCAGATCTCAGGAGAGAGAAGAGAGAGGGTGTGGATCCTTTTCAGGGCTGATGGACATCCACCAGCTGTATGACCCACCCCTACAGGACAAGAATATGAAAAGTCTTGCAAATGTTGTACCCACAAACAAAAGGCAGAAATTGGAGTCAATTCCTCAACACTTTTCTCTGGGAAACATACCTTTGATTGTGTTTTCCTTATTATAAGTCATGAATTAGGATTTAGGCATGCAATTATAAACAGAATTGGATCCTGGAAGAACCCATAAGTAGCATTCAAATCTCAAATAAAAAATTACAATTATTCCTTGTCTAGATCAAGTTTATTCCTTCAATCTGACTTTTTGTTCCTCTTTCTTCTGGACACAGGGATTATCATGACTAAGTCTACAATTCTGTGATTTCTTTTGAGTTTGTTTTTTTTTTTTCTTCCGAAGCTTTGTACTTTCTGGGAGGGGGGGAAGAATATTGACATCTGCCAAGCAATTGACTGTGCAGCCTGATCATTTGCTAAGCATTATTAAAAGCTCCTTGAAATCACTCCAGTGCTTTGCCCTTTACAAGCCATCAGCCATCAATTCAGACCATCAAATGTGATTACCAGCACTCCTCCTGAAGCTACTTCCAAGCCATTAGGCTGATCGAAAAGCTGTGTCTTTCTCTTCCTCCCAAGCACATGTAAATCCACCAGACCCGTGCTCCTGTGTTTGTGTGGTGATTCATTACACTTCTGAATAGCATTTGTGGTGTTAAAACTCCAAGACGAGTCAGAATTCATTAAATTTTCAGATATTGTCCTTATTTAAGGGAACTTTTTCAGAAACAGGCTCACATGTTCCTCTCTCTTCTCTGTGCCTCTATCCATTATGTATTTAAAATGTTCTGCTGGTGTGTAAAGAGATTTAATGACAGTTGCTTGGAAAAAAACAATTAGAAAAGAATAAAACTTTTCTACCAAAAATATTTTAACCATTCCACATTTTTTTTCAGAAATTTTTTTTTTAACCAAACATTCTTTTTTAAGGAGTATATTGTCGCTATTTTGCACTTCTCTGTGAGCAGGAGTGGATGAGATGACTCCTAGAGAACCTTTATCCACAGCCTCATGGAATATCCTGTAGGAAAGTGGTAAAAGCTTTATATTTGCCACAGATTGATTTTGGGAACTCAAGCTCAGCACAGGGATGGTTTTCTGCACAGAGTTATAATTGCACTGAGGTGTTGCCTCTCCTTCCAGCCCAACCTTCACTTCAAGAACACACAAAATCACAAACACAAACATCTCACAGAGAAATACCAACAACTATTGAGCTGAAATAGTTCTCCCAAAAGGAAGAGGTCCTGCAGCAACAAAAACAGATAAAAGTCATTATAAATGCAAGACAGCAAGATAGACAGGTAACTAGAAGATGCACCATTCTCTGCAAATAATTTATAGCAAATCATTTATTTATCCAATTTCACCATTTTTTTTCTGCTCACAATGCATTAGCAAGATCCTGGAGTCCTAGAACTGACTTTTTACTTGAAATTATTCATGATTTTTCCCCTTTTAAGATAAAAAGGTTTGTCTTCTCCTTTCTTTTCAAAAAGATTTTACAAGCCTTTAAAATTACATAGAGTTAAATAAGACAACTTGTTTGGAGCTTTAGAAAACTGAAAACCATCTAGATCTTAATTTTGTGGCGCAATTATGCTTAATTACTTTTTTTTTTCAAGAATACTTTTCTAAGCAGGATGCTTCAGTAATGCTATGAGAGTAGTTAAGATTTATTTCACTCTGATTTTAAGCAAATCAGATGTCTAAGTACCACATAGAGCTAGGTCAGTCACATTACTCCTTGTCCTATGACTACAGCTCCTGCTGAAAAGTCTCTCTCTGTTGAAAGTTGAAACCCAGAGATTTTTTCCCGTTACCGACAACTTTTGCATCTGATTTGCCCAGGGGCTTTTCTTTTTTACTGAATTCCTTTCCTAATGAGAATTACCATTTTCTTCTGCATGGAATTTCCCTTGCACAGTGAAATGGCTCTGACGAACCCAACATGGGGAGCATGGATGTTTTCCTGAAAGGCGCATTTCAAACACGCAGGGATTGTTTAGGAATGTTTGGAAGGACTATGGAAATTTGGAATGTCCCCAGGAGGAGCCCCCAGAGCCCCTCTGGGCTCTGCTCAGGGCTGGGCACTGCCCAGGGCAGAAGTTGTGCCTCCTGTGCAGGGGAATTGCTGGGCTCAGGCCCTGCCCGTGGCTCTGGGGCCATTGCTGGGCCTGGAGCAGAGCCTGGGCCTGCTCTGACCTCTGCACACAGGGACAGACACAGGGACAGACACAGGGACAGCCAGGGACAGACACAGGGACAGACACAGGGACAGACACAGACAGCCAGGGATGAGGTTATTAATTGTTGTAGTGTTGTTGTGAGGGTCCCAGGATGAGGTGAGAGATGAGAATTGACTCCAAGTTCTCAGAAGGCAGATTTATTATGATATGATATGATATGAAAATTAAATACTAAAACTATACTAAAGAAAGAGAAAGGAGACATCAGAAGGCTAGAAAACAATGAATAATAAAAACTCGTGATTGCTCAGAGCCTCAAGACAGCTGACAAGTGATTGGTCATCAAGTAGAGACAATTGACATGAAACCAATCAAAGATGCACCTGTTTGGTATAAAAAGACATCTCCAGACCACATTCCACAGCCATCAGATCATCATTGTTTACATTTCATTTCTGAGGCTGTTGCAGTGTGGTTTCCTGTTTGATCCGTCCCAGCCCCCTCAGGTGCACCAACCTTTCCCCCTCCCCCTGTGCCCTCCTGCCTGGCACCTTCCAGCAAGGCGTTGTGTGATTGGCAGATGCCCCCCGGGCCTGGGCTCATTGGTTTGTCCCAGCGTCCGCATCCCCTGAGCCTTCCCCTGCTCACACCTGGTTGGCCCTCACCTGTCCCTCCCCTCCCCTGTCCCCGGGGCTAAAAAAGGACACGAGACCATGCAGTCGGGGTCTGTCTGGAGCTGTTACCACATTTAGAAGTCTACCATGCTACAATAAAACTCTGGATTTAAGCTCTACGGCAAAACCCGCTTCTTGTCTCTTCACCGTCGTCTGAACCTTTTCCACCAAAGGTAAACTGAGTTCCTATTTTGCCTGGACTTGTTCCCAGTGCCCAGCTGGCACCCAGCCGGCCAAAGGTATCTCTGCGGTGAAAACACCACAGCTGCAGCCTTTGGTCTAGCAGCAAGGCCAGACGAAGCCAGGCAGGACACACCCGAAACATTCGGGGCTCATATTTAATATGAGGCCTCTCAGCTTCTCAGGAGAAAATCCTAGCAAAAGGATTTTCGTAAAATATCACAGGGACAGCTAGGGACAGCCACAGGGACAGCCAGGGACAGACCCAGGGCCAGGCAGGGCTGAGGCCCCTCTCTCTCCCTGGGGCTCCTCTCCAGGCTGAGCAGCCCCAGCTCCCTCAGCCTTTCCTGGGCACGGAGCTGCTCCAGGCCCTTGCTCAGCTCCAGGAGCTCCTGGCCCTGCTGTGCTGAGGAGCCAGAGCTGGACACAGCAGCCAGAGGTGCCCCCAGGGCTGGGCACAGGGGCAGCATCAGCCCTGGCCTGCTGGCAATGCCCATCCCAATGCACCCAAGTCCTGTTGGTAGCTTTGTTAGTGTCAAAGCCAGGTGGCATTCCTGTAATTACAACACCTCAGTTAGGTGTACATGGATACAAATCCCCAAATTTGGTATTTGAGAACTCACTTATTTTAACCCAACCCTTCGTGTGAGCAGCTGTCACAGCTGGACCATGTCATGGAGCACAAAACAGGCAACACAGAGCCTGAAACAAAAAGGTTCCCCTGCTCTGAAGATTCTCTTGAAAGCTGTGTTATAAAAACTACAAGGGCCGAGGACCTTTAGCAAAAGCTTAATCAGCAGTTTCTTTTATGAAGTAGTGTTAAAATCTGTTGCAATATTAATGATTTTAGCTCCTCAACAATAGAATACCTTTAATCCTGCCTGTGGGATAAAATAGTGCTTTTAACATTTTGACTTTCTGTCAGTATTAGAATACATATTAAATGACAGAAAATTCATGATGTGTTGCAATATAAATTAAGGGCAAAACCCAGACAGATCAGCCACCTTGCTCACTCAGATAACAGACAGCATATTCAAAACTATTTCTTATATGCTTTTGCACTTTTTAAGTTACATTTAGTGCTTTCCTTTTTCTACTACATTTACTAAGCTATGTACATTTTGCAAAGTACTTATTTGCCAAACTTAATGCCTTTTCCTCAGAAATGCTGCTCATAAAGAGAAGATGCATAAGGCACATATTAAACTGACATATGCCAGCAAAGGGAAAGAGAAGAGGAAAGCCAGCATGTCTTCTAAATTTTTACAGCCCTCCATAATTTTTCACTTATATTTCACCAAGACAGTTTAGGTTTAAAAAAAATTAACTATTGCTACAATACTTAAAACACCTAAGGATCACATTTTTTAGAACTGGTACCCCAGAATGACCTTTTTTTTTGTGTCATGGAAGGACTGTCAGGTAGGACAACTGTTTTAAAGATTGTGTCCTTAGAAGAAGCATTAAAGGCATGTAGCATGAATTGCTTTTACCTCCTTCTACCCAAAAGTATTTTTACATTCAAAGTCAACCAGAGCTGAAAATCTCAGGAAAAAAATCCACAATCTTAGCATTGCAAATAATTAAGCAGGAATACATAAGTAATGGGATGGAGTGTGAATTTCAGAAGCCTAATCTTTTAATTAGAGAAGGTTCAACTTTTGATACAAATATTTCTGAAGCCACCACGCTGGTGGGAAAACTGAAGCATTAACATGGCAGAACTAGACAATCCATTTAGTTGTTGGGACTGAAAAGAAATGATTGATTTATTGATTACTACCTTTTGCAAAAGGGTCAAGCTACTATTTATACTATTTTATCCATTGCTATGCTGTATTTCTATCCATAAAAGAATGTATGAACAATTGAAAGAATTTTCTATTTGAGTGCCTAACAGCTGGAATGGTCTTCCTGCTTTAAAATCAAAGTTTTAAAACCAAAGGCTGTATTATTTCAATTACAATGGTCCAAAATTTGAAATACACCCTTATAAGTTGCATGTTTCATATTTGAGGTACTTCAGAAATGATTTCAGAGCTGGTTTCAGAGCTGGATTGAAACACAAGCCAACTAAATGACTTCAGGACTACCAGTCCACATGCACTTAAAAGTATTACCTATGGTTTAGAAAATCTGGACTTCCACTTCCTTTGAACTTGTAGTTGTGCAATTTTACTGAGCCTGGAGATGAGGTTTTGCTGAGCGGTGAAGGATTTTAAATTAGACTCAGCACATGTGAACACAGTAGGTGGTTGCCTTGTGCACACGAACTCAATTGCAAGATGCCCCAAGCACAGGAAAAGAAAGGTCTGGATTATTTAGAGTGATGCAATGGTGTGGGCAGAAAGGGACTTCAAAGTCCATCCAGTGCCACCCCTGCCATGGCAGGGACACCTCCCACTGTCCCAGGCTGCTCCAGCCCCAGTGTCCAACCTGGCCTTGGGCACTGCCAGGGATCCAGGGCTGGAATTCCATCCCAGCCCTGCCCACCCTGCCAGGGAACAATTCCTCATTGCCAAGATCCCATCCAGCCCTGCCCTCTGGCACTGGCAGCCATTCCCTGGGTGCTGTCCCTGCATCCCCTGGAAATTGTCTCTCTCCAGCTTTCCTGGGGCTCCTGCAGGCCCTGCAAGGCCACCCTGAGCTCAGCCCAAAGCTTCTCCTGTGCAGGTGAACAATCCCAGCTGTGCCAGCCTTTCCTCCCAGCAGAGCTGCTCCATCCCTCTGCCCATCCTGGAGCCTCCTCTGGGCTCTCTGCAGCAGCTCCAGCTCCTCCCTGGGCTGGGACACCCCAGGCCTGGGGCAGCTCTGCAGGTGGGAAATCACCTGAGCAGGGCACAGGGACAGAATCACCTCCCTACACTCCAGTTTAGACAAATATATATATTTTTGTTGTTATATTTGTGTGTATATTTTTATATGTTTTGTTATATTTTATTGTGTTTTCTGCATTACTCTCCCCTTTTCTCCAGCAACAAGAATTTTTATGATTCACTTATTTAAAACTGAACCTTTCACTGTGCTCTAAGATATACATACCCCAAACAGGGTCCCTGTACTATTTACAGTGAGTGTGTAAAGCTGCAGAGCTTCTGTCTCACTCAACCAATTTATGCACAATTCCAGGTGCATTTCCATGATGAAAGCAGGTCCTCTCAGCATGTACAAGCTGCATCTACCCAAATGCAGCACTGCACTTGGCAATCCCTGCAACCTCCTTCATAATTCCAGCTGACATAACCAGTGTCCCTAGGTTGATGTATCTCTGATTAATGAGGCATTAGTTCTGTATCAGGTAGCAATTTTGGAATAGTCTATTGCCAATGAGTTATGAATATGACTTGATTATTACCATTTGACCTACTCTTGTGTTGAGATGATTTGTGGCTGCCTTTTCCCAGAGGACCCACCAAATGTCATTGCCTTGAAAAACCACCAGTTATGTTCCAGTAATTAAATGGAGATTAAAAAAAAATTGCATGGTAACCCTGGAATCTGTGCTAGGTATTCAGCAATCTGGGATATTGGTACACTTCCTTACAAGAGAATTTCCTTAATGTGAATGAAAATGAGCCACATAAAAATTCTGCAAGTGTTGACCCAATACAAAATACAGCTGCTTTTGCCTCCCAGACATTTGGAAAAATCAAGTCTCTGCCTTACTCAATTTACACATGGCAGTTAAAAAATAAAGCAATCAGCAGGCACTGTCAACATGGGCTCACAAAGTCTTTTCTATTCTCAGTCTAGGAAAAGATCTAATCCCAATGTAAATTTAAAAAAACAACAACAACAACAAAACCCCAAAACAACAAAAAAAAAAAGAAAAAAAGAAAAAACCCTAACAAAACAAAAAACCAACCAACAAACAAACAACATCACCCTTTAACCTTTGCATGGGAATCAGACACAGATCATTTACTATCCTGAGACCAACTAAACATTTTCCAACTCTCCCAAACTATAACTTGGTTAAAAGGCCTCTGACAAAAGTTTAAATAAATAAAGACAGATTTTTGTACACCCTGGGAAGGAATTGTGCTGGCATCTCCCACTTCTTTCTAGCTGGCACATAAACTAGTTGCCATAATTTTAATTATTTGCTCTGCTTTTTCTGATGATGAGGGGAATGGATTTGTTATCATTTGTTTATTATATAATAACAAATTAATATTATTATCCCTTAAGGAGGTATTCAGAGTTATATAGGCTTGAAAAACCCAGAAGTCTTGAATTATGTGGTCAATTAATGAGATGACCAGGAAATAATACCAATCTTGAATTTTTTGTATAATGCCAAGGTGCAAAATCATACTTGCACATACATTGTCATGTGCCGTCTATTAAAGAGAAGTCATTCTCCTTTTAAAAATGATGACAGAAATGAAGAACACCTTGATTTAAAATTCTCTTTGCCCTGTGACTTGCTGTGCCACTTGTCACACTATTTTTCAGAGTAATCTTTTTTTAAAAGAGTGTGAGAGCTTGAGTGCTACCTTGGAGGCTACTGAACTTCCCTTTCCAGCAAGTTTGATTATTTCACAACAAAAGACCATCCTTCAATGCACTGCTCCATTTATCCTCAAGCAGAAGGCCATCAAATCAAAAGCTGGCACCCCAACCTCAGGAAAAATCAAGCACACCTATAAGCTAGAAAGAAACAGTTTCATCAGACACCACCAGGAAGAGCAGGAAAACCATACAGCCAATTTAAATTCACACATCTTCTGGGGCAAAGCACATTTTATTGAATTTGTTTGTGACAAGGAGGTCTTGATCACAGAATCACAGAATAGAATTACAGAATCACTGAGGCTGGAAAAGATGTCCAGGACCATCGAGTCCAAGCTGTGCCTGATCCTCATCTTGTCCCCAGCCCAGAGCACTCAGTGCCACCTGCAGGGGACACCTGCAGGGCTGGGCACTGCAAAGCTCCCTGGGCAGCCCCTGCCAAGGCCTGAGCTCCCTTTCCATGGGCAAATTGCTGCTGCTGTCCAAGCTGAGCCTGCCCTGGCCCAGCCTGAGGCCGTTCCCTCTGCTCCTGTCCCTGTTCCCTGGCAGCAGAGCCCGACCCCCCCGGCTGTGCCCTCCTGGCAGGGACTTGTGCAGAGCCACAAGGGCCCCTGAGCCTCCTTTGCTCCAGCCCCAGCCCCTGCCCAGCTCCCTCAGCCCCTGCCCAGCTCCCTCAGCCATTCTTCACATTTCTGACTCTCTAGTAAGAGACTGGATCTTCTCAATACCCCGAAGGTCACCATCTTCACTGCACAGGACTTCCCAGACTGGAAGAGCTCTGTGTGTTTTTCTGAGCTGTGGAGAAAAATAATACACCCAAAACCAGCCTGCAGGTCAGTGGCAGTGGCTTTGCATCCTCTTCATTTCCAGGCTAATTTCCTCCTCCCTACATGATTTTCTGTAATTATTTCTCTGCACTTGTGCAAAGTCTCATTAAACCTGAAATATCAAGGAGCGCTATAAGAAAATAACTGCAGCCATGTGCTCTCCAAAGGATGCAGCTAGCCTAACCTGAAGTTAGGCTACTTTCCACAAACAAATAGACATTTTTTCTGGGTTTTTTTTTGTTTATTTTTATGGTTTTTGTAGCAAGGACCACACAGTTCCACACACATTTGCTTCACATGCTCTGAAGGTCTCAAATTCTTTCACATCTATTAAAATAAGGAAACCAGATGCAGCTTCCTCCCCATCACATAAACTATCCCTGAATGAAACAAAACACCACTGCCTTGGGATAGGGAATGTGCCCTGGGGGCAGCCAGGAGCATCACCAAAAGTCCAGAAAGAGGGAAAGTGATAAGCTCAGGCATGAGACGAGGCAATGACTAAGGAGCGCTGTCATTTAATAAGGTCTGTTCTCAGTAATTACAGCGACACAATTTGATCAGCAAGAACTAAGTATCTTCATCTGAAAGGGATCAGATGAAATTAGTGCTGATGTAATAAGTACCATTTGTCACTATTAGGGAGAGAGGTGTTGACAGGTCCCTGCCGTTGCCGTGGCAACGCGGCAGCGCCGTTCCTGCTCCGACTCCAGCGAGTGGCACAAGTCTGGGAGGCAGAGGATGCTCTGCTGGGATAACCCAGTTACCCCCTTCCCCAGCTGGCTCAGGCAGGATCCCCTAATCCTAATGATGCTGGGGTTCCTGGGGCTCCATTTGGGGCTCAGATTCCTCAGCCTCAAGCTATGAGGAAGCCCTGAGGGAGCTGGGGGTGCTCAGCCTGGAGCAAAGGAGACTCAGGGCTGCCCTCCTCACTCTGCACAGCTCCTGAAAGGGGCCTGTGCTCAGCTGGCCCTGGGCTCTTTCTCCAGCAGCACTGACAGAACCAGAGCACACAGCCTCGAGCTGCACCAAGGGAAATCCAGGTTGGAGAGCAGGGAAAAGGTTTTTCCAGCAAGGGTGAGAAAGTTCTGGAATGGCTGCCCGGGGAGGTGGTGGAGTCCCCATGCCTGGGTGTGTTTAACAAAGCCTGGATGTGGCACGGGGTGCCAGGGTTTAGTTGAGCTGTTGGGGCTGGGTTGGACTCAATGATCTTGAAGGTCTCTTCCAACCCAGGGATTCTGGGAATTCTGGGAATTCTGCCTCAGTTTCCCTGCGACCACCAACCCCAGAGCATCCTTGGGGATATTCTCCCTGGATTATTCCACCTTGCTGCCAGTGTCTTGCAGCCAGCTCTCACACAGGCCCCATGGCATGAGCGAAATTCCTGCATTTTCTGGTTATTTTGACAGCATCCCTACACACCTGCTGGGTGATTTTCTCCCACACAGCCTTAATGCAAGATTTAGAAACACTGAGGGCTTTGTGTTGGCCAAACTCGAGCTGAAAGGTGTCCTTTCCACCAGGCAGCCCCATAAAGGAAATTTTCATTGCAGGCAGAAGCTGAGCTTTCTCTGACACTGGAAGTCCAGCAGTGAGGTTATTCACAGGCAGATTACATATTGTTACAATATTTTCCACTGATGCATTCCATGATGTGAAATAAAAAGGGAATATTTTCTGCCAGCGGGTAAAATTCTAAGAGTGAAATACCACATGAAAAGAAAAAAAGAGATTCTCATGATCAGATACTCATAATCAATGCACATAGCCAAAACACAATCTTAATTACTATCAGTGGGTGGAAGTTTCCTGAATGTTAAATTACCTGCAGCAATTATGAACTACTGAGTAACCTGTTTACAGCTTCCTGAAATTATCATCACATAATTTGGCAATCTGCCATATTTTATTTCATTAAAAATTTAATGTACCGTAACATAATAGCCATAATAAAGCTGTCAAGATCCACTCACTGCTATTTACTTGGATATCATCTGTTTATTAGCTCTCAAAACCAAAAGCCAAACAGAAAGGAAAACTGAAAACTCACAGATCACACAACAAAAGGAGAGTATGAAGGGTTCCCTCTTTCTGCTGTACAGCCCCAGCATCAATCTCTACCCCATTTCTCTCACAGTGAAAACCATGCACAGAAAATACCTAATAATCTGTTTTTGAAGACTTTAACTGCTTGCTAAAGTGTGATGCGCATATATGGGACAAAACAATTTCCCAGAACCCAGCAATAATTATCAGTATTTTACACTATAGCTAGCATTAGCAACACCAATAAAATCCTCATGATTTTCAAGTTGTCATCTGGAAGAAGTGCTTCCTCTGCCAGAATATCTTTAAAATTAAACACTGAAGCATTTGAGAAAACTGAAGTAGCTGGAACTGATGCAAAAAATCAATAAGTCAGTGACTGTCACAAAATGCAAAGCTGTTGGATGAGGAGTTAATCCCTTCAATTTGGGCCCAACAGCTTCAGCCAGAACGAGGAGAGCTCATGGCTGTGCTCTGACCAGGCTCTGCTCTCACTGAGGTTTCATGGTTCACAGGGAGTGCAGATCTGGAACCACGAGTATTTATGAGCCATGGAGAAACCCAGCAGCTCCTTACACCACAGGTGTTGATTTCCTTCCCCAGCTCCCTCCTCACTGCCTGACATGCACCACACCTGCTGAGGGTTTGAAGCAGATGAAGTGCCAAGAGATGCAGGCTTTGGGAAGAAATAAATGGGTGTTGCTGCCTTCAGGTGCTGGTGGGACAACAGTGACAACAACAGTTTCATAGGTGAGTAGCAAGGGAACAGCACTAACAGAGCTGAGGTACTCCAAAAAACCTCACTCTCAGTGAATTTGTTGCACTAATTTCTACCGTGTTCATGACAAATAGTAAAGTAGTTTAACCTACTTGCAACTATTTAAAAAAAAACCCAACTTACTGAGTAGCACATTGGTCGGCATATTTTGCCCACTCGTTTGTTTTGGTTTGTTTTGTGGTTTTTTCTGGCTTATAAATCAAGAAAATAGATAAAATTCCATTAAGTTTCTGTGCATCACTAAGATACTGAAATTGCAATGACAGAGCATTTTATTTGCAAAACATTCAAAGACAATTTCACAAATGGGGCAAATAAACCAAGATACAATGCATTAAGTTTTCAAGTAGTGAGGGATAAATTAACACTGTGTTTCAGAGCCCATAGACAGCTCAAAGAAGCATTAGTTGATATTATTTAGGTAATTCACTGTTTTAATCTTTGAGTTTTCAAGCAAGGGAAGAACTGCTTGATATAGTCGATTTACAGGCAGTATTTCTCTGAGTTCTAGATTAATGCATCAAATAGAAGACAATCAACACATACTGAAGAAATCTGAAGGGAACCTGTAATAAAATAAAATCCTTGTAGAGAAAAAAGAGCACTTTTCATTAAAACAATTCTGCTGACATCATTTTACCCCTGGGTAGGGCATTAACCATAAGTGTGATTTAAAGTGAGCATTTCTTCTGCTTACAAGTGCTGCATTTCCAAGGGTGAGCAGGAAAATGAGTACGTTTTCCTCAGTTCCATGCTCAGAACTACTGCTTATGCCATGGCATCCTTATCACAGAACATCAGCTAAAAATGAAAAGCAAATACTTATTTGACTTTTAAATTTGTATCCAGATGTATCCTCTCAGAAAATAAACCCGGTCCCAACAGTTAAACCAAAGCCTGCACACTGCTTCAGTTGCACTATGAGATCATGGGATCATTAAGGTTGGAAAGACCTTCAAGATCATCAATTCCAAACATAACCCACACCAGTGATAAATCAAATTTTTCTGCAGTTTTTCTCTCTTTGCCTCTGGGTGCAACTCAAAAGTGCAAAGGAAAGGGGAAGAGCAGAGGGTCTGCTCTTATTCTCAAGAGGAAGCATCCCACAGACAGAATAAACAACAAGGAACAGCAAAAATCAAGAGTCCTACACTTGAATTAGGGAACAAAATCTGAAAAGTAAAATTTGGGGGTTATGCTACATCAAGTTATAAGCTAAAATAAGTATAGAAAGGACCTTAAATGTCAGTTCTCAAGAGTCACTGGCATTACTGGTACAATTCCAGTTCAGTCAAATGGGTTTGAAATGAGAAAAATTGTCTGGTTACCAGAGTGGCAATTAGGCAATGAAAACATTTTATCACAGCTGAGCCCAGTTACTTGCTTATAGTTTTGAACTAAAATAAAACATTAAACCTGAAATTTAACTCATTCATATTACAGCTTGAATTCTCTCTTTCCTTTCAATATATTTCCCCTTTTGCCTCAATGGACCTGTAGTGATCAATGTCACTGCCTCTACAAAATGTCAATATTCTCTGTCTGTGTCTTAGGTTGGAAATGGGGCTGTGTGTTCTGTTCCCATCTGTCAGAGCTAGGGCAGTTCTCTGCTGTTCATGGGCAGTTTTTTCTTTCTCTCTGCCACAGCCAATCCTCCCTGCAGGAGATCTCTGCTGTCCATGGCCACTGAGTGTCCCTGCAGGGCTGATCCAATCCCATCATCCCATGGGGAGATGCTGCGCCCAGGGGAGGAGCCAAGCATTCCTACCTGGATCCAATCTGAGGTGCTGGGACAGCCCAGCAGCCTTTGCCCAGTGCATTGCCAGAGGAGCAGCTTCTGCTGCCCTGCATTGCCAGAGGGAGCCCAGGCCCATCTGCAGCAGCCCTGGAGCTGCAGAGGAAAACTCCCCCCTTGTGCAGGATCCCTGCTCCAGCAGAGCCACAGCTGGCACTGCAGGAGGGCTGAGCCCCCATGGGATGGGGCTGTGCCACCCCCCTGACACACAGGGGACAGGGACTGCTCTGACTCTGACAGTGGTTTTTTGTATTTCTACATTGTTTACTTTATTTTTTATTTTCTTCTCTAATAAAGAACTGTTATTCCTATTCCCCTATCTTTGCCTGAGAGCCCCTTAATTTCAAAATTATAATAATTCAGAGGGAGGGGATTTACATTTTCCATTTCAAGGGAGGCTCTTGCCTTCCTTAGCAGGCACCTCTCTTTTTAAACCAAGATGCTCCATCATTCTTGTAGCTCCCCTCAGGCCCTGCATGGCCACACTGAGGTCCCCCCAAAGCTTCTCTTCTCCCGTTTGAACAATCCCAATTCTCCCAGCCTTTCCTGACAGCAGAGGTGCTGTGTTCACCACCATCCACCAAAGATCTTCATGACAGACAATATCCTTGGTGTGGAGAAGGCCAGGAGGCCTCAAATGCCCCAATGCCATCAGAAACGTGAGACGATTGCTGTGCCAACCTTCATGTCTCTGCTTTTGCTTTGTTATGTTAATGATGCCACAAATAATTGGACTCCTTGAGAGGTTTTCACAACACTTTGTCAAGTTTTGCTTTATTATTTTCAGCTATCAATTGTGGGTTTTTATGAACAAAAGATTTGTAACCAGCTTACTGAAATGCATCCTCAGAGGGAGTTCAGCATTACATCATCCTGTCCTTCATGCTGTTATCATTAGAAGGGATGTGCTACCATTACTGCCTGAAATTTTTTAAAAGGCTTTAAAAAAACCCCAAACCACCACAAAAGCACATCAACACTGCTGAACATGCTTTGGCAATAATTCTAGCTTTTACAAAGGCTTTATTTAATCTGAAAGTTGTACTTAAATGGAAAAGGCTCAAAATAGTAGCTGCTCGCAGCTCAGCAGATGGTCCAGACAATAAAAAAGGCAGAACTATTTGAGGAACGTGAGTTGTTCACTGATATAGATAGAATCAGTTAGCAAATGTGCAGTGAAAATGGTATTTCACTGTAATAAACTGATTTGTAAATGTATAGATAAATCCTTTTTTTTTTCCCTTAAAAAAACAAAAAGGTGTTCTGAACCTGTCTGAGTGGTTCACTTTTAGGTGTTTGTTTCAAAATGCTATTTCATTTAGAAATCTGGGATAACTGCAGGAACTTCTTCAAATACGGTGTGGGGAAAACTTGGGATGACAGACACATTTCAAGCCAGGGTAGTTTCAGAGATATATCCTACAGGCGCCTTACTGCAGGATGAGAGGTGAAATTTGAAATTGTATTTTTTCTAGGACATAAAAATTATTTCCTATTTTAAATGAGAGTTTCATGTGGCCAAGGAAAGGGGGGGGGAAATAATCATGACAAAGAGCAAAATACCAAACTGGGAAAACATAGTTAAATAGTGAAATTTCCTGATTAATAACTTAGGGGTTTATTAGCACACAAAGCTACAATCCATGTCAGTAATTCCTTTAAAAAGCCACCTCAAGGTGGAAACATTTAAGTAATTTCCTAAATTTGCAATAGCTGTAGAGTTCACTCCTTAATTGATGATGTAATCTAAATGTACCGAGTTTCCAACTATTTCATTACTTTAAATAGTAAATTACCTCTTGAACTTTACCATGTTCTTCCTTGCGGTGAAAATAAAGAAAATCTGCTATTTAACCTGCAATGCCTTTGGTCACCTCACTGTGCACTTTCATTCAGGTCACACAGGAGTTCTTTAAGGATTATTTGGAAGAGAAAGTGAAAGGCGAAGGGATTTTCTTGCTTGAACCACCAGTGACTTCTGCTTTAGGGGGAAACCAAGATGTAACCATTTTTGTAGACCCAGGAAAAACCACAGAGGTCTCTTCTGTATCCACACTGCTCTCCCCTGCAAGGCAGTTTCAGAGCTTAGTTTCTGCTGATGCCTGGAAGCTTTCTTCCATTTTCCAGGCTAAATGTGTTTGGGATCAATTGATATTGATGTTTTCCTTTATCTTTAACAGCTTTTCACCCTCTCTGACATTTTATATTATTTTCTTTAGAGAAGGCCATGGTATTTCCCTGATATATTTATTCTAATGAATTGAACCAACCACAATCTTTTTAGCATTGCTTCCTGAGAAATTTTCTTTATCCCTGATTCCTCTCAGCCAGCTTTCTCTACACTTATCCCAGTGTGAATTTATCTGTGTGGAGGAAATGTAACCCAAATGAAGGGTTACATTTATTTGCATAACAATGCTAATGCTTCCACTTCTTTTGTAGAAATACAACCCCTACCAACTATTCCATTTGAATGGTGCTTTATTGACTTTATGAAAGTTCAGTGACCTAGGTTATCCAATATCTGGAGTTCACAGGATTTCTGGAGATGAGAAAAAAAAAAAAGGATTTATTTTTTACTGGAATTTAATCCCTATGGAGTTAAATGTCCTTGTACCATCAGAAGCCTGGAAATTGTTTTCACTTCTCCATTCTAGTGACTGCCTCCTAGTCACTGGAAAATATTTTTATTCCTTCTACAAGTCTAAATCTTGCGACAGAAATCACTGATTTTCATGATTTTAAAGGAAACTTCAGTGTCCCCTGGCTCCCAAGTTTGGCTAGGAGCTAAAACACCCCATAATTCATGCTGCTAATGAGAAAGCAATCACTGGGACAAAGAATTTCAATGCTTCCACATTAGCAGTTACCATTATATGCTAATCACATTTTAATTGCTAACCAGCCGCCACCAGAAAAGAACAGGCTACAAAAGCAGAAAATAAAATTCATGAAGCAGAAGCTTCAGTTTGTCTCTGCTTTTCATGTTTAATTTTCATTAGTTACTATCTGACCTGCATATGTGAGAACTACATTCGTTTACAGGAAGCTCAGAGCCCTTGGATCAGGTAATTCTATGAAAAATTAATCTGAAAAGTTTTTGGTTTTTTTTTTTGTTTAAGCCAAAACTTTGGATTTTCATACTTCCAATCAGATTTGGGGGGGATTCAAAAAAATTTTGTTGCTTATTGCTCTCAGCTTAAGGTCTCCAAAGTTGACTATGTCCAACGTGGGCTTGTTTTCACAGCTGGCCCACCAAACCAATGCCACTGCCTGACTTCCAGGTGTGGTGAAGGAGAGGTTTTTGAGCCCTGGCACAGCACTGGGGCCATTCACTCAGCCCTGAGCACCACAATTTCACCCCTCTGTGATTTGGAAAGCAGTGAAACCCCCTTGTCCTGAGAAATCCTGCAGAGGAGAGGAGTTTTCAGAGAAGTGAAACAATCAGTAAAACAGCAACACTGTCCTTTTTGCCCAGTGGTGAGTTATTTCTACCCAAACACAGGTTATATTTGTTATATCTGAACCCTTGAGAGCTCCTCTGGCCCAAAGAAAGCCTTGGAAAGGAGTTTTGTTTCATCCTGTTAACCAGCTCAGAATTCTTTCTATTTAAGTGCTGAGCAAAAATCAGGGAAGAACAACAATTCCTGGAGAGGCACATGGGGAGAAAATTCCTCTGGTCCCTCAGGAGAGGAAAAAAAAACCCTTCAGGACAAAGGATCCTGCTGGGGGAGGTGCTTGAGGAAGGTGGTGGAGGACAGAGATTGATCTCAGTGCACCAGAGGAGGTTCAGGTTGGACATCAGGAGGAATTTCTTGAAGGAAAAGGTTGTGAAACATTGGCAGGGGCTGCCCAGAGAGATTTGGAGTCCCCATCCCTGGAGGTGTCCAAGGAAGGCCTGGGGGTGGCACTCAGAGCTCTGGGCTGGGGACAAGGTGGGCACTGGGCACAGCTGGGACTCCAAGGTCTTGGAGGTCTTTTCCAACCTTAATTATTCTGAGTTCCAATTATTGCCACTGAAGGCATAGGCCCTTTGTGTTTCTTATTTCCACTACCCTGAAGGAAAGAGGAATAAAATAACTTGGATATTCTACAGGAAACAGGAACAGACTGGCAAAAGACAGTCCCAATAAATGCATTTATTTGCCTTTGACCCATAATTTTTCATTTTTTTTAATATTCATCTAGTATCTATTTTTCCAACAGGAGAGATTTTTCCAAGCCTCATTGCTTTTGCCAATAAAGATCTCACTTACAGTAACAGTCTAACATTTTTATTTTAGATTTAAAGAATTTCCAAATCTAATTGCTGCAGAAGTTACTAATGCTAAAAATCACTAAGAAATACACTGGTCTGCAGAGACACAGCAGTTGAGCTACAGACTTTTGCTATGGTTCTTCATTTTCTATGATTTTTCAAAATACAGCTTCATAGAAAAACTGAAACAAAGTTAACAGGGAAAACACCAAAACCTGAAGTTAATTGAGTTATTTTGATATGGAAGTCCATCCTATAGAATGACTGTTTTCTTGCTATTCGTTATTTTAGTTAGTTAATTAGTAATTATTATTGCAGCCTAACTAGCAGTGGCAATTGTTCTTAAATAATATCCCTGTGAAGCAGAGAAACACAACACTCCCAGGCACAGGGATTTTGGGATTTTGGGGTGTCCTGTGCAGGGGCAGGAGTTGGAATGTGCTGATCCTTGTGGGTCTCTTCCAACTCAGGATATTCCATGGCTCTCTGAGCATCTCTGCCTTGTCACCTTCCCCTGGTAATTGTCACCAAATGTCCATTCCACTCCTCCATTTAGTGGGGTTTGAGTGCATTTTTTAACTTCTATGAAAGAAAAATTTCACCCACATCAACAAGGGAAAAAAAGAAAAAAAAAAGAGAAAACAATTAAAAACAATTAATCACCCACTTGACCAGGAGAGAAACTTCTACTAACAGATATCAGGAGTCAAACCAGATGTTCCCTTCATTTTTCACTGGCTGCAAAAACAACCTCATACTTGTATTTATATGCAATATTTCTATGGCATTTTTAGGTTCAGTTGTGCTGGAAGAGGATATAAACAATTATCCCAGCCCCACATTTGAGAGTTTTTAAAATTTCACTTGTAATCTGTTTATCCCTTTCTCTCTCTCTCTGATTCTTACTGGCATCTAGTGGTACAGTAGGATTTTTGTCCAAAAAAGCAAATTCTTTGCTGGTCAAAACAGGAATAGCCCAGAAATCAGATCCAGCAGGTCCTGGACTTTAGAGGGTTAAGAGATCTGGGGTTTATAGGTCTGATGTTGTCACTAGGCAACAAGTAACCTGCTGCAGCCAGCTCTCTCCAGCCTCCTTGCTCCCTAATGAAGGCTGGTCTGCAGGCTGCTTTAGAGACAATAATAACAAAAAGCAGATTTATTCCCTCTTCTTCTCCCTTGTCACCAACCAGTTAAACAAAATGTTAAATAACACCCCCCCCAAATTCAAGACTGGCGCTGGAATTGCAGGTGCACCATGGTGGAAGCAGTTAAAAACACTGATTTTTTTAAAGGTAGGGATGGTAGGGAAGCTCCTGTGTTTTAGGCATGTTTCAAGAAAAGGCTGCAGCTGTAAGTTGAAGACAAAAAAAAAAAAGGGTGAAAAATTTGAAAGAAAATGCCATTTAACTGTGTTGAGCAGTTTTGAGCTTGTAATTACAAAACGGCGCTTTTTCAATGACCCATTAAAATACAAATCAAACACTTCTGTGTCTTTTTTAATTGGAAATTTAGTTCCAGTATTTTTTCTCTGGCTTGCCTCATTGTGTCAGGAATTCTTACCTGTTCTAAGGGATTAAAACATGAGCCCAATTTAAACAGATAAATCTGTACAGTTGTTTTGTAGACTTCAGATTATTTTCAGTAAAACAGAAGTATTCAAGACACTGTGATAAAGTGAAACAAATCTCATGATAGGTTGTTTTGCAAACCAGATGTTCAACTAAACAAAACTTCCTACAAACAGGGAAAGAGCAAACAATGCTCAAATTCCACAGGAATTTTACAGAATTTTAATATAATGCAAGGAAAATAAAGCAGTGCTATGCAATCATGAGGGCATATTTTGGGTTCTGCATTTAAAAAAATAATATCACAAATGTGTTTTATTTATGTCATCCAAAAGATTACACGTTCCTGCATTCAACACTTTCAGTTTTGTATCATAAATCCGAATTCAGCACCTCTACAACAGGAACATTTCTGACAAGCTGAGCTATTTATTTTATTTGAAGATGGATCCTTGTATATTTGGCAAACTGAGTATGTCATGGCAAGTACAAAAATAGAAGCATTATAGTGCCAGAACAGCAGCTCTGTGTAGTTTGGAGTACACACACCATGACCTGTGCCCTACTAACTTGCAATTGCAGCACATTTCCCCCAGAGGTAAAATTCAGACACACTAAACCTAATTTCACACTTCATGTAAAACTAGTCACTCTGTTGGCCTGGCTGAGATACAACATGATTCTTTTTGGTTTTTACAAAGCATATTATGGATTTAATTAATATGGCTACTCTCAGAATAGAGATTGAAAGCTTTTTCCACCAAGGTCCTAATTCTGCTCCCTGTTCAGTGTTTCCTGCAGGCTTTGCATTGCAGAGGGAGCTCAGAACTGCAGGGGTTTTACTGCAAGTAGTTTTTAATTTTTGCAGATAATAAGCCTTATTTTCTCCTTTGAAATAACATTTCAGACAGTCTCCTTTCATGCACACTGTCTTTCAGGTTTACAGCCCTCCCTTCTTGTTCTGCACAAGCAGCAAGTTCTTAATCTTCTCCTGCTCCATACAATAAGTGCCCACACACTCAGTAAAAATTAATTTCAGACACAAAGAAGCATGTTCCCAGATTGGTGATCCCTTCTGACAGCTAGAAAACAGGTAATCATGCAATCATGGAATCAAAGAATCACAGAATGGTTTGGGTTGGAAGGGATTTGAAAGATCATCTTATTCCACCCCTTGCCATGGCAGGGACACCTCCCACTGTCCCAGGCTGCTCCCAGCCCCAGTGTCCAGCCTGGCCTTGGGCACTGCCAGGGATCCAGGGGCAGCCCCAGCTGCTCTGGGCACCCTGTGCCAGGGCCTGCCCACCCTCACAGGGAAAAATTTCATCCTAATATCCCATCTAAGCTTACTCTAACCTAATCAGGTTCACAGAGAATGAATAATTAAACTGATTTAGTAAGGACACGGTTACACAGCTCTCCAATCTCCTTTTAAGATCAAGGGAGTGCACCAAGTCAAATTATGAGGTTCTAGTTCATTATGAGGTTCTAGATCAGTCATCCACGTAAAATTTTGGATAACTCCTTGAGAGAAACCTAGAAAAGAAATCAAACCTTTTCTCAGAGGTACAGTTTCTACCTCTGAGAAAGTGTTGAATGCAAGGCAGCTCAGCTCCTGAAGGAGTCAGGCCACTGATTTTCAGAGGAGCAGAAAGCCCTTCAGTGGCCAGCCACAAATCTGAGCCCAAGGAGAGCACATCACAGGAATACAACACACAAATATCACAAACTGGAGGTGCCAGAGCTGGGCTTTGCCAAGGAAAGTGTTGGCAAGGAAAGTGGTGGCAAGGAAAATGGTGAGAACTTCCCACATGCCCCATGCTGGATGGAAAGGAACCTGCTCTGGCAAGGAGAACACCAGAGAACATGGAGAACTCTGTGTTTGTCTCAGCTGGCTCATCCCCACCTGGAGCTCAGTTCAGAGAGCCATCAGGAAACCAGGGGAAGTGATTCCCAGTCAAAGCATCACCATGTGGACAGACCAGCTCTGGGGTTTCCTCACAGCATTGTTATAGATACATATAATAATGTTGGCTTTTCACAAATATTAAAATGGATTTTATATGTTTTTATATGGCCTGCAGGAGTCAGGCCACTGATTTTCAGAGCAGCAGAAAGCCTTTCAGTGACCAGCCACAAATGTGAGCCCAAGGAGAGCACATCATAGGAATACAACACACAAATATCACAAACTGGAGGTGCCAGAGCTGGGCTTTGCCAAGGAAAGTGGTGGCAAGGAAAATGGTGACAACATCCACATGCTGGATAGAAAGGAACCTGCTCTGGCAAGGAGGACACCAGAGACCATGGAGAACTCTGTTTGTGTCTCAGCTGGCTCATCCCCACCTGGAGCTCCAGTTCAGAGAGCCATCATGAAACCAGGGGAAGTGATTCCCAGTCAAAACACCACCCTGTGGTGATGCTTGGACTGTAATTCAGAGGAAAACCCCTGCTCTGGGTTTTCCTCATAGCATTGTTATAGATATATATAATACTATTGGCTTTCTGCAAATATTAAAATAGATTTTATATGTGTGGTGTTAAAGTAACTTTGTTATATAGTTTTTATTTCTGCTGTTAATTAAGCTTAGGCATAGTAATGAAATAGCTGACATAAGTATGCTTGTGTTAAAATTCCTGCTTGGATGGGATGATATCTGATGAATATATCATGAGGACCTTGCTATTGATATACCAACTATCAGCACTCACTGTCTGAAGGCAGTGTGGGCCAAGGCCCAAAACTGGAGGTGATGATAAGAATGGACTAAAACCACAACCAAGGAATGTGCATGCTCTAAAAAGGAGGATCCAAGGAGGAGCCATGCTAAACAGTTCTTGGAATAGATAAACTAGTTTGGGGAAAATTTTGCTCTGCATAATTGTTTATGAATATGTAACAGGCTGATGCAATAGAAATTATATATAAAGGGTGTTTCCAAAAAAGCAGGTGTGCTCTGGGCTGAGTGCTGAGACACACCCAGCTGTTACATCTTTGCTCTATGGTCTTTGTCTCTTATTGTCTTTTATTAAACTTAAATTTCCACAAGAGAGTGGATGTGTTTTTCACAGCATTGAGCTACTCCAAGAGATGCAGTCCCTCACACCTCAGGTACCAAATACAGGGCCTGCAAAAACTGGTTTGGGGATGGAACTGAGCTTCTCAGACAGAGAGGTCCAGCATGTGTGTAAACCCTTACTGAGCACTGGTGTTTGCATAGTCACTCTGGCAAAGGATGACAGTGGTTTTAAATCCCCTGCACCATCAGGCAGCTGTGATTGTTCCTTCCTGTTGTCCCTGGGCTGACAATTGAGCAGCTACAGCCCCACTCAGCTGTGCAAAGGAAGGGTGGATCAGAGGGAGTGCGCCACAGGCTGCTCCATTTCCTCCCCAGCTCAATTAGGAAACGGCTGTCGGCTCTTCCCAGCGTGTTCCTTTTATCTTGTCTTGCTCCTGAGTGATTTACCCCCCACAGCCCCTTCCCTCTCCCACTCCAGCTCTGGCTCTGAATGCTGATGAGACACTGTGTGTCACCCCAGGTGGGAATTTTGGGGTTTCAGGTACAGAGATTCCCTGCCCCACAAACACCCAGGGACCAGTCAATCCTATTTCCTGAGAGAGCCACGTTGGTGCTGCCAAAAAAACCCCAAAAATCTGCACACGTGCACACAAACACAACCCCTGTGGGGCTGCAACAACACCAAACCCACAGTTTTTAAATGAAAAAAGGCTAAGGAAAGATATTTGCTTTTGAAATGCAACATCTCTTTCTTCTCAGAGACCTGAAGTAATTAAAGATAGACAACAACTTAGATCTATCTTATTTTATTTGCAACACTGAAAGCTTCAATTTTCTTTCACTGAGGGGGAACAATGTGTTTTTTTCCAGTAGGAAGAAAATTGTTCTGTGATTGTAATGACATCATGCTGCCTCTCACGGATTGCTGCAAGTATAAAAGCTTGAAAAAAAGAAGGGCACATGAAGTACAGTGCAGCCTTTCAGCTGTTTAAGTACAAATTCCTATACATATGCATGTACAAAAAGTAAGGAGTAAGGGAACTGTTTTTTTCCTTGACTCTGAACTCTCTTTCCTTTAGCTAAAACACTTATAAAATAGAGATTGGAAGAAATTCGTGGGATTTTCAGCTTGATTTTCTTCTGTAAAAGAGCAATAAGCCAAAATGAGAATCCAAATACCTTTGACAGCAAATGAGAATTGCACTTATGTTCAAATTTTACAGTGCAATTTCACTGCCATATTTTTTTCCACATTTTATACTAAAACCTATTTGAGCAGCCCAAGTTATATTATAATGAGTGAAAACTGCTTTCATGTCGCTTGTAGCATTAAAATACTGAAGTGACAAAGCATAAATTTGTTTCCAACAACTTAAGTCTGTGCCATGGAAAATTAGAATTGCTAAATTCAACTCTGCTTCACGCTTGAGCACTAATATTAGTAAAGTCTTAGGATCTTTGGGACCAAGACCACAATATTTATATATTTTAAGTTCTGTTTAATGTAAACCAGGGGCTGTTTATAACTTTTGCTGCCAATCCTCATGTTGGGGAGTGCAGGGAGACCACTCACAGGGAAACCTCAGTGGTGCATGGAGCAGCCTTGTTCTGCCTCCTCCCCTGCTGCAGCCAGAACTGGTTCAGGACCCTCTGAGGTCACCTGTGCAAACCCAGGGCACAGGGAATATTTCTCTGTCTGCTCTGGGGTGCCCTGACCCCCAGGCAGCACTGACTCTGACCCTCATCCATGGAGAAAGTTTCCTAAACTTCAAGATAGACCAGAATCCACAAAAGTGTGAAATAGATTATAGAGAGCAGTGTAGGTGTATCACTTGGTGAGAAATTGAGGTTTTGGGGTTTTTAGTATGTTGTGGATGGAAGCAAGATGGAGGGCACAGGGTGTCATCCTGGGTTTCCTCTTCATGCTTCTTCCTCCTTCTTCTCCATGGGTTTGGGTGGCATTTTGTAATTGGGTGGAAAAATCCGCATTGTGGGCTTTTGAGGATCAGTTATTGGGTTAAAAGGGGAAATAATCCAGGTGTCAGTTCTTCAATGGATAGTTTAGTCTTAGTCTTGGAACAAGAGATTGTTGGCCATTTTTGTGGTGCTTTTCCAGCGCACTGGGCCTGGTTTGGGCAGCGTGCAAAACTTTAGATAAGATAACAATAAACAAGAACCTGAAGACTGCAAAGATCCAGTGTGTCTCTCTTCAGACCCTCCCACTCCAGGAGGGTCTCTCCTGACAGGGGAGCCCCCTGGGAGGGCCCAGCCAGAGTCCCAGAAGTCAGGAATTGGTGACAGGTACCCCAGTAATCACCTGCTCCTTTTTTCTACCTCTCATCACTTCTTGTGATTCAGGCATCTTTAAGCAGCAGAATTCAGTCCTGCTTAGTTTACTGCCATGCCTAAAGCTTCCTCCAAGCTATGGCAATCCACAAAGGAGTGGCTGCTTTGAGCTCTTTTTTCCTGGGAGTCTGGCAGCCTTGTTGTTATTCTCAAACTGGGAGCATGAAACTCCCTTACAAAAGACTGAAGCAAAAGCCTCAGCCACTGAGGAATTGCTGGATATCATTACTCAAAAACAACACTGCAGAAAGCAGCACATTGCTGCTTTGCACATCACTGTTATTTGGGAAATGCTTTTATTACAGAGAAATGGAACAGTACATATGTATTTCGTGAAGCTCTGCTTATGCAGTACCAAAGAGATTACTTTCATGACTGAAATTTTAACATTTGTAAGGAAAAAAAAAAAAAAAGAGTTTTGTCTGGTAGCAGCTGCCTAACGCTTGTGGATAAAGGAAAACAGATCCACACAGATCCCTGAGAGCACTGTAAGGTTATTATTGGCCAGGAAGTGCTTTTGCAGAATTCATAATGCAATGACAGTTCTTTATGCCAATTTCCAGCATGAGTTTTACAACTGCACAGACTGTCCTGGTGAGAATCCCAGACATGCCAGAAGACACTGTCTGAGCTCACCTTCACTTTATAGCTCCTCCTTGCCCAAACTCAGAAATCTGCCATGGAAAATCTCAGTTTTATAAACTGCAGTGCAAATGTAGCATTCTGTTGTTCAGGCTGGGAGAGCTGGGACTCTTCAGCCTGGGCAGGAGAAGCCTTGAGGTGACCTCATTGTCACCTTGCAGGGCCTGAAGGGAACTTGTAGGAAAAGAGGGACTTTTCACATGGGCCTGGAGGGACAGGACAAGGGGGAATGGTTCAGACTGAAAGAGAGCAGGGTTAGATGGGAAATTAGGAAGAAATTCTTTACTATGAGGGTGGGGATACCCTGGAACAGGTTTCCCAGAGCAGCTGTGGCTGCCCCTGGATCCCTGGCAGTGCCCAAGGCCAGGTTGGACACTGGGGCTTGGAGCAGCCTGGGACAGTGAAAGGTGTCCCTGCCATGGCAGGGGTGGCACTGGGTGATTTTTCAGGTCTCTTAAAACCCAAACCACTCCATGACTCCATGATTGTTGAAATAATGAGGGAAGTAGAAATAAGATTGTTGAAAGATGAGGGAGTAGGGACTGAAAAGATCTGACAGGCAGTTTTAAGACCCTTGCCCATGTCAGTGAATTCCAACTGAGCTGGCATCACTGGAAGAGGGCAGTAACCCCTCAAATCACCAGGAAATGGATTGTTTGGTTCTGGCAACTACAGATGATCCAGAATCCTATTGGAATTGATAAAAAAAAACCCCTGGAAAAACTGGCATTGCATTTTCCAAGCAGGAAGCTACAACTCTATCGTCCATTTGAGATCCCAGATTCTGCTCAATCAAAATTCCTATCCAAGCTCTGAGGCAGCTGAGGCTTAGATGGGCACAGAGAGGCTGAATTAGGAGGGAAATTCAGACCCTTCTCACCAGGCAGAGGAGTGAGGACTCAACTCTGGCTGCATCTGCAGCTGGTTCTTCTCAATCATCCCAGGCTCTAACCAAACCCTGAACTTGCAAATCTAACACTCAGAGTGCTGCTGGGCTCCTGCACTGAGGTTTACAAACATCTTTTCAGTGCTGCTTTGGTCTGCCACAGCTGTTGCAGTTGTGTGATTTAAGGCTTGGTTTGCTCATCTTCCAAGGGAAAGTCTCCCCTGAATTAGTGGTGCTGGAAAACACAGGATTTATTCAGCACCTGCTCTGAGGGCCTGATGAAAATAATGAGGGACAGGCATTGTTTGAACATGTGAACTCCTTACAGGCACCAGCAGAAATACATATTTTGAAATGGTATTTCTGCAACCTGTCCAACAAATACCCATATTCAGATCATGGCCATCTGCAAAGGGTGTGATAAAACATTCCTGGAATGGCTCCTCAATGGTCCTGACAGGCATGAAATTTCTTATCCAACTGGAGAGAACATACCTATGGTTACCCAAACTATTAAATTATATTAGATTCTCTGCCCACTGTTGCAAGCACAGAAAGAAAGAGATAATAAATGACCTCAAGAAGCTCTCCTTGGCAGTGACTCCCTCCAGTCTTTGCTCATCTGCACCTCAGGCTGTGGCATCCAATGGACTGAGATCAATCAGCCCACTGAGATCTGCCTTCAGGATCCCAAAACATCTATTCCTGAAATCAAATTTTTGAAAGCAGATCCAGCCTTCTGTGGCTGCCTGCTGAGCCACTGCTGGACGATTTCAGTCCTGCAAATTTTTATAAACACGGTGGCTTTTCTGTTTCTCCAGAGTGTACCACTGATTTCAAAATAAAGCAGAATCTCTCTCTCATTTTCATTTGAAATGAAAATGCTGAAGGTAAAATGCAGAAAAGCAAAGCACATTTTAGAAAAACTGTATCTAGCCAAGCCTACTTCAAATAATGCCAATTACTCAACTCATAAACCTACCCAAAGTCACTATATTTCTGAGGTTTTTATTGTAAACTGCCATACCACAATTCAAATTCCAATCAAGATCATTAAAGCTACTCCCTTTAAGGTCTGCAAATTATTTGCTACACTGCAAAGTGTTCTTTTTGGTGTTTTAAAAAGCTCCTCTAGTCAGTCTGCTATAATTACAGGATGAATAAGGATAAACATGTAGGAAGGCACCCCTCCTTGCAAACCAGCTGGAAGCCAGTTGTGATGATTTAAAAACATTTCCATGCTTCTGCTCTGGCAATGTTTAAGCATTTGCAAATATCCCAAAATGCTGTGTAGGAAGGGAAGTGATAGAGGGAACAGGGAATGAAAATTTCAGTCAAAGAAGTGGTGAAAAGAAGTTGGGGATTGGACTGGAGGATCTTCAGAAGTCTCTTCCAACCCAAACCATTCAATGGTGCCATGAAAATGGAATTACTGTACACTTAAAGCAGATTCTTGGAATTTCCTAAGGATTCTTGAAAATTCCTAAATAATTTCCTTGGAATTTCCCTGCACATGGCAGGGGGATGGAGCAGGATGATCTTTGTGGTCCCCTCCAACACAAACCATTCTGTGATTCTATGAAATGGCCACTGGTGAAAACACCAGCAACAAGATGAGATAGTTCTTGTTTTCTTTGCAAGCTAATCTTTAAAAGTTTTTCTTTGACTTTTTTTTAATGTGGATTGGGATGAGTTTAGATGTTGGTGAAAAAAATTAATTTAATAGTCCAAGCTAAGTTTGGATAACAGTAACAAACACTATCCAGGTATCTCTGCTTTATCTGTTTCTACCCAGACATTTGACAACGCACATTTAAAAGGCAGCTGTGCATGAATTATGATCTACTTTTATATTAACTAAAGAACTGGCCATAGTGATAACAGTAATCATGGATAAAAATGACTAACCTAACCCTAAGTGTGCCTGTTTGACTTAGAGCACGAACAATTTATTATAACTTTTTTTAATTTAACCCTGCTCTGCTGTGCATTACATTGAGATGAACAACATGAAAAATGAAGTACCGAATCAAGGGTCTTCTTCATGTCATAGTTTCAGTGCTACTGTTTTAAAAAGAACAACAAGAAGATTTGAAAAATCATTAATGGAATTTCTCATAATCTGTTATCTGTAATTCTATTCAGTGCCAACAGTGGCACATGTGAAAGCTGATTTCATGGAATAATAGAAACACAGAATGATTTGGGTTGGAAGGGGTCCTAAAGGTCTAATTCCAACCTCCCTGCCATGGAGAGGGACACCTCCACTAGACCAAATTTCCCCATTTTATGACCATTTTTGCCATCCCGGGTGCCTCTGAAAAGGAATCTGTTATTTGCACAGCCCCTTCTGTGCTCTCCAGCTGCAAACTGGAGCTGGAATGGGGCATTTCCAATGAGTTTGCATTTGTCAGAAGCACAGTGATAACTGCATAAAGCATCTGAGTGACACCCCAAACCGGTGCTGACATTTCAAGTTTGTGCTTGTCACCTAGTGTTAAAGCACCACTACTTGTTTTGCCACTTTATTTCAAATTTATAGCTTTTTTTTTTAAAAAAAAAAGAAATTATAACACACAAGCTGCTCTGCTGCCTGACCTTTCTCTTTAGAGTGGTCACTGAATCATCAAGCAATGAATATCCCCACACCCCCATCTTCTTCCCTAGGATGCCAGCACTTCTGAGAAGGTGAAAGGGAAGCATTAGGAAAGCTTGGCTCTGTCCTGTCATGTTGTCTTAGTGTGACATGAAATTCTGTGACATGTGACATTAAAAAAGGTCACTTTGACAACATGACTACTGGAATGCCAGCATATTGTTCACTACTGCTGGTAAATAAATGGCAAGTCATGCAATAGCTGCAACGAAAAATTAAAATATTTCCCTTTTCCCTTGTAATTTATTCAGTTTTATGACCTTGTGGAGTTTTAAAACTGTGGAGCTTCTCCAGCTTCCCTCCAGTTTTCTTATTTCTTCCTTATGGGATTTTCTTACTTTCAATGGGGTTTGTTTTGTTTATTTTTAGAGGATTTATTTAATCTTTTTATGATTTCCATATTCCTTCTTACTTAAGAAGTAAAATTGCATTTTTGGTAAATTTAAAAGAGGGAGAAAGGCAAGAAATAGATGTGAGAAAGGCCCAAAATCTGTCTTTGAAGAATTATCAGCATTTTCATTTATCAGCTGAAAGCCATTCTGATCTGACAGAGGCTCTAGTCCATACCAGAGAAGCCAAATATATATATTATATATACAGAGAGAAAGAGAATATAAGTGGCACTGTAACTTTGTCATGAACATTAATAGAAGGTCATAAAACCCAAAAGATGTAGGTTCTAGCTCACAATAACAGCCCAGTTTTTATATAAACATCTTAGAGGTGTGCAGAGCTAATTATCAGATGCAAGGAAAAATAAAGGGTTATGTGAAATTTTACGTTCTCAAAAACCAAGAGTAGAATTTATATTTTTATATTGCTATTAAATATCTTAACTGAGTTCTCAGAGATGTAATCCAGGAAAACCATGATGCTCAGCCACCATTCTAGGAAATGAATATAACAATTTCCCTGCACCCCCTGTGTCCAGAAAGCAAACTGAGAAAAGAGTTTGTACTCAGATGACTCCTGAAAGGAACATTTCAGAAAGAATTCAGCCAAACAGCAATGCAAGCCCAAAAATGAAAAAACTTCCTGAATTCCAGAATCTCTTCCTCACATTTATATTCAGCTCAATGCTCCAGCACTTTTTTTTAATCTGTTCCTTAGACTTTCACTGAGACAATTCATAATTGTTAACATAACTGCCTAAAGCCTTTTAGGTGTAAATCAGTAAGCAATGAAGTGAGGTGGAAAAGCAGCTTCCCTGCAACAGATGCGTGCTTGAAAATGAGGTGATAATAGGTAAAAAGGTATTAGGAAGACTAATGACATACAATAACAAGCCTGTCTAATTGTGAAGATTTAATTAAAGCAGAGCTGCTGTGATGCTGATGCAGTTGTTAAGAGACTGGATTTCTGTCAGACCAAGATGCTGTTTTAGAGCAATATCATCTAGACCTTTACAAAGCCTTTAAAAAGGTCTAGATTCCAGCATGTCATAAAAATGTTTTAATCTATGTGTTTACTTCAGGTTGGAGTTGAGAAAAAAAAAAAGGTATTTCTGAGGTGCTTCAGCAGCACATTATTTGTTAAATCCTTGCTGTTCTGCAAAGCATTTATTGTCTGAAAATTTTGTAAACAAGATTGCAGGAACGATGAAAAAGCTGGATGAGTGACAAGCTGCAAAACACACAACAACATCTTATTATAAGGTTAGGTGGCTTGTGACAACTCCAAAGGTGCTCTCAGCTCTTTCTCACTGAATTATATTTGCAACTGTAGCTAGCACCATATGCTATTTGGCATTAGCCAAGATGTGTTAGACACCAGAACCAGACTTCTGAGAGAGGGATGGAGAGAGCAGATTTCTCCTGAGGCTCCTTGAACCAGCAGTGAAAACCTAAGAACTCTTTTCAATAATTTCTAATAATTTAGAGCAGGGTGCACGTCGAGTCAGTCCTATGAAGAGCAGCTGAGGGAGCTGGGCAGGGGCTGGAGAATCCCTGAGGGAGCTGGGCAGGGGCTGGAGCCCCAGGAGGGGCTGAGGGAGCTGGGCAGGGGCTGGGGCTGGAGCAAAGGAGGCTCGGGGGCCCTTGTGGCTCTGCACAAGTCCCTGCCAGGAGGGCACAGCCGGGGGGGTCGGGCTCTGCTCCCAGGGAACAGGGACAGGAGCAGAGGGAACGGCCTCAGGCTGGGCCAGGGCAGGCTCAGCTTGGACAGCAGCAGCAATTTGCCCATGGAAAGGGAGCTCAGGCCTTGGCAGGGGCTGCCCAGGGGGGTGGAGGAATCTCCATCCCTGGAGGTATCCAAGGAAGGCCTGGAGGTGGCACTCAGAGCTCTGGGCTGGGGACAAGGTGGGGATGGATCACAAGTTGGACTCAATGGTCTGAGAGGTCTTTTCCAACCTTAATGATTCTGTGATTCTATTCTGTGATATTATCTTAGGAAGCCTTGGTCAAGGAACTGAGGTAGATGGTAAGAATTCCTCATTATTCCTCCTTTTAGCCCAGTCCCAATGTCCAGTCTTCACTGCGGGGTTCATATATAAGACATGGAATTGGAAGGAGAGATAAATGGTTGACCTCAGTCCCCAGAAGTTTTTGCTTGAAATCTGTTAGTCAAGTCACACAAAGCATTTTTCTTGTGTCTGCTGTCACCTTGGTGTGTCTGTCCTTATTGTCTGCTCCAGGGACTGTGCTTTCTCCTTTTTGTTTCCTTTTTCCTTGGTTTCCTCTTCGTGCTGAGCTCAGTAACTGCTCTGCTCAAGGAACTCAGTCAGCATCTCTCTTTGGGAAGTGTTAAAACATGCAAGATCCATTTCCTGGGACTCAGAAGTCCTAACATAACCCTTTCCTTTCCCACCACCAATTACCTTATTCATGGGGAGTCAATTTTTGCACCCTGTCCAAGCCCATCAATACCATTGTGCCATGGGGGATTTATCCTGCCAATCAAATCCATCCTTAAGATTGTTCTGAAAAATGGGGAAATGCAGGAACGACTGAGACAGACAGCTCTGAACTCCTCCACAGCAGGAGAGCCCAACACTTGGTCCAAAAATCTCACACCATCTGCACAGACCACTGGTTGGAGAGCAAACACAGCACAGCTCACCATGTCATTTCCTCTGTTTCATACTCCTGTAAATTATATGTTCATCTTGAGATTTTCTCTAAAATTAATTTCTCAATTAATTTCTCAATTAATTTCTCAATTAATTGATAAATTACATGTTCATCTTCAAATTTTCTCTATAGATGGACTACCATGAAAAAACACAGAAAAGAGGCAGAATCATGGGGAACAATAGGTGCTCACAATCCTGCTCTTCATAAGGCAGGGACATTTTCTCTGCCTTGTTTTGCAATATTCCATTGAATGGCCCAGAAACTTGAAGGACAAAATAGGACTTTATAAAAACATCTCTGAGGGACTGGTTAATGTATCCCAAATGCAATTGCACTAAAGATAATTTAAATTCTATCATTGTGTAATTCAAAGTAGGCAAAATTCAAGTTGAAGGAAATCTTTTCCCTTGTCCTTCCACAAAACAACAAAAATTAAGAGCAGATGGTTTGCAAACTATTAGTCATTTCAATAGTCATTCAAAGTCTGTTTTAATCCATTTCAATAGTCATTCAAAGTCTGTTTTAATCCTTTCACATATGATTTTTATCATTTTTCCTTCCACTCACAGTTACATCTTTCCTAGTTATTTCAGCATTTCCCATTCCAGCCAATAGCTAGAAGTGAACATATAACTGCTGTCTTGACTTGTACAGAGGATTTGGCTCAGATTGGTTGCTGTGAAAACAATATTTATAGCCAAGGAGTGAAAAGGGACAAACACAACATTTTACTTGGGCCAGATAAGTAATTTAAAACTGTTTTTCTATATTTAGAGTTACAGGCCTAAGATAGCAGCCTACAGGTAATGGGATTCAGGCCTCCTAACCATAGATTTTTCCAGCACTTTCTCCTCAACAAACAGGTTTCATATTTTCTGTTTACTTTGTGTTTTGTATTAATTGATCCCCCACATTAGAAAGAACATCCCCCTGAGGTTTCCTCCATTTTCAGCTTGTCAAACATTGTTCTGCTTTCACGCACTCTCTCCTCACTCCTTCAACACTTTACACCAGGCCTGTACATCCCAATTTATTCCAGCTCTGTGTAATGTTAAATCTTGTTTTCAGCATCATAATGATATCTCCAAGGAGAACATGATTTAAAGGCTGTTTTGTGCATGAAAAGATTGTGCAAATTAAGTTTTGTGAGTCTCAGAAAAGCAGAATTAGTTTTCAACAGTTGAATTAAACAGAATTTACAAAAAAGGAGTCTTTAATTGCTCATGTTTTACAAAAATCTTCATCTTGCACTGCTTAGTGTCTTTTAAACATGTACACTCCAAAGCTGAGTGAAATCTCAATGTATTCACACCAAACTTTCTTTCTTCATTTTGCTTTCCTCCTTTCCAGCTCACTAGTTCTTCAGGAAATAGGTCTGAGATCTTTCAAAATCAAAAATATGGTTGAAAATAGTGGAAGTCATCACAACTCCCAGAAGACATCAATGGGAAACTATGAATCCAGAAAGAGCTGATGGATTCACAAAGACTTTACAACTTATTTGATGTCCAAGGGCATCAAACTCCAGGACATCTCTAATGGGAAACAAATTTTTTTACTCCCCTAAGATTTGAGGAGGAAAGTCAGGCAGGGTTTGATTAAACCAAAGGACAGCAGAGAATTCTTAGAAAACTTTTGGGTTTCCCTCTGTTGTATTGGCAGAAGGAAGATGTCTTTTAAAAAAAAGCCTTTCTCCTTACAGGTAAAACCACAATAGAATTTAAAATTTCAAAGAGAATTCAGAGTGAAAGTTAATATTTTTCTGTTTCAGAAGACTGAAAAAAGATTCCTGTCACTTTACTTCCCTTTTCCAAATGTAAATGACCCTGTTTTCAGGAAAAGAAAGGACATAATCACCTCTCTACAGTGTGCAACACCCTCACCCCAGGAGCCATTAAAAAAGCAGAACAGCTCTATGGGATAGGTACAACCACCAAATGAAATGATGAAACAACTTAAATAGTTCTGTGTAAATATAGACATCCTGTCTATCTCAGACAACACTTCCACATGGAAAATGGAAAGACAGAATTAGGTAGATGGAAATAAGTCTGGAGATGGAGAAAAATGGGAGATTCAAAATAAGTTTACAGAGAAATTGCAGACTTGCAGTTGTATCTTTTTTGTTGTTGGGGTTTTCTTGTGGGGTTTTTTGGGGGTTTTTTTGTTGGTTTATGTTGTTGTAGATGTTGTTGTTGTGTTAAAACAAACTACTTGGTTTTATCAAAGGATAATTTTCCCAACAAAATTTGCTTCACTGCTTACCAAATTTGCTCCACTGCATTCTTCATATGTAAAACAAGTGACACACACAGGATATGCTTGTACTGACAATGACTTCTATTTGCAAGGCAGAATTTGGGCCTCATTGACATAAATGACTAAACTCACAATAAATTTAGAAGGATGAGTCTTCACCCAAAGTTTTGCTGTTTCTCAGTATTCAGATGTATTTAAGCCAATTCAGAAAGAAATTCTTTATGGAAAGGTTTGTCAGGGAGGTGGAGTCACCACCCGTGGAGGTCAGTCAAAGATGGTCTTTGGGATGTTTTCCAACCTGAATGATTCTGTGATTCCATAATGACTCGATCCTGCAGATTTCTGTGTGGCTCAGTGACTGTACTTGCTGCAAGATCTCTCACAGATAAATAAAAATCCATTTGTAGGATTTGAAACCAGTAGGCGAAATGCACCTTGGGGCAACACTACCATGGTAGGAAACCATCCTACAGCTTGGATTACTTGTGAGCTCTGCAGTCTTAGAGCCCTGTCTGATGCTTGACCCAAGGGAGGGCTCTGATTCAAAGGGCAGCCCTGGTGTAAAAACAAAATTATTCTGTGCAGAAAATGCGGCTGAGGAGAGAAATCTTTGCATGCTGTCACAGCTTCCAGTTATGGCTCTGGGACAGAGTCACTTGGGATCTTTGCCATGTGACCAACCAAAGGCAAAATTCAGATTTAGACCCCTGTGAAACTCATGGATGGCCCATGCCATAGCAAAGTCTGGGTACTTTTTAATTTGGTCACATTAGACATAACTCATTAAATCATTGCTGCCTGCAGAAAAATGGCATTTATTTCTGTTGATGTCAGTACTTTGGGTTTGTTTTCCTTTTTCCAGCCCAGTGGTGAATCATCTCTTTTAATTCACAAGACATGGCTAAGGTAATATTTATTGCTGTCACAGGTTATCAATAAATGAAACTTTAGACCAGCCTTGATCTGTTTTTAATTTCTGCACATTCTTAAAGGACTGGAATCAGAATAGAGACTCCAACATCAAAAACCACCCTACCTATAAAGATACATGATTCATTAAAGTTTTTACACAAGGTCTAATTTTCTTTCACATTGTTTTATGTACCGGTGATTACGCTGTAGTTACTGAATAAAATTCAGTGATGAAAAGAAAATAATTTATTGCCAAGTATAAAACACTCTTGGAATTGAAGAAATTCAAGCTCTAACTTTAAGAGGAGAAATTATTTCTTTGCCTTGCCTTCCCCTGGAGCATCTCCTGCTTCTCCACATCTATCCCAACAGCTGTGTTCCAGCTGTGACCTCACCAGCACCAGCTAGAGGAGGAAAATACATTCCCTCCCTCAGCTGACCATGGTCCTCCTAATACAACTCAAAATTTACTTATCTTTATTCACAGTGGAAGTTCAATTCGAAGATCAAGGTATTTTTGTTAGGAAAGAATGGATTTGGCTGTGTCTACCTCAGTAAATGCTCTATGGTTAAAAAGTCATACAGAAAAAAACATTTTTCATATTTCCTTTTACTAACTTAGGATGATTTTTTTTTTTCTTTTTTCACTATTGGAGTTGATTTAGAAACATAATTATTGGTAATGGTGGTTTCCCTATGCACCATAACTCTGCTTTAACAGCCCCTGTGCAAACACCAAACAAAAAATCATGTCTATAATAGAATTTAATTCAACTTCAGCATTCTGCTTCACAGTACCATGCTAGCCATTCTCAACCATCTTCTTCTGACTTTTCATGCCCAAACTCACTGATTTTCTGTAATATAATGGCCTTTGATCCTGTAACATCAGCTTTAACATAAGGTCTTTCCTTTTAGACACAGAGTTTATAGCATCAGTTCATTGGTCATTTGTACCACTTAGGAGTCTGTTTGCTTCAGTAAAATTATTCCTCATTTAAGAAAAAAAAAAAAAATAGTGGAGTAGTGCATCAGTGGACCAGGTTTTCCAAGCAGGTTATGAAATCCCAACATTCAATTACCAGCCATTTGCAGATTTATTCCTTTGGAAAAGTGTCCTTAGGGTTCTTTGCGGAAAGCACAATAAAAATAATTTTTGTTTTCTTATAAGTCTGTACAATTCCCTTTTATGGCATAGAAAATTTCAATGTTCAAGAACCATTTTGCAGAAAACTAATTTGCAGTTATAATTTATCCCCATATTGCCATCCAAGATTGCACTTAGGAAGACAAATAGAACAGAATGAACTATAAATTTTCCTCCTCGTTATGAATGATCAGGATCCTGCAAAGGCATTATGCCTGATATAAATATGTTAAATATGATCTTTCACTAGTGAATTTAAGCAAGTTTGGTTTTAAAAAAAGCGAGCTGAAAATATTTTTGTAATCATGGAAGATCTCAAATTTTCCTGGGAGGGAGAAAATGGCCAAGATGGAAAAAATTATGGGAGCAACAGCACTTCTTGAGAGGTATTGCTGACCACCTGCTGTACTGAATGGATGAGAAACAAGCTGTACAAAATCCAACATATTTCACACTTGTTTCTATTTGGGCATTTCTTCTTCTTTTTATTTCCCCAAATGAAAGGAAATAAAACATGCTATAAGAGCATTTATGTTAACAAAAAATAATTATGGCCTCTGAAACATTTTTAAATAGAGGCAATTGATTTTTATGACTTGCTGCTGACTGTGATTGTACTCATGTTTTGCTCATTTTTTTTCCTCAAAATATTTTGTTACTCCATTTTGGGGTTTTGGTCCAACAGATATAAAAAACTTTAAGCATTTTATTAAATATATATATATTTATAGATATATATTTTTTAATCTATTTACATTTATCTCACCATTGTTACTGAATTAAGAATAGTGACATGTATTTAATCATGTTTTTTGTGAAAACTGAAGCTGAGTGATTCCCATCCCCTTCCTGTACAAAAGGATATTCTGGCAATGTTCTTTCCAAGGAGGACTCTCTGAGGTTCATGTATATTAATTTAACAAGCTCTTCCCTTTGGACAGATACCTTACAAATATTTTCAAACAGAGATTTTAAAAGCTTTTTTTTATAAGAGTTTTAAAGACAAGTTAGAGTGAGATATCCAGAGAAGGACCCTTCATGTACTGGAGGGACAGGACGAGGGGGAATGGATCACACTGACAGAAATTAGGGTTAAACTAGAAATTAGGAAGAATTTCTTTACTGTGAGGGTGGTGAGGCCCTGGCACAAGTAGCCCAGAAAATCTGAGGCTGCCCCAAGTTTAGAAGTGTTCAAGCTCAAGCAAGATGGGGCTTGGAGCAACCTGGGATTGTGGAAGGTGTCCCTGCCCATGGCAAGGGGGTGGAATGGGATGAAGTTCCATCCCAAACCATTCTGTGATTCTGTGATTCTATATTCTACCTAAACCAGCTGGGATTTCTTTTGCTTGTTGTAACTGAAAGGACGAACAATCTCTTCTACACAATGACCACTTCTATACATTCACAGCCCAGTTTTGTCCCTGCCAAAATAATTTAACTTTTCAACCTCTTCCCAATATTCCACCTGAAACAGAGCTGTTGCACCAGTACAATTCTAGTTTGACTGAAACTTACACATGGAAAATTTGTTTTCTGCATCAAGGTAACTGGCTTTTCACCATCAAGAACAAATTTATTTAGTGAAAAATAATTAAAATAGTCCAAAGGGCTGCAGAAACTGATGATACATAGGGTGATAGGAGGTTTTAGGACCCACATATACCTGTACATGCATCAAGTAGCACAGGGGATTGTGCCATGACCATTAAATTGCCACATGGATTTTTTTTCTCTTCCCCTGCCTTAGACATTATTACTTTGGCCCACAAAAAACCTATTTATTTTGTCCTTAGTTTCTACTGTATCCAGCACAGTTGCATTGTAGTTTTTTGAGGGGGGGGGGGGGAAGATCATGTCCCACTTATTTTTTGTAAATTCTAAAAACATAAGAAAGTGAAACATCAGTATTTATAACAATATATCTCCCAGGCACTGCAGGAGCCATGCAGGGCACTGTTATCTTCTGCATTGTGCAAATACACACTCAGCCTGTCACAGAACCTTATCCAGAGCCTCTAAATGGACAATATAAATGGACAAGACAGAGGGAAATAGAGAGAAAACCGAATTACCCAGAAATGACCTGTCCAAGGTCACACCGCAGCTGCCTGAAGTCACTGTGGGGATACAACAGAGCCGCAGTGGCAGCACTACTCAAAGTTCTCATATTTTTTAACCTTGAACTACAGCTCTATCCACGGGACCACACTGCTCATCAACTTCTAAATTCACTGAAAGTATCAACATTGGGTTGTTTAGTCATTGGAAGAGAAGAGAGGAGGATTCTTGCAGTTTAAGTATTATTATTCCAGTCTGACAAATGACTGAAAAAACAGGAGGTGTTAAAATGCTACAGAGAAGTATTAACTTTCTCAGAACTAAGATTCAAAACTTGGTTTATTTCAAGCAATAAAGGACCCCTAGAGTTGTTGCCAACATTAAAACAGTCTCATGAATGGCCTTCCTTTATTCCTTATTGCTCCTTCATTCACAGCTCCTCTCAGCAAAGGCCCAAAAGATTGGAAAGGGTAGGAATTAAGGAAAACCAGTGGAAATCTTTCTGTTTCTAATACCTAATGGTCAAAAGAGTGAAACAGGCAAAAGTTCTAAATATGCTACAAAAAGCTGATAGCAACTGCAACATGAGAGCAAGGTGCAAGGGTGTGTAAAAGGGATTATTTTTATATCATTAGAATCATCACACGAGACATTCAGTGCCCTGAACCAACACGTTTTAGATGGAATATAATTTCTAGCAAAGTACTTTTAAAAAAAATGTGTGGAAATAACCACAATAATGTGGTATCAAATTGAGGTCAATCAAACAGAAAAACTGGAAATCCTTTACTATGAGAATAAAAGAAGTTACTTCAAAATAATTGCTTCCAACATATTCTGCTAGTTATCTAAAGAAGAAGATGGAAGTGGGGATTATGAAACAAAATTTGTTCCCTCAAATCTATAAAAGCAAGAGGAAACAACACTGTCAACCATGTGATTTTAGATAACACCACACAATAAACACATTGGAAGCATTAATAGATTGAGAATGGGAAAGGAATTGTACCTGCTGTCTAGAAAAGTTACTGCAAACATAAAGATTCACTCCTAAAGCAGCAGCAATAGCATTTAGAATAGGTTTTTCTGATCAACAGGATGAGCAGAGAGGAAAAGCCCTTTGTTTTGTGGAAGGTTGTAGATAATGTTCATGTATCTATGCTCGTTTTACATGAAAAGTCCAACCTCTTAATTAGAGAAATGTTCTGCTTGATACAGTTAATTTCTAATAAATGTGGCCCATGCTTTGGAATACCCAGATCATAAATATTATCACCTCTGTTTCTGAAAAAGCTTTAAACATGCCATCACTCTCTCTGACTTCAGATGTATCATGTTTCTCTTCTGAACCATACAATGGAAAATACAACTTCACATGAGAACAGAAAGGAATATATATCTATAGGGAATTTATGGTCATTATTATTTCTCCAGGTTACAGAAACTGCAGTTTAAGCCAGCTCCTATACAGAATGAATTAGAATGCAAACATGTCCTTTCCAATAAAAAGGAATTCAGCTTCTTTTCCACACCAACCTTCCCCACCTTCTTTTTTCTCACGAAAAACAAATTTTCAGATTGGTGTGGGCAATCTAAGCTTGTGTCTCCACGTTTCCATCCAGCTGGAAATGAATTGGGTACAGTTTGGGGGATGTCTATCCATGTGAAGTGTAAAATCCTAGAAGCAATAGGTTTTGACAAGGACTTTGGGTGCAGACCTCTTTAGTGTGTTATCCAGAAAACCAGACTTTAAAGATGAAGCTTAAAAGGAATG
This sequence comes from Molothrus aeneus, assembly GCF_037042795.1. Lineage (NCBI taxonomy): Eukaryota > Metazoa > Chordata > Aves > Passeriformes > Icteridae > Molothrus > Molothrus aeneus. Next base: position 113,349,044 of record NC_089647.1, on the reverse strand, counting down.
TTTTATAAAAAACCTTCTCTCTACATCTGTTAAAAGGCACAGTGCCCAAGCCTGGGCTAAAGCAAAGTACAGAGCTTCTCAAGAGCTTAAGAACTTACAACGTCAGATAATTTAGTCCATCTGGAGGTACATAAATACTAGAAATTGCCAAACTAATTCTCCTAATTTGTATTTCTTTAAGTGTGGAGGTTTGTCACCTGTCAATATAAAAACCAAGGTGCTTCTAACAACAAACATGATTCTGAATATCTCAAAATCTTTAATTGGAGCCACACTGGAAAAAAAAATTGTGCATGGCATAATGTCCTCTACTATTTTTGCTACTCTGTTGCATTAAATGTTCACTCCAGGGCCATGAGATTATTCCCAACATCCATAGAGCAATGCCACATAAAAATATGAGATGGTATCCAAAAATTTGCTGTGCTGGTACTTCCATCTTCTCAGCAGTGAATACTTAGTGCAGTATATGTATATTAAGACAAGGCTTTAAGCATCACTTATAAGGAAACACTGATTTTGGTTCTTAATCCTATGACCAGATGTAAAAGTCAGATCTAGCAAACAGAAATTAGATCACCTGTTATCCCTTTATCCTTTTTCTACCATAGCTTAATGACTTGTTTGCATTGTTCCCTACTGCTGGGCACTGTCTTGATTATTTCAATGATTTCTCCACAATAATCAACACTTGTTTCCTCATCAGTGTGCTGGATGATTGGTTTCCTTTTCCCAGACTAATTATTTTACATATTTCTGTACCACACCCTTTACCATCTGTTGACCCAATTACCTAAATGATCCAAATCCTCCTCAGTCTGGTTGTAGTTTCTCATTATTCCTTACAAATTCCATTTCAGTGACATCCATAAGCCACAAGGGCTTTTTTTCCATTCTTTCTCTGTTTCAATAGATCTTAAGATCGTAATCTAGGGGATCAGATCCCACTGGAGAATATTCCAGATGTAATGCACAGGACACTTATTTCTTCAAATGATACAAAAGATGATACTAATCAAGTTGGAGGGGGACTATTCACAAGAGGATGTGGTGACAGGACAAGGGAGAATGGCTTCAAACTGAAAGAGAGTAGGGTTAGATTCAATATTAGAAAAAAATTCCTTTCCCATGAGGGTGGTTAGGCCCTGGCACAGATTTCCTAGAAAAGCTGTGGATGTCTCATCCCTGGAAGTGCCCAAGGCCAGGCTGGATGGGTTTTGGAGCAACCTGGGACAGTGGAAGTTGCCCCTGCCCATGGCAGGTGGTGGAATGAGATGATCTTTAAGATCCCTTCCAACTCAAACCATTCTGTGGCCCCATATATGAAACTCCTGGCTTAGTTGCAGGTTTAGGTCCAAATGTTCATTCATCTGCTCAGCCTCTTCCAAATTTCTAAGGATTTCAGAGATATTTCAGAAGTATGGAGCTATCACTGCACACATAAATCATTTTCTTCTCATCTTTGCTGGGTTTGTCTAACACCAACAAACCACTAACCAACAGAAAGGAGGCCAACACACCACTGGTTGCTGATGTCCTCAGATGCTCCTGACAACTTGATTTGTTTTTCTGACATTCTGCAAGGATCAATTATTGCTCTTTCTTCACATGAAAGTGGGTTTCTGGATTATATCTCACATTTCATATGAGAATGGGTGTGATACCAGCTCAAGATGCTACAGGAAGTTTCAGTAAGAAGCAGTGGCTTTGAATTTTGCAAGAGAAGATACCAATACAGTTTGTTTCTGAGAAGGAGAAGGATGGAGGAGGGTTTCTAAGAGATGCTAAAAAGCCTTTTCTCACTGTGATTTTTAAATAAGTGGGAGAAATCAGAAGGGAATGGCAGATGCACAGAGAGAGTTAAAATGCTGGAGGGTTTTTAGGGCAAGGGATTTGCAGTTTGCTCTAATTGCCTGCTTATTCCTTCATTATGGTTGAAGGGTTCTGGTAATTCACCATTATTAAATATTCAAGGTCTGGTCTGGAGGAAGCATTCTTCAGGGATTGCTCTCATCACTCCAGTGCCAGCTAAAATGCTGCTTTGTGCCTGCCCATGTGTGCAAATAAAGCTCTGCTTTTCCTGTTTTATTGACTCCCTTTACTAAAAAAGACTCCAAGCATTGTGGTAATGTGAGATTATTTAGGAAATTAGTGCTTGTGCATATTTCATGGAACTTTCCTCATATTAGCAAGATCAGTGTGTTGGCTTTTTGGGAGAATAGAGCAAAAATGTTCCTTCCCCTGAGTAGAACCTTCATATGTCCACACTCCTTCCACTCCCACCATGCTTTTACTCTCCTCTACCTTCATCTTCCTCACCAACAGACCTCACAGCATGGAAAGTCATTTCTCTTACTTCCTTGTCAATATGCTGGTAAACCAGTATAAAAACATAATCATAAATTGTTGTCCTGTTCTTCTAAGTTCTTCTAAACCTTTTGATGTTTACATTCTTGTAATTAAGTTTCTCATGCACTTTTATGTAAATAATTATTGTTTTACATTCTTTTCTAGAAGAAGAAAAATTTGATAGACTGTTGGTTTGTCCAGTGTCATTAGAGAGGTAGCACTTTCATCCTCCAATCCACTGTCAGTTTTGAAAGTCTATAAATATTGGAGTCAAAAAATAAACTTCCCTTCTTATTACCTTAGAGTTCTAGTGTCCACGTCATTTTATTTCTTGTCCTATTGTGACAATAAATTATACAGTAGTGTCAAGTCCCTTGAAGGGCAAAATTCCAGTTATGCTGTAGAAATATTGCGTTACTGGAAGGGCTCCATCAGTGCCAGGACCCTGCCATAACAGGGATCAAGTGTCCTTTCTCCAAGACATCAAAACAAAGAGGCACAAAAATACCTTCTTCTACTGAGTAGGGACAAACACAGCTATGAAAAAGTCTGAGAAGAGTGCTTGGCTACTGCAGAGTTTTGGTAATGCTCTCATTGAGGTCTGAGTGCTGTGGTGGGAGTGAAAGAGAAATTCATAGAGTCATGGAGTGGTTTGGGTTGGAAGGGATCTGAAAATCGTCCAATTCCACCTCCTGCAGCAGGCAGGGACATCTTCCACTATCCCAATGTCCTGAGGTACTTTATGATTCTGAATTGTATCCCCATTCATCTGTTTAGCACAGAAATAAGTTCTGCACCTTTAAAACTAGATCCAAGTGAAAATGAATTCCAGGGGAATGGTTTCCTCCCAGATTTTTCCTAAACCAGGACACCCATGTTCCTGCAAGCCCCATCCAACCTGGCCTTGGACACTTCCAGGAATCCAGGGGCAGCCACAGCTTCTCTGGGCACCCTGTGCCAGGGCCTCACCACCTTCTGAGTAAATAATTTCTTCCTAACACCTAATTTAAACTCTTTTAGTTTGAAGCCATTCCCCCTTCTCCTGTCACTCCAGTTCCTGATGAATTGTCCCTCTCTCAGTTCCCTGTATCCCCTTTGGACACTGGAAAGTGCTCTGAGATGTCCACATTCCTCTCCTCTCCTCTCCTCTCCTCTCCTCTCCTCTCCTCTCCTCTCCTCTCCTCTCCTCTCCTCTCCTCTCCTCTCCTCTCCTCTCCTCTCCTCTCCTCTCCTCTCCTCTCCTCTCCTCTCCTCTCCTCTCCTCTCCTCTCCTCTCCTCTCCTCTCCTCTCCTCTCCTCTCCTCTCCTCTCCTCTCCTCTCCTCTCCTCTCCTCTCCTTCTCTTCCTAGGGCAGCTCTGCAGGTGAGCTCTCACCTGAGCCCACAGGGGACAGAATTCCCCCCTGACCTGCTTCCCACTCTGCTTTGGGTGCAGAAGTCCTTCAAACAGCACAGGAATTTTTGTCACCAGCAAGCACCTTCTAAGAAGGCTGAAATCTCCCCCTGGAACTGCCCTGACATCATGTTGGCACTTCAATATCCACCTCTGTAAATGAGTTTTCACTTTAGCAGTTTCTAGTGAGCACATAACATATTTTCAAATCCAAATATTATCAATTGCTACAAAAAAAAAATTACACAGAAACAGAATATCCTTTCTCAGATCCTTATCTGTGATTCCATACCCAACTTAACTTGGCATTAATTGGGCTGGATTTTGTTCTGGCTAACCTTGGAGAGCCAAAGCAGCTAGGGATGGGCAATGTTCAGTGTCCTGGATTATGCTGAGATTTTTCATTGAAAATTACATGTAATTTATCTTTTGCCTGAAGCCAATTTCTGCTTTACTTTAAATTTTGATAACCTAAAACAAAATCTGAAAAAAACAAAGGAGCAAAACCTTGCATTGATCATACAGAAGCAAATTAAAAACCCTTAACAACCTGATGGCGAATTTCAAACCGTGAAATCAGTATTAAGGTGATAATTTGTAATTCTGAGGATTATTCACTGCCCCAGTTTATATCTTTGAAAATTTTAGAAGCAAAGTTTCTGTGTCACTATTACAACTTCACCAGTTTGACACAACTTTGCTTTGGAATTCCTGATAGAAATGGGAAAACTTAGATTTGCACTCTAATCCTAATAGAATACCTAAGATTTCCTTCTTCCTGGAATCACTGAATAAGAAAATTCTGAACAGATCTAAGCAAAGATTTTCTGAAAATGCTGTCTGCCAATGACAAGACAATCTGGTCAGACTCAACCTAGTAGCAAATTTGGTTGAAATTCACCAAAGATTTTCTCGTAAATGAAAAAGAGTGCTAAAAGCTGATTTTCACAAAATTGTGGTTTAGTGGTTTGAACATGTCAATACACAGATGATCAATTTCTTTTCTGCCTAAATAAGCTCAAAACACAAATCTTCCCCTCCTTGGAGGGTACCCTGACTAGCAGCCTGGTAAGCATATTTGGATTTTTTTCTCTGCTTTGCATAACTGATTGAAGTAAGTTGATAATTCTTTCACATCTGCAAAAAGCCTCCTGTCTATTGCCGTTGGGTTTTTTGTGTTTTTTTTTTTTTCAGGTGGCTCTGAATTCATACTCATCTTGAAATATTAAAGTAGCAACTGAAGCAAAGAGGGGGAGAGGGAAGGTGTTATAGTGGTTTCAAAAATATTTAAGAGGATTCAATGGCTCCAGTGTATTACAGTGGCTCTATGTGTATTACTGAACATTTCCATATTTACATAGAATGAGACTGTCAATAGGAAAGACATAAAATGTACTTTATATTCTATGAATGTAAATAACCTATACCTGTGACTTTGGGTTTCTCCAGGACAGGTAAACAATATGGGGTTGATTCCCTTCTGACAGGGAATGACCAGGGCTCGTGTCTCCTACATGCTTTATATCTCATCCACTGCATAAAGGGGCTCCTTTTCTAGGCAATTTTGGAAAAAAAAAAATTAAAATAATACCAAAAGCCATTTTTTAAATCAAAATATATTTATATATATATTAAAAAGAGGCAGCCAGATTGCATCAGATCATCCAGTCTCTGATGATGAATGGTGGTGGATGACCTAATAAAGTCTGTAAGAACAGGGCAAGCACACACTGGTATTCCAGGAGACTTTCCCATTTTCTGGCAGTCTGTAGCTTAGGGCCCTCCTGAGCTTCTGGTGGCATCTCTGCATTGAATAGTCCCCAACGGGATGTTTCCTGCCATGAATTTGTCCAAGCACTTCCTAAACCCATGTAAATCTGTAGTGTCTGTGACATTCTGTGCAATAAGGTTCTCAGCTTAATTATGGGAGGTGTGAGGACGTGCATCCCATTGCTCACTGCAATCTTCCACCAGATAATGCAATCTGATAGCTCGTTCTTTTGGGTGGGAAAAGGAGGGAGGAGAGACAAAGAGAATATTAATTTGTTACCACATCTTCTGTGGCACCTGGGATTTTGTTGTCTCCTGTCTGCACTACAAAATAATTAAGTTTTACCCTACAGGATTATTCTGCACCAGCAGATCCATAAAAACCACCTGTGTCAGGTTTCTCTGAATTTATCCTGAGTCTCTGTCACCTCACCCTTCACACCTTTCACACTCGTGCTGGTGACTGCCCAAAGAACTCTCTTCAAACCGAGACCTGCTGCTTAGACAGGTTTTTATACAGGTGCAGAACTCTTCTTCCTCAACACTTTTGAGTTTCTCTTGATGCCTTTTAGCACTTCTTATGTAATTTTGTTGGTTTTCTTTTTATTTTTGTGATATATCGGTGCTTTTGAGTATCTGGTTTCTTACATTCATTTTGCCTATTTGTTCCATAAACCTCTTTTTTGGCAACAGATCCTTTGTAGTTTTTTGGTACAGCCTTATCTTCTCCTATCAGCCCCTTTACACATTCCTAATCTATTAGTCCTCTGTACACTCTGGCAGAAGTTTTATTTCTGTTGTGTCTGTACACAAATGCATTCTTTCCTCGATACTTTTTCAAATTGTTTCTAAAAATCTCTGTGGCCTGACATGTTATGTTTCCACACAATAAAATCTACCAGAGGTTGAGTTATTCCCTGTTTTCTGGTTTTGGACATAACAACGAGTTTCTGAAGGATGATTTCTTTCTTTTGTAATCCTTCTTTAGCCTCTTGTTTGACCACAGCAGCATTTGATAGATGATAGCTTTTTAACAGATGACATTGTCCCCTATACATGATCTTTCAGCTGAAGCCATGACACCTACAAAGATTTTAAGCTTTCAGATGACCCTTTTGGTTCCCTTTTTAAAAATACTTCATTTTTCTTGGGAGTTCCCTTTTTGCCATCAAGAAAGTGTGTGTGAAGGGATCACTGCATTCTGTCACTCCTGCCCTGCTCTTCTCAGCACTGCTGAGGCCACACCTCAAGTCCTGTGTCCATTTTTGGACCCCTCATTTCTCAAAGGGCATTGAAGGGCTGGAGCATGTCCAGACAAGGGAATGGGGCTGGGGAAGGGGTTGGAATGTGTGAGTTATGGGGAATGGCTGATGGAGCTGGGAAGAGGCCCAGCCTGGAGAAAAGGGGGCTCAGGGGGGACCTCACTGCTCTGCACAGCTCCTGCCAGGAGGGGCAGTGAGGGGGGGTCAGGCTCTGCTGCTGTGTCCCAAGGGAAAGGAGGAGAGGAAATGGCCTCAAATGGCACCAGGGCAGGCTCAGGTTGGAGATTGGGACAGAAAATTTCCCTGGCAGAGTGGTCAGGCCTTGGGCTGAGCTGCCCAGGGAGGTTTGGAGTCACTGGAATTGTCCCAGAGCAGTCTGGATGTGGCCTTGGGGACAGGGATTGGGGTGATGCTGGTGGGGCTGGGGTGGCACTGGATGGTCCTGGAGGTCTCTTCCCACCTTGATGATTCTGAGATCCTGTAACACATGGCAGGGGCCACCTGGTCACTGCAAGGGAGCCCCTCAACGCCCCAGAACGTTGGGCAGGGCCTGTGCACCCCTCAGCGTCAAGGCAGGGCTGGCACCTCCCCTCCCTGGTTTTCCTCCATTGATCTGCCTGGTTCACAGATTTTGGGGATGCCAAACACTAAGTTTCTCTCACACTCACACCAACATGACCTATTTTGTAACACCACAATTCAAAGGGGTTGGGAAAGGCAGTGTCTCCCTTTCCTCACTCTGCTACTCTGGCACAAGTCCAGCAGATCCTTTCCTGAGTTTCATTTCGATTGGGGATTTTTTCCCTCTTCCATTTTTAAGTTTGCATGCAGCCAAGCCAAGAGACTGCTATTTCCCCAGCTCAAGTTTCAGCAGTTTTCAAGAAAGAAAGTAAATTTTTTCCTTCTTTCAGTGTTTTTCCTCTTGATCATTATTTATCATGGTAAGTTAGATTTAGGTGTATTTGCAAATATGTTCATCGAACAGAAAATGTAAATTCAAACTTAATTACACTGAAATATGAGGTGAAATATAGTTATTATCTCAACTTTTATAGTGTCAAGGAAACAAACATATTTCAATACTTGAGTTAAACTGCTTAGTTATTGCAATTTGCATTAAATCATATGGTTTATGCTATCTAGAAGGGCAAACTGGAAAACAATTTATTCCTTCCACCTTTACTATTTCTGCAAGTACATAGTCCTCTCACATATCATAATATCTAGTTGCTTTTTCTCTTTTTTTTTCCTCTCTCTGTCTTTTTTGGCTTATATCAGGACATCAATAACTTGCTACACGAATTATTTTGACTTGATCTACCTGTGTGTTATTGCAGACACAGCAGCCTTGGCTGGGACTACAATTTTGACAGGCAAATTCCAGTTACTTTAGTCATCAACTGTTCTGAATTACCAAAGGAAAACTATTAACAAATTTCTGACATGAAAGCACTGCCTCTTATCACTGTCATGCAATAATTAGAATAAGCAAGCAAGCAAGTGCTCATTTTCTCATTGAGCTGACACATCTTTAGTCTTACCCAGCAGAGCTTTGATACTTAGCATGTCACATACCTACAAAAAACATAAAATTTAAAGTGGGAAACTTTTCCAAAGAAAGTTCCAATTCAGTTTAAAACTCTATGATGTTCTACACTTGCAGAAATGGCATTTTGGAGGTTGCAGACACCTAATAGGTAAAAACTGCAGGAAAAGGAACTTTTTTTGGTTGAACCACTTGTCCTTTAATTACAGCTCCTAAACTGAAGCAAATCAAATCATTGCAAGGCTTGAGACATCACAATTCAAATAAAAACAATGGCAGCAGAAGGACTTCCCCAGTGACTTTTCCCCAGACACAGAGAAATGCTCCTGTGTTTGCCTGAGTTTACTTATGTAATGTCAAGGGTGTCCCTTTAAAACAATGAGCTCTTCTTCAGCCTAATTCAAGGACTTTCTCTCACTTTGGGTGAAAATGTAAATCAGTGAAGGGAAAGGAAGGCAGGTGCTCATTTTTCATAATATGGGGATGGCCTGTTTGTCTTTCACTGCCTCTTTCTAATCTTATCCTTAATTTCCAAAAGTTGTCTCACTCATCCAGCTACAAACTAAATGTATTTTCATATTACAGAATTTTTTCTCTGTTCTGCCCATGATGAACAATTTATGTCTGTATGCACAGGCATTCCCCAGTTACTGTTAGCAGTGATAGAGATGATTTCATGATAGATCTGGCTGCATATTTTTATACTATCTCTCAACTCTAGGAAAGAGACCAGAGTTTTCCCATTCTTATTATTTTGAAAATACTCTTTTAGAGTGATATTCATTGGTGATAAGTGCAGGTTTGAGTATATAACACCAGTGATTGAATCAGCATTCTTTCTGAAATTATCTTCTTTACAAAAGAAGAAAAATCACATCTTTGAGCAAGAAAAGATTCATGCTGCACTGGCATTATATATATATTTTTTTAATCTTTAAAACTAGGTAGAGGGTTTGAGTGGAATCAGCAAGACAAATCCCTTAGAAACCATGGAAAATATTGAACTTCAATTAAAGTTGTGGAGATTTCTCCTCTTTAATTTTTAAAAGTTGCTTACTGCTACAATACTCAGCAGAAATCCTCTGGGCCAAAAGAAGTGGTAGCGGTTTCCCCAAGCTGTTAATGAATTTCACACTAAATACTTTGTAATCTTTAGAAACAAGGGACTTAACCCAAATTGCATTTCCATCATTTTTAAAAGATGGCAGTCTTCCCAACTGTAACATCTACTTTTTTTTTGCTTTTTTTTCCTGATGCTGTAATTCACAGCACTAAAATCTGACTCTGATAATGTTGTCCTGGTTGAGTTTCCCCTCATTTCAAACCTCCCTGCAGTAGCCTGTGCTGGCGATCAACCAGCCCCATGCACAGATGGTGGGCAGGGAGTAACTTTCAGTTTCCAGGACTCCAATTAAACTCTTCCCCTGGGACTTCTACCCACCAAACAAGGTCACACGGGGCCTGATCAGTGACAGTGATAAACAGAATCCCAAAACCCTCTTACTGCCATTTCCAGTTTCTCAGGGACCAGTGAGGAAAAATATTTTAACACCACACTTTGCTGATTGTTAAGAGATAAACATATATCTGCAATTAATGAGAATAAGCAATAATAATAAACATTTGGCCTTAATTCAAGTTCATGGCAACACAGGTTGATATAAATTAGGAGGGGTGGTGCTAGGCTCGCAGGGTGAGTGGAAAAAACCCATATTTAGAGGACTTGTGCTGCAGCAGAGCACCTTTTCAGGCTGCTGGGGGAACATTCATTACCATGTACCACACTCGTGTTTCATTAATACATAACCAACGTGCAGAATTGCTCTGTTAATCTTGAAGATGAATTACTCCTGTCAGGGCTTTGTTACAGACTTATCTCTACCACCAACACTTGTGCACTGAGACAATAACAGCAGCATTCCACTTGCTCTCGAGTGTGGGGAAAAAGAATATTCCAAGTAATTAAGAATACTCAATTTAGACAGTTGATCTTATATTCCAGGAGCTGGTGCTGTAGGTTTCACTAATGAGACACTGCAAGTGCCAAACACCAGTGCTAACCTGCACATTCTTAACCTGAAGGAAAAGCAATTAATGATACTGTGTGATTGTGGGATTTTAACCAGATTCTTTAGCTTCCTTCTTTCAGCCAGAAACAAATGTACAAAAATGCCAAGAGATGAAAAGGTCAAAGGTCCAGGAAGATTCAGCTGTAATTAACTTCTGAGTGCATTGTTCTGCAGAGAACTTGGTTTAATGGCCATGTTCATATGCTTGGACTTTTTTTATTTTCAGTTCTACTCCTTGTCAGATCAGATTAATGTGCTCCTAAAATGATACTTCTGCAAAACAAGGGGGAAAGGAAAGTCTTGCAGACTGCATTTGAATTCGTGTGATTGTCCTGTCACAAACTTGCACTTCTCTGCTTCAGGGATGTGTCAAAGGCCAGGATGGGCTGGACCAACACCAAAATGGGAAGGAAGCTCCCTTAGATCCATCCCCAGGCTCTCTCTGCTGGAAATGCAGGGAGCTGAAACCTTCAGGGAATGCATTTTGTAGTCCTGCCTTGCATCACAGTGAGGAAAAGTTATCAAACTCTCCCAGACTGACCTCTACCAACAAAAGTCTTAATTTGAGATGTGTGTCCACATCAGGTGAATGTGGTGAACACAGTCCTGCTAACAAGCACTTGGCAGATGGGGTGGAATTGGGCCCAAGAAATATTGTTTTAGTGAGTCACAAATTACCAGGATATTTACTTTATAAAAGAAAGTGACCTTTTCCCTTTCTTTGCAGTCATAAAGGGAAGGAAAAAGTAGATTCCAAAGAAAAACATATTTCATTCTGCTAAGAAAAAGGATGGCTACATTGGAAAGTGTATTAAATAGAAACATAACATCAAATCAGTTACATAATCAGTGTTTTTCCTATAAATCAAATATATTACCTCAATTGCTTTTTCAGTATATTTTTTTAAAAGTCTGCTTTCTGTTAATAATGAATGCTGTAGTTCCATATATTTTACTTCATCTTCCCTATGATCACTCTTTCTATGTTTAAAATAAACTATGCTCTTGTTTTTCAGAACATGGATTATTCTCATGATTTTGCTATGACTATTTTATTATATCCCATGGGAAAAATGTGATTTGTTAGTTTGACAACAATTAGGGTATCCCTGAAAAAAAAATCAACTTTGAATAACAAAAATTAATAGCCAAAATTAAATGTTTTCTGAGTGGAAATGAGAGGCTTGGCAGAGAATAAACTATAGAATGCTGAGGATTTGGGATTCCTAAGACTTATGCACTTAAATTGCTGTTAAGGTTTATTAAGGCAAACATATGAAATGTGCTTCTTGAATTTAATTTTTAAGCAAATGGCTCATTTTCTGGGGCATTTCTTTATGGAATAAGTTCCTATCTCTATATATGTCCATTCTATCATATGTCTAACATCACATTACCAGGCATAAAATTATATTCTTATGAATTGCTAAATTGTACCCCTTTACCCATCAGTTAACTCTCATATAATATATGGATGAATATAATTCATATATTCCATTAGAACAATTTACAAGTTTTAAAGTACATTGGCCTGGGATGTTAATTTTCTTGCCTCTATGTGGAGGAGACAGAACTGCACAGGGGCAGAGAAACAAGGGGATAAAAATGGCTTTGCAAAGTTGTGGGTTGGAGATTAGAGAAATTCAGAGCGACATTCTGCCTCAGAGAGGATGGCATGGGTGGCCTGGGGAGGGAGGATGAGGTTACAGCCTCTAAGCCATGCCATGCAGGAAGATCCACAAGGAAATCTGGGTCAGTCTCTCACTGGAGATTGCAAACTGCTCAGCAGTAGTGGCAATCTATATTTGGCCTTTGTGTGAGAGAGAGGCAGAAGATCCTCACTCGACCCCAGCACTGCACCAGCAAGGGGTGAATGTGTTACAGGGGCTCAATCTCCATAAGGTGCCCCAATTCCAAGTATTCCAGATGTGAACTCCTTCCTACAGGCTTTCTGCTCATTTAATTCCTCACTGGTAACTGGTACCAGAGAGCTCTTTTTCTTTCTTTTTTTTTTTTTCTTTTAAACATTTTAATATCTGCAGCTGGCTACCATTTTGAATTGCTTGAACATTTATGAAGAAAATTAGTAATTTCCAACAGAGTTCATGGCTCACCTCTACATCTCAGAACACTGGGAGGATAAATAATGCACCTAATAAACAAAATATAGTAAGGTCCCTCAAACAGTACTGGTAAGATATACAAATTCTACAGAAAACGGGAAAGAAAATGGGTCAGAACAATAAACAGATTTTGGTTTTGCAGAAACCAGAAAGAGAGGCTGCAGCTTTCTGAGAACTCTGCAGAATTAAATTTGTTTGTGCTTAACGAGTGAGACACCAACACTTTCCTTGGCAAGGCTGTTTTTCCTCAGAATGACCAGAGATGCAGCACATTGTGTTTCCTAATGAAAATGAGGTGAATGAATGGCCCTGCTGTTTTCCCTATTATTCTTCTTTCTGCCTTTTAATAGTGCATTACCAAAATGTGAGCTGCCTTCCCTGAATTGCTGCTGTATTTACAGATCCCATTAAAACCATCCAGGTTGCACTGATGTGTGCTCTAATGGCTGATGGCAGCACCTAACGGTGTGAACAAGATGGGAACTGCCTGATGCTCCTTTAAACGACAGAAGAGTGGTGAGTTACAGGTCCTGGAGAGGGGGACTGCCAGCAGCCAGGATTCCCTGGAAATGTTTATGCTTTCTTGGCATGTCATTCCCACGTGCTGCCTTTGTGGGTTTGGTGAGAGCTAATCACCCTTGCCTAATGGGAAGAGCATTCCTGGAGTATCCCCGTGTGGATTGTTCACTGGAAGGGCTGTGTGAAGGCAAACCTGTGAGTGCCCTCGTGGTAAAAAATCCATAAAACACTCCCTAGGGCACAGGCCATGAGGGAAATGCATAATGATCACTTTTAAGCACACAGTCATCGTGTATATATATATTATATATATATATATTATATATATATATATATATATATATACACATATGAGTTCTAAAAGCAAAATTAGCCACACTAGAACTGCTAGATGCATTCCCAAGGTGTGTGTGAGAAGAGTTTTGAAGGCATTATTCCTAAAGGAATTCACTCACTGCAAGATAATGCCAGTGCGGAGGATTCCCCAGGGAATGGGATGGTGCTTGGGTGGCAATATTTGCATCTTCAAATCATCAAAGTGGGCGCCTTACTATTTGCTAAGTTATAGATAATAGTTAGAATAAGCACAAATTGGCCAAAAGTGAATTAATCATTATTACAAATGAAAAATTAATTTATCAAAACATCCAACATTATCAAAAAATTAGTGAAATAATCCTAGTGAAATTTATAAGTGAATTAATTAGTGAAATTAGTGAGAAAAGCTAAGGTGAAAATCCCACAGTGAATACCTTACTGTACTAAAGTCATTCTCAGTGGATTGAGTACACTCTAAAATATTGTAGTATCATCCAAAAGTGGTGATCAACACAAAAAAGAAAACCAACATGGGAGGGGGCTATTTTTTAATGCCTGTGTGTAAACAATATTTTGTTCTGAAGCTTTGGAACATTTCATTTCTGTGAATTTGGCCTTTTAATTACCTGAGCATACTCGTGGTGATTGGAACTGAAAGGAAAAATGCTGCATAAATCTGTTAAAATCAGCAGAGAGGTTTTAAAACCCCAATTGCCACAATACCCTAAATAAGCTTCTTTTGTGAGCCTAAATCTAACTTATACCCAAATCTAACTCACCTGGCAGGTCAGCTACTCCATGAAGCAAGAACCCACCAGGAAACTCAACTGGGCTGGTCTGCAAAGCTTCAATAATAAAGAAAGGCAAAATCTCTCTCACAAAAAAAAAAAAAAAGAAAGAAAAAAAAAGGAAAAAACCAATTATTAATTTAAATTATTTCTTTTTTAATTTAAGTTATACTGACTGTAACCATTGACCTTCAGGAATCCTTTAATTTCGACCCAGGTTTATGTGGTAAAATGCCCACTTTTTTCCCTTCAGCCTGAGCTGATTTTCACTTTCCCAGGACAACCATTAGAAAAACCATCACACCAGCTCCTTCCTGATGGCCTATTTGCACAGGTTTCTAAAAAATCAACTCGGGATTGTCTGTCTCAGTTTTTAATTAAGTAATCAGTTGTAATTACAGGTCTAAACACTTCCTCTGCACTTGCCAAAAAAAAGCCTTACTTTTTTTTCTCACTGCTTCCTATCAAATTCTGCTATGAAGAGCTCAAGCAACACCTGCTCCACATTAAGATCTGCTAAAGACAGGTAACAGTGATACCAATTTTAGTATCGGGTGGTAATATCTAATTACTGACAGAACATCATCATAAAATGGTTATGAAAGTAATAATTTCATTCTTCCTCAGCAAACACTGCCACAAAGTCTAAGAAAAACTGATTTGCTTCCATTAGAATTAATTTCAAGGAGCTGCCTAGTTTTGTTACCCTAACTTCAAAAAATGCTAATTAATTCTAAATCAGAATGTATGTAATTATAACAGTTTTCTGCTGAAAAACAAATTACCTGGTGCCTCTGGGGTGAACAGCACAGAAGACATTTCATATTCCTTTCAACAGCAGAAATATTTTACATTTTAGGCCATGAAAATAATGTGCCAACCATAAACATCCCATATTTTCCCTCTCAAATGTTTAGAGACTGTTTTCTTCCTTCTAGCACCAAGACACTAAAGGAGTTGACAGTCTGCTTGCCAGTCAGTTTAATCTCACTCTCTCTCTGGCTTTGTGGGAAAACTGTGGCATGCCAAGTTATTTTTGGCCGAATGTTACAGTATGAAGAGCCTTCAGGAGCTTTTGTTCAGTGAGTGGACTAAATGGCAGCTGTTTTACCTGTAGAATGGGAATTGATGTTGCCATGGAAATAGAATAACTTTTTTTTGTGTGTGTGTTTTTTTTTTCCCCTGTCTTTGCATATTTGGGTTTGCCCAAGCACAGAAATCAGTTCAAGAACAATCTCCAGAAGAATGAAAGACAAGGAGGACTCTTGGAGGGAGCTCTAAAGCTATTTGCATCTCAAATTTGTCATTTATGGACAAACCACTTGAGTTTCTCTTCCTAAACGGGAAGCAGGTGAAAAATTTAAAAAATTCACATTTCATCCTCATTTTTTGATGACTGCCATGTATTTTCCACTGAATGTTTCATACTGATCAAACCACAAAAATAGGCCTCTTTCAAAAGGCAACAGGGACAGTTCTGTTCTCTTTCACCAATATTTTTATTAACACAATCTATAGCATGAAAGAACATAATAAATGCAGCTAAGGCTTACAAATGTGCAATAAAGGAATTTAGACTTTTGCACATACAATTGGACTCTCCAGCTGCACAACAACAGAAGCCCAAGCAGTGAAATTTATGTGCCCTGAGATGATGCAGTTCCCAGAGAGACCTCCCCACCCCAGCCTGTCTCCATCCTCAGAAAAAAATCAAGGAGACATTTCCATACGGTCATGTAATAATTGTTCTTTGATGAGACAGTGCCTGAACCTTGGACTCTTCAAATTGCACGAGTATGGAGTCACTGAACCTGCTGCAAATCATATTTTCACAGAGGGAGCATTTTACAAAAGGGTGGCATCACTGACACAGTCATGCTGATTTGCTGTGCTCCTTTAAAGACTCCAGCCAAAAGCTAAGGAGCTGAAAACATCAGAATTTACCTCAGTTTGACAAAAAAGCCAAGAACTTGGGATGTTTGAGAAGTAGGACCAAGCTCCTTGCAGACAGAAAAACCACAATAAGTTAAATACACAAGAGTTAAGTACAAGATTTCTGCACTAAGAGGGATGCTGGTGAGAGACAAATCCACAGCAGGTTGGGATTTTCATCAGCACAGATTAGAAGCACAAGCCCTGCCAGAAGCCAGTAGGGTTTGTGTCCTTTGTATAAGAACTTAAAAACTGATAAGCTCTTTGTGGCACAGCATGGAGGATTTTTGGGGAGTTGTTGGTCTGGATTTTTTTATCATTGTAGTTGAATACAGCGGTTTTTATATTGTGGTAATTTCATCTCCCACTCAAACCTCAGGGGAGAGGCAAGATCTTCCAATTCACTGTAATAGTTACACTTAAACAGCTACAGACCAATCAAGGAAAAAAAATGAGGCTTCTTCTTCCTGCTGAAATTCTTCAGATTTAGATAAATGCAAACACCATTGCCCCTCTAGGTCTTCACATTCTCTTTACCTTTCCTCATTTAGTTCCACATCTACTTTAATAAATATTTAACCACATGCACCAGCACTTCCCATTTACTCTCCCCTTAGCTTAAAGATTAATGTAGATATCTGAGGAAACACATTCGCTTAAAACCTCGGAAAAATCATTTTGTTCATACATGCATTTAGGCAGACCCATGTTTACCTGATTTGCTTAATGGGATAGAAGATTTCACAACTGCATATCAGCCTGAGAGTCAGGAAATATTGAAAGAAAGAAGAAGAAAGGTTATTTCCCTGTGAAAACTTTTTATGGACTCATTTGTGATTCTGATTGGAATTTTGTCACACTGGAATCAACAGGAAAACTGCCACGGTCTGCAGCAGAACAAGAATTTCATTCCTGTTCTAATTATTGCTTTTATTTTTTTCCCCATAAATGAGCATTCCTGCTGGGTTCTATAATTTTATTTTATATTCCCAGTGCAAAGTATGAAACCACAGTCTAACATGCAAATGAAGTGTAAATTTTCTATCAGACACATCAAGGACAAAGGAAGCCCTGTACCTGCATTTACCCTGCACAAACTTACAGTTTAGGGGTTTTTTTCTACTTTAATACTGCAGATAAGAGGCTTTGCTTTCTACAAAGGCTGAGGGGGCATATCTGTAACTCACTGCTGATCTGACCTTGCAGGGTCCTGGGCCATCTCAGCACGTGATGTGCAACAAGAAATTGCATTTATCACATCTCTAGAATATTCAGATTATTTCAGGCCTCAACAGTAGCCATACTACCTTGGATTTATTCATCAACAAGGTCACTTCTTCCCCCAGATCAGCCTAAATGTTTTGCTTTGGTTCCAGAATTGTGGCCTTTAAATTTGAGCTGACATTTACCACACCCGTTGTTGCTTTTAAATGATTCAGGGCCAAAATAATCTTATGGTAAATTCACTGTTTTTTTTTTTTTTTGTGGGTTCTGTGGTGATGAACTTCAATCCAGCCTCCTATTTTTAATAAAATATGAACCTGAAGAACAAGTGAATAGCAAGCAACCACTAAGAACAAATTGTATATCAAACATCCTACCTGTATTTAATGACTTCTTGCCCTGTATTTTTAAATGACACTGTATTTACATCCACAAATGCAATGTAGTGCCAATAAATATTTCTCTGCTGACATTCAATGCAGGATTCTGTCCAAAGCCACACATCACATTTTTTGTCAACCCAGCAGCCTGTCTGGCTATGAGTTAATACATCTGTTTCTGTTTGCATTTATAACCTTAAAAGATTCTAACTTGGGCTTGCTTATTCTGCATGCATCCCTTGGATTTTTTTTTTTTTTTAATTTTCGCTTATTATCATCTAGAGTATATATTAGCTATTGGTATTTAATACATGCATATTAAAAATGAACAGTAACTCCAATAATGCATGTTTTTCTTCTTTTATTTTTGTTCAACAACTCTGTGTTTCCTTATCCCACTTCATTCTGTTGTTACTTCTGCTGCTGCCATCATCAGCTACATCAAGCAGTTGAAGCTACATCAAACATTTCAACTTGAGTTGAGAAAAGATCTTGGCTTAGAGCAAACTGAGTTTCAAATCCCCCTCACACCTCACAGAGGACACATGGGAAGGAGAAAAGAGAAAAAGGACATAAATGCCCAGGTTTTTAGCTCATTCAGATATGTTTAGAAATTCTGGACAGGTAACAAATGAAGGCGGGAGTGCAGATGTTGGCTGTGACCATGAGGAAGGACGGTCACTCCCACAGCTGTGGGTACTTTCAGCACCTGCACAGAGCAGCACAAAGTTACAGCCAACAGCAAATGCCTTTGTCAGTTCAGAACCCTTCCCCAAATTTCACTGATTTTCACACCTTTCATCTAATGATCAATCTGAAATAATTCCTGGTTTTATTCTTATTTATAATTATCAAAGGATAATTCTTCAATCCCACACATGTTGGATGTAGGCTGCTTGAGAAGTCTAGCAAAATAAACAATGGTTGTGAATCACAGCTCCTTGAGGATTATTCCTTTTTGCTTTAAAAAGAAAAGATGAAAAAATAAAAAAAAAATGAGGAAACACCAATAATTTGTAAATGCCAATATTTCACATTGATTTACCACCTGCTGTTCTTCCAATAGCATCTCCTCCTCTAGGAGAGACATGCCATAAAATGCTTAAAGGTTATTCTTTTTTTAACCCAGAAAGGCTGCTTCCCAAACCTCCTTGAATGCAATTTTCCAGCAAGCTTTCCAACACCATTCCCCAGGCCTGACTGGAGGCCAGTGAAGCCAATAAACAGCCACTGTTTCTAATGACCAGAGATCCCTCTGCCAGAGAGGACTTTACTGCACAAGCAGATACCCAGATAGGGAGAATTAAAAAGCAATCATCTCCTGCTGAGACTAGAACAGATTCCAAACTGCAGCCGAGGCTTTTTGGGGGACTTTTTTTGGTGGATACATGCAGGCTTTGCAGATGAAATGCCAAAAACAGAGAATCTGATTGCAGTGACCTTATTATTGCTCTAAAGATCCTTCCTTGGACAGCAAATGTGATGAGCTGCTAAATAATTGATTATTTCAAGAACTTAATGCTGAGTGCTTTTCACGCATCAGTACAATATATTATTTTATAGGTGTTGGTGTGTCAGCAAAACCCTGAACCACTCACCTACACCTCTGGCTGATAGAAAATAAAAAGAAGTGGGAGTCAGAGGCAATTCCCTTGAAAGATGAAAAGCATGGATTGCCATCAGCCTCTTCAAAGCTGAAATGCAGTAAAGTTTTGCTTCACCTCTTTGCACCTAAATGCAAAGTCCTGGTATTGCTATTGGTGTTCAGGAGATGTTATTTGTTTATGGCAATAAAGCAGCAAATTGTCATACGCTTGGAGGATTTAATGGAAATTTTCCCAACAGGTAGAAATCTTTACTGCACCCACACATAGTGTGTTGCTGTGTGGCAACAGATTTTGCTCCTGGACATGGAACAAATATAATGCAACTTCGATATTTTTTCTTCTCAGATGACCTTGTAGCTTGCCAGATCAATAAAAGTTAAGAGAGGTTCCCAAAGCATTAGTAAAGAGGGCAGAAACAGACCTGTATAACCAGAGAATACACAGACACCAGAGCTCTGTGTTTTTGGAGGTGTGCTAAGACCATTTCTTTGGTGGTTGTTGTTTTTTTCATGAGAATGGTAAAATACTGGAAGAGAGGCCCAGAGAAGCTGTGGGACCTCTTGTCCTCAGAGGTGCTCTAGATTTGACCAGTCATGGCCCTGAGAAACCTGATCTAAATTAGATCTTTTCTGAACAGAGGGTTGAATTGGATTGGCTTCTGGACAAGCCCTTAAATGTAATTTATGATACTGTGAGACGTGAGTAGGAGGGAAATACTTGGCATCTCTAACCTAATTTCCAAACTAATAGAGAGATAGAGAGATCTCTATCTAAAATATTACCCATTTAAAAATAAATGCACTTTGTCAGGATGATAAAACCCCTGGTTCAAAGTTCAAAGCTGTTATGAATATTAGCATTTCTAACAGGGACATACACATAAAACCATCTTGAATACTTAAACTAAATGGACGAAATTCAAACAAAATCTGAACAGGAAAAGATTGAATAAATAGGTAATTGACCTGGTTTTCTCTGCCCTAATCTTAGCCATCTTAACTGGTACCAAATCTAAGGGAAATTTTCTCCTCCTCTGCAATAAGCTTCATTTTTCCTAAAATGCCATCATATCTGGAAGGCATTTAGGAGCAAGCTTGACATTCTGAAACCATATGCATTCACAAGTGAAAGAGAAACAAATAGTAGTGACAACCAAGCTGTGAATAGCTATTAACATCTCTGGATATTGTGAACTCTCTTCAGACAAGCCTGAACGAGAACACGTTTGGTGTTTCTGTTATTTAGCTGCTCTCAGTTTTCCACAATTCTGGCACTGTTACACCCCTGTGATATCACTTGACTCTGAATAAACTAAATTTGCTGTAATTTGCACCTATAGCAAAAATCACTGCTTTTGGCTCCAATGATTAAAGCACATCATTAAAAAAAAAACAAAAAACCAGAGCTGAACAGGATGCATGAAGATATCCATTTATAGTCTAATAAAAATATCTTAGATATCCAGGTGCAAACACAACCTTGGTGCAAATTAATTATCAGTGTTTTACACAACATTGTAAATCAGATTCCTATCAGATTTACCGATAGGAACCATTTCCTTTTTTTTAAATCTCCCTCCTGCCTGGTTTCTTTAACTCTCCTTTACTTGACATCCTTATTTATTTAATATGACTGGATGGCCTAAAATGATTGTTGCTCTGAAACAAAAGACAATTAGGACAGCAAGGCATCAGCAACAAGAGCTGCAAGAATGCAGGAACAAAGAAACTAAAATGGAAGAACATAAGGTTTGGTTCAACTCACCTTTCTTTCCCTCTCTGATTCATGTCTCTCTTTTTTCTGTGAGATAATACATTCCTCTCACATACTCTCTTGAAAAGCTTTGAAGTAGTAGGAAACTCCAAGACAGAATATTTGTGTATATGCAACAAGAAAGCAAGAAAATATCCTGAAATGGTTTGTTGTTTGGGGTTTTCTTAAGTCTTTCTGTGCGCTGTGCATGCGTCGTTACCAAGATGCCAACAAATATGTAGCAGAAGTGCCACAAGGAAACAATAAATATGGTCTTAGGTTGTTGAAAGAGCAATAATTTCTCTGCAAATATGAAAACTCACTGAGAAATTAATAATATTTTGCAATGTAATTACATCTGGGTTAATATTTACAATTATACTTTTGTCAATGAAAATAAATTTTTGCTACTCTGTACTCCAACCAAACAGAGATATCTGTGGTCAACAGGAATTAGTGACAAACTAATTCCAGCACTCAAAATATCCTGGGTGTTCTGTAACCCTGGGGCAAGCAGAGCAATTCCTGTGGCTGCTCCTCCATGGGTATCAGCAGGGCAGATGGAAACCCCAGAGCTCTGATATTCACTGATATTCCTCTCTGCTCCCAGTCCAGAGAGGTGGGAAAGGAAAAAAACACCCAGCCTGGATAAAGAGGTCTGGGGAACAGAAGGTGTCACAGCAGGTGGATCATGGAAAGGGCACCAGCAAAATAAAAAGGACAAAATGCAGCAAAATCAGAAAATAAACAGGGATGGGAAATGTCTATAACTGGTTAAGAAAGCTCTTTGAACTTGAATATACCTTCAGCTTCTTCTCTGAATGATAGGTACACAGAATTTTCCTAAAACCCAGATGCTGCTGAAGCCAAATAAAGATAAAGAAAAATATCCTTTTCCTGCCCCTCTTTCCTCCAAGGACAATGCTACATGTTCAAAACCCAACTGAGAATTCATGGGGGACCTAAAGAGGTGCATATAAAAAATATATTGTTTAAGCTTTTTTTTTTTCTACGTAGGAAAATGGACATAAAATCTTATATTTGTGATTTATTTGAATTATAAAATAAGCAAGCAACCAGAAGTTGGACAATGCCAGACAAAATAGGTGGTGAGAATTTGCTGTTACTTTTTTTTTCCATGTCCAAGTTCTAACAAGTAAGGATCTAATAGTAATATTTTTATATTTCTCTCCACCACATGCTATTTTCTGTTATTTGTAGCTGGGAGAAGCCAGTCTCTGCTTGGAATGTGTGCCTCATTTAAATGCAGAATAAAGGAGATGTTCATGTTTTCTTTCTTGCATGTTAATTGCACTGATTGATATGACACTGGTCTTCATGCTTTGTACTTTCTTTTATTACCTCCTATAAGCAGTGGAATTCCATTTAAAAAGCCCTGAGATAAGGCCATGGTAACATTGTAGAGAACAAAAAACCTGCAAATAATACCCTGGCTCTGGGCAAAAGGTGGTGGGAGGTTTTTATTTCTTGTTCAGTGTAGTCCAGACATTCCTGATAGTAATGAATATTCTGCTATATTTCATCTTTAGTCAATGTGAAATATAAAATAGTTTGACTCATCTTTATGCAGAAATCTTGGTTATTAGATAAAGCCAATATCCTTGTTACAATTAAGAATACTTTTAGGCATTATCAGTAAGAAAAAATAATCATCAACATTTGAAAAGTAAGATTTTTTTTCTCAGAGAGAAATCCCATTTCCATCTTATTTTATATATGAACTTATGTACATAATGCATATGCTTAGAATGCTTTTATTTAATGGGTTCACTGAAAACTCAGTTGTTTCTGGCAAAGATTCAGAAAATCATAAATTTATATATATATTTATCTGAGATTACATGCAACATTTTGCTATTGGAGAAGGTTCCTTAAGGCATTTAAAAGACTTTTTTATTCCTCTCCTCCCATATTCTTAATTTAAATTTAAATGCAGGTATCAACACTGGTGATGTAAACTGTTTCTGTCCCTGATTTCATAGGAACACTTTAAGCACCTGTTGGAAAATGTGATCCCAATTAAAACCTGGATGAAAGGCTGGCCCTAGAATCTGACATTAGATAATTTTTTAACTCCCACACCCCTGAGAAGCTCCATTGCAGGACTGTGGCTCTGAAAGTCAATGGTCCAAAGCCTGTTCACCCCAATGGGAGACTTTTCAGGGACTCCACTGCTGGTTTGGGCTCAAAAAGCTTTATTTAAAGGTCTTTCATGACAGAATGTCACTCTAGTGACAGCATTATCCTAAATTCTGCCGTTCCTCAAAGCAGCAATGCAACACACATTTAAACACCTGAGTTGACAATAACTGCTGCAAATTTCAATTCCAGAATATTGGGGTTGTCCCACCTGGGAAATGCTGATTATTATTCTCATCTCCAAAGAAAATTTCTGTATCTAGAATGAGAAAACAGTTATTTTCACACTGATTATTGAGTCATGGTAATTACATTTCACGTGGGAAATATTTTATGTCTAATTCAGGTTGTGAACAATTATGTGCACCACGCCAGTTATTAGGATGTGCATCAGTTGGGATGGGCTCCTGATGCATCACACACTTCCTACAGACATATTTAAACTGAAAAAAAAAGAAATCTAACAAAAAAAATCCCACTTCTGCTGATAGGCAAAATACTGAATTTTCAAATAATTAGAAATTATTACATTTCATCATCAGTTAATTTTGTACAGAGGCTAAAAGCTGTCAACACTCTTCAAAAAACATGGAAAATAAGTTCCAGATTCTGAAGTACGTCATTTTAATGTTCCAATAAAAGTGAAACATTTTAGCATTCCCAACGCATTTTTTGAGGAAAATGATGCTAAACTCTTGTTTTCTGTCTGTTTAAAAAATATGGTGGCTGAGGTTTGGATCATCTTTTTCACCAACAGAACAATTCCTTGAAGATTTGCCCTTTCCAGGGGTAATGAATTATTATTCTAGCAGGGCCCACATGTTGCCCCATGGGGAGTGAAAGTTGAGACCCGAATGTCATTATATTATTATTGTTATTATTATTATTCCTTATTAATATTAATATTGATATTTCCTGTGCATAGTTTTCTAATCCAGCTGTACCTGCTGCAATGCAAAAAGCTGACCAAAGTAAATATTTTCTGTCTTCTAAGAAATGTGGATGTCAAACTAACCTGACCTGTGGGGAAACATCCAGGCTGAGTAAGGCTGTGCTGAGCTGGGGAACTGTGTCCTGATCAACTGCTTTGGAAAACAAGAAAAAAAATCTGGGAAAAAGTAATAGAATGCAACTGAAAGTTATTTCAGGGGAACTAGGCTCAAAAGTAAAACCTGCACACAGAGAATGGGAGTGGGGGGGAATCCTGGGATTTGCTGACATGCCATATCCATGATTTAGTCCAACAGCAAGGGCCATAATCATTCCTCGAGGCTGTGGCAGCGCATGCTGGGCAGCTGAGAAATGCAAAAAAAATGGAGAGGAAGCTCATCTTTAGATTGCCTTCCCTTGGGCCAGTTTGCCAGGCTGGGTTAGATCACTCTCTGGTGACAGATGGCTGCAAGCCCGGCAGGGCCAAGAACCCCAGCCAGAAGTTCACGGAAGTCCACGGGAGCGTTCGCGCCGCATCGCGTGCGCGGGGCCGGGCAGCCGCAGTCTGGAGGGACACCCAGGGCAAGGAGCCTGTAAACTGCTCCCAGCAGTTCCAGGAACTGAGGAACTGCCTTCCCTGCATCCCAAAATCCAGCCCTAATGGGAGCTCTAAAGGTTTGGAAGAGTTACGGCCGTGAAAGTGGAAAATGATCGTTTATTTCTGCAGACTATTGATTGCCACCCTGCGATCAAGTCTAGACCTACACACCAGCTGAATCCAAAATATGCCTGGTGTCTTACAGGACATGCTCTTTTCATCCTGTGTTCCACGTCCTGTTCAGCTGGGTTTTGGCAGTTTAAAATAAAAATGATTAAAAGTATGACAAATTAATGGTTTGGGGAAGCAGAAGATTGCCTCAATTTGGGACACACTCATCAAGAAAGAGAAAAGGAAAGACGTCTCCTTGTAGGATTCCTGTTAAAATCCCAGTCACTCCACACTTTCTGAAGGCTGTAGTAATTTTATTGCTGCTGCTTCTAGAAATTTTGATCCAGTGGCAGTTCTTATCACCTAACATTGGCACAGCTACATCTGGTAATGGTGCCTTTGAAGACAGCAGTGACAGGCAAGTAGGAAACACCTACAGCAATCATTTGGATCAACTGTTTCCCAAGAGTCTCTTGCAAATATATATCAACTATTCTGTACAAGCCAATAAGTAGATGGTGTTGAGAGGAATTGCCTTAAAACCTTTCAGGAAATAAAAGACATAATTTTGTTATTTGAAAAGATAAACGGTAGCTCAACAGAATATGCAGGGAAAAACTAATAAAAGGAACACTCAGTGCAACACTGACATAATTATAATTTGCTTTTTAATACTGTACAGTCATATAAACACAGCATGTTTTCAGCTAAGTATAGAGGTTTGTTGAGAATAAAAGTACATCTGATTTCCTAATAAATTAGAAGAATAAGGAACTCCTCTAGGAAAAAAAAAATCAACAGAAAAAAGACCTTGCAGTCACTCTTAGATGTCAAATACCATTAAATACAACTTTGTCTGTTGCTAGAGAAGATAAAAGCTGTATTTAAAAGCCTTGCCAAAAATGTCCTTTTCAGTACTAATTAGCATCAATGGTCAAAGCCGCTAGAGCAAAAGAAGAACAGAGGAAGGGAGGACAACAGAAATAAGTACCATCACTGACACTAACAGGATTTTTTTAAGCTTTGTCTCATGATACATTAAAGGATATTTTTCTTTTAATATAATGTTCTAAGCTTACAAGTGCTACGAGCAGATGCCCTTCTCAATCTGCGTTAAAATCAAGTCTAAAGGCACACAAAGAAGAGCCACAGCAGAAAGTGCCTCTTCCCACTGTTTACCCAGATGAGAAATTAGCAGTTCTACGGCGTAAAATGAAGCTGAGACCTCCTTGTCATGTTTGAGAGCTCTTCTGGTTCCTACTTCAGGAATTTTCAGCCCATTATCTGGATCAACAGGAAAAAAACTGAAGCACAGTCTAAGAGAGTGAGTCCACCTGACTGTGTGGATTTTGTCTTAATGCTTTTTACAGTCATGTGAGTTTTATAGTCTCAAAATGGGCAATTTTACTGATGCAGCAACAATATGAATCAGAAATTGCAACAGGTTTGCCTTTTCCAGCTTTGGCTGTGCAAAACAGTCCCGTGTTGACAATGAAAGCATCAGAGGTCAAGAAATGCAGGAGTTTCCCATGTATCAGAGTGGAAAGTAAGTCATCAGTTCTGTTCTTCCACAGACTTATCTTTGGTCTTATCTTTTCAAAATTCTGGGGGCCAGGTTGTGCATTTGTCTTCCTTTTCCCTGCTACCTCCAACAGCCTGGCACAGCTTAAAAAATAAACTTAACAAAACCAAAAAAAAACAACCCAAAACATCCCAACCAAACAAACCAAAAAAACCTCCAACCTTCTGAGTCTTTTCACTTCCAGGATCACCTCAATTTCATTCATTTCTACAGTTTAATTTCTTTCAAAAACACAGCCCCTGCTCGTTTTCCATCCACACAGAGTTAAGTCTGGAGCAACTGTGGGAGTGCTGCAGTTCCATGGGTATAATCAGACACGAGAATTCCTACTGCCAGCTCAAAATATGGGTCAGAGCCTAAAAACTGATTAGCCCCTTGAGCTTTTCATGTCTCTTCTTGTCATGAGTGGCATGACAGGGGGAAGGAGAATAAACAACCCTCCCCCTCACACTCAGCACACAGCCAGCCTGGGGCACTGAACCCTGGATGCACAGGCTGGGAACAGCATTGCCATAATAGATACACCAGCTTCCCAAATCCAGCCTGTCATTCTGCTTCAGTCCTTCTCATGAGGGGATCTTCTTTCACATTCCTCTCAGTCTGACCATGCCCCAAATTCTGTGAATCAGTGCTAAATGCTTGAACCAAACTCTCCTAAGTTGGAAGCCTCAGCATCCTGCCAATATTTTATTTGTTACTGGGAAAATCATCACAAGTACAAGCCTACAAGTAGTGGACCTCAGACTTGGGCATCTTTTTGTTATGGAGATGATCATTATGGACTGTTCACCTCATACTGAAGAGATGGACATGATTTGGCTCCCTATCAGTCTTGTATGAGAATCAAGGAGTTAAGGAGGAGTTGTTCGACTATTGAGTCATTCCGTGTTTAGGATTTCAACTGCAGGGATGTTCATGCAAAGAAAAGAAAGGTTTTCTTTGTATTCTGAAAAAAAAGTGCTCCAAAGGCCAAAGGACTTGTTTTTAGGAAAGTATCTTCAGTGTATGAAGTGCAAGGAAGCCAATCTCTTTCCAAGTCATGAAAACTAGAAGTGACCAACATCAGCATTTCCACAGCAAACAGGCACAGTGAGGCACAGCATATGAACAGCATATGAATTTTTAGGATGCATTATGTTTCTGAAGAGAAGGTTTAATTGCACAGACTCACACTTACTACATATGCTAATTAAATCTTGCACTCAACACCAGACACAAAAATCAAAATGCTGAGAAAAAAAAATAAAAATAGGGTTATTTTGTTAGGACAGAAAATAAGACTTTTACCTCAAAATAGAAAATTGCCACTTGAATGAAAGTTTATGGTATTCTTTTTTTCCTTTATTTTAAGTCATTGGTCTCTGCAACTGCCATGACAGGAAATTAGATTATTGCTCGATGGTCATTTTCTCCTAATTATCAATGCTGTTCCATTGGACACCTCCACCTTGTCCCAGGAGGCACAGACACAAGGAATCCAAATTGCTGCTCAGCAAAGTGAATGCCCCATCGACATCTCCATGGAAATCAGGCTCCTCTATCGGAAGCAGAGCCCCAAATTGCTGCAGGTTAGTTTGTATAAGCAATTCCAACCCACGTGGGATGAAGAGAAGATGAAAGCCAGCAGAGAATCCCCAGTTCTTCCTGTGTAAATGGGTTTTGCTTCAAATCTAAGGTTCACTAGGAAGGGCTGGACGCAACACAAGAGGAGGAATCAGGAAGGCAACACGAGATTTTCCTTTCCAGCGTGTCTCATGCAGCCTCAGAAATGCTTTCTGACAGCTCCTCATGTGTTGAAGAGGAATTCTTCGATGTGCAATCAGCAAGGGGGTCTCTGTAGATGCAGGTTGGCATATGGTATCTCAAATTTCTCAGTGACAAGTGGCATGTTATCAGAGCAACAGAGTAGCAGGGAAAAAGACGTTTTGCTAATCACTCCCTGTTGCCCACACCCTCAGGCAGAATCATATTGCTTTATGCAGATGAGCTCATAACAGTTTCTTCAATTTAGCTTTTATATAAAAAAGTGCCAGCTCCTAACGCTGTGTCAACAGGCACCCGAGGGCCTTCCACTTTACATTGCAAGTGTATTACTATTTAAAGATGAGCTTTTAGCTTAACATCATTGCCTGCCTTCAGAGTTTAATTACCACCCTCCCCATGAGGCCCAGTGAACCATCCACTCCTCCCACGGGAGTTCTGCCTGGCAATGATCTTTAACTAAATAAGTAAATGCCAAATAAGCACTTCTGCAAGATTCAGTGGCTTGTTCCCTGCCCAGCTCTGATGCTGCAGGAGCCAGGCTCTGATTTGGATCACTCTGGCAGCCAGCCATGTTGAATTTAGAGGTCTCAGTTATAAATCTCACCTTGCTGATATAAACTAAGAAGGGAGATTTTAAAAAAATTGAATTTATTTTTTTTCCCTCTGCTGTGTCTTGTGTTCAATTATCCCACATCATTACCTATAGGCAGACATAAATCATTGAAACAAGAGACTCTTGTACCCTGTTGGACCAACTGTGTCTCACAACATTTTATACAACCTGGGTTTCCTGCAATACTCCTCCAAATTATTTTCCCACATTTCTTTTCTACCACCTCTATCAGCAAGATTAGAATATTTGTATTATGAAGTAATTAATTCCCTTGAAATAAAGATCCAAAAATTATAATGGGTCAACACAGATGCACTTAATTCTGCAACAGTTCAAGCTACTGGGCCAGAGAGAGGCTAAAGGCTTAACAGCATCCACAGAAAGAGGAATTTAAACCAACTTTTTTTTTTTAAATGATGGAAATAAAAATTGGCATAACCAGGTGTGGTTTCAGAAATATGGGAGTATTACAAAGCAGCTAGAGTAAAGAGGATCCCAGATCTTAGAACCCAGTGCCCAAATAGGAGCAATCTGTATTTTAGGAGATATCCACAGCTCTGACTGAGCTGGAAAGGAGCAGAGCAGGGGATCTGTCTTGCCTGACTTGCCTGTCACAGGAAAAAAACCCAGTTTGGGCAGATCCCAGCAGAGCAGCAATCACACCATCAGACATGGGCTCTGCTTTCTGAGGCACTGCTCAGCACACATTGCAAATGATCACAAAATCACATTGTGAATGAGCCTTTTGGAGCTGTCCCTGGCTTCAGAAACAAAATTCAGGCCAGAGTGGCTTTAAAGAACAGTGGCTCTGAAATTAAAATGAAGTTTTCCTTCATGTAATTATATAAATACAATGGGGTTTTTTTTTGTAATGTTGCAAGAAATCCATTCTTCCTCTCTGTTTCAGAATATAAAATCTCTAATCATAATGTTCTGGACGAAGTCAAAGTACTTCTATTTAAACTAGAGAGGGCAAAATACTGTTTTATTTGAGCATCAGATTGGAAAAAAAATGCAAGCATCAAGTAAAGGGAGTGCACAACATCAGCATCTTCAGAAGAGAGCAGAAAGCTGCAGTTTCTTGCAGGCTCCCTATGAATTATGGATGTGGCAGCAGGCCTCTGGCAACATTTTGCTATAATGTTAATTTTTCTCATTTTTGATTTTCTGTTATTTGTATTTATAAGGAAAGCTGTCAAGCATCAAAACCCAGGAATGTTCTTAAAATATTTACTTGGTCTCTGAAGGTGTGAACTGCAGTTGAATAAAACCAGTTCTTCCTCATCTTTAAGCTCTTATTTTTATATTGTTTTCCTCACCAGGGTACCTGAATGTTTTACAAACATGACCACTCCTTCCTTTGAAAACACTAACTAAAATGAAAACTAAGCACACATTTCTCCACCTGCGCATGTTGCAGGGTTTGTTTAGCTACTGTGGCAAAGCCAAGCCAGGTATGTGATTTATCTTCTTTTTTCTTTTTCCTTGAACAGAAGCATTCTGAATAATTGAAATGGACATGGCTACCATTTTCTGTATGCCTTTTAAGCTCTGGATGTGTTTATTTACAGGAATTTTGTCTGAATACTGGCTGTGCTCATTTCTTTAGGATCCTTCACTGGCAGATTTGGGGAACGGCATCACAACAGGGGCTGTGCTGCCAGAACCCTTCTTTGAACCAGGCTGCAAATACTGACAAATATATCCAGGCACAGGGATCCTGGGCTCAGATCAGCCATTGCTTCTCTCCTCCATGATATTCAGCTTTGGAATAAAAAATATAATAAAAGCAATTGCCCCAGATCATGGTGTCACTTGGGGCTTCTCTCTGATTCTGTTCCCAAGGTATAAATTTCTGTGGGTTTTATCTCTGGTGGTTTATGTATGGCTGAAATAAATAGTTCTTAAAGCTTAAACTCACCTCTTCAAGGGAGCAGGACCAGAGTGAAAGGCTGTAAAAAATGCTGGTAGTGAGGAGTAAGTTGATTGTGGGGACAGAAGTGACAGACATCCCTCCTGCCCTGATTCTAAAGGAAAAGGGGATTTCCCTCACTCTGCACATCTTCAGACCCAGAGCTGAGGAACAGACAGGAGCAGTGCAGCCAGCAGGAATGCCCAAGCAGCAGCAAGAGACCCTAAACCAGCAAACCTAAAGGCTGCCACCATGGATGCCTGCTCCGGCAGAGCAGCAGGGAAAACTTTTCTGGCCTTTAAGCTCGTGTCAGTGTGGAGAGATGCCAGGAGAGGGCAGGGAGCAGGGAAATCCCCCAGCACAGCTTGTTCAAAATGGTCTTGGCTCTTTATCTGTGCACTACCCTCTGCTGACTCCTTCCCTCAGCAGCTCCCTGCCCCTCTCATCCAGGAGCACACAGAGGGCTAATTGTGATTTACATGTTATTAAATCCTCAAAATTCCTCTTGTATCAATGTTGCAAGTTGACAGAAAAAAGTTAATTCACATCAAATAGTCCCTTACATTTTCATGTCCAAGCATTAAAGAGTAGGACCTTCAATTAATAATAAACAATGACCTTCAATTAACAATAAACATTGCTGTCTTTAGCTTACAAAGCTTTTTGCTTCATCAGAAAAGCCTTCAACACCCGTACCAAAGGGCACTCAAAAAATGTTTTGAACAGGAGAACTAATCCAGCATCAGCTTTTATTACCTTAGGTAGTTTATACCTTCTCACAGGCCCAAGCATAAAAGCAGCTCAAATAAATAAATAAAGACCAAGCCACAAATATTTTTTGAAAAATAATAAGCTGAAGGGGGAAAGGACTAGCTACAGTTAGAGGAGCAAATAAATACTATAGAAATGCTATAGTTTATAGAAGTGGACTTCTTTTACCAACCTAAAATGCCTAGCTTGTAGACTCATGGCAAAGTGGATTTTTGAATCCTACCACAACCTCCCATCCTGCTTTGACACAGTCAAAAGTGTTTCACAGCCTTTCAACTTCTACATTTACTCATGTCTGTGTTTTCAGAACAGAAAGAAGAGCTTCCTAAATAGATGTTGGCAAGTGAGTCATTCTGGGAGTCTTCAGCTCTGTTCTCCACATTAAATAATCATACTAAAGAGTTTCCCACATGTTACCCAAATCCTTGACAGTGCTATTCCAGCTGTAAAATCAAACCTCCCCTGTGTCACAAGACCCTTCTTTGCATGGTTAAAAGCAAGTTATATCATAAGCAGCACAGACTGAAGAGCTGGATGCTGCTACAGAGCCTTCCCACAGATTCATTCCTGCTCAAAATATGATAATAGTATTATTTCATGCACACACTGTAATCACTGAAATATGTCAGTGATCTATAAACTAGCATTAAAGATCAGATAAAACCAGATTTCTTATGTTTCAGACATGGATTACTGTTAAAATCCAACCCGGAAATTGAAGCAATCCTAAGCATCTTTTTTTTTTTCTTTTTTTTTTTTTATCAGCATTACAGCTCCAAACCATCTGTACTTAATTGTAAGACAACAAATTGTCTAAAAACCAGTGAGGATTAAGAGGACAAAGCTTCTTATGGACTGTTTATATTAGAGAAATTTAAAGACTTCTAAGATCACAGCACTTCTTCTGCACTTGTTTTATTCTGGTCAAGCCCCTGTGTTTATCTTCCAGAATGGAAATACATAGAGCATGTTGATCACTGCCACAGCAGCAGTAAAGAGGTTTATCAGGGTCTTAAACTTTGATGAGAAATCCACTGGTAGCTTAAGGGCTGGCTGACATTTACCCCTGAGGTTCATGCAGGGGGAGAAGCCCAGCTGCTGAGCCCCAGTGCTCCACTGACTCCCAGAACTGGAGGAACTGGGCCAGTGGAGTAGAGTGGGGTGGGAGACATTCTGCTTGTCATGCTTCTCCTGTAGCAGAGAAAATGATTTCATTTGTGTGGAGAAAGGGAGAGAGGTTTTGCTGCTGGGTGGAAGGGAGAAATGGAAGTGCCAGCCACCAAAAGGGTCACCCAAGAGTCTTTTTGGTGTGGATGGATGTAAGAGCCTGAATGAGAGATGTGGGACTCCAGGGGCTCTCCAAAATGCAGTTTATTGCATCCAAGAGGTTGCAGCAGCCCAGGGTGGTGGGTGACAGAGCCTGTGCCTACAGCTGTCAGCTCCAGCTGCAGGCAGGCCTGGAGACCCTTTGGTTTTGGTTACATTGCATTATAGACTGTTCTTTGCTGAGCATCTTCATGCAGTACAACCAATCTGTACATTAACTATTATCTACAGCCCATCATAACTACTGTAATTACCATATTCATGTTACTGTTCTCCAATCACTAAAAGTCAGTACATTGCAGTTTAAGCCAGAAGTTGTTTTTCAGTTTTCTTGCAGTAGAAAATTCTGAGACCTTTTTTCTACTTGCAGCTTTGCTGCCTTGTTTGCCTGTGCTGTCTTTCTGCTTGGTAAAAACATCTTCTTGTTTGAGGTGGGTTTATCCTTTGCTCTAAGCCATAAAACCCTTCTAACTAACACACCCTGTGCCTCCTTGGTTATCCAGTCAGACTGGCCCAGCAATTCTTTTCCTCTATATCAAAACTTGCTTCCATCTCTATTCCTTCATCAGACTCTACATTCAAGAATCTTTCTGCCAAGCATACATATCTGTGAGACTTTCTTGTCAACCTTTCATCCTTCCCAACAGATGGAGTTATGTCCATCTCTTCCTGACAAACAACTTCAGCGTCCTGAGCACCTCCAAAATGTTTTGGAGTGTTGTGCTCATTCAGCTGTGCCTGCATTCTTTTTAATTTATTCCCTTTGCCAGCCGTGATTTGTTTCAATCACTGGCTAGAAAGTGATATTGTGCAATTAAATAACAATTCATGAGATCGAGAACCAGCACTGACCTGTCCAAGTCAGCCCTTTGCCCACCTGCCAGCTGCAGCTCTCCTCATTAAAGCAGCACATGGTGCATCTCCCAAAGAAATGCATATCTGCAAAACGGAAAAACCTGCACATTTGCCAAGAAAAAAAATTCCTTTTAGGGCTCTTTCTTCTTGTCTTTAAGCTCCTCTTTAATTTCTTTTATTCTCTTAGATCTCTTAGAAAAGAAATTCTTAAAAAAAAACAAAACAAAACAAAAAAATGAAGATATTCAACCTTTCTCTAAAACTCTGGAAAAGCTCTTAGTGGCATGTCTCCTGGGACCTCTTATGCACTAAATGAAATGCAGATGCTTTAAAAATAACTGATAAAATATTTAAAGTTGAGTGAGCTGTTACAACTAATAATCTACTCATTAAAATAAACATGCACTTTTTTTTAATATAGTAATAAAGAATTGTCTGCCTGGCTTATAGACTACTCTAAATGGTTTCTCCATCTTTGAAAAGCTGGGTGATATTGGCTGAGTCCAGATTAAAAGTTTGTCTTCGACTCATTTTTTAAGGGTCAATTTTTATTTTTAACACAAAAAGGTCAAATCTCATCTAGGCCAGTCAGTAAACAACACCAAATCTACATTATGTCAGTTAAAAGATGTATTTATGGTCATTATGTTAGAGGTTAATGCAAATGAAGATCACATCCTTTGTCCCCTCCTCAAATTCTTTCATTACCAGTTGTTATTAATGTCTCCATTTTAGTTACTTGATTTTCAATAAATTAGCAAAAAATAGAGCACAACCATTTCTTAAATTTTAAAATTTTTTTTTGAAGCAAAGGTAACTCTACAGCCTTACACTTAAATGTTATTTTACTTGTAATTTGAGAAGATGACAAAATGAAAAGTTACAGGGATCCATTCTCACATATCCCTGGGTATTGAGATGAAGATTATTTCAAAATTAGTGCTGTCCTTAAGCCCACTGGCTTTGCCAACTCATAAATCCAATTAAGATTCCAGGCTGCATTTTAAAAGCTAAAGAGTCAATGTGTAAACTACAAACAGCACATCCTCGAGGGCAAATGCCTGTGGCCTCATAACCTCCTTGTCTCAAATGAAGCTGTTTAATTTGATTTTTTATCCTCTTTTATATCTCTACACATGCCTAGCTGTTCTTAGAAGTAATCTTTTTAAGGAAAATTCATATAGATGTGCTAAAAAGGTGCATTATGTCTGTACCTCCTGGGCAAGATGGGACTTCCTGAATGGGACATTTCAGTAGAGTTGTTCTATATTTAAAATCTTAATTTTATGCTTTCAGGCTTTTAAACAACATCCTCTTCCATCATTAGTAGAGAAGATGATAATTTTGTACCTAGAAGCATTTTCAAGCAAAAAATCTGAACTTGTGTTTGTTTAGAAAAAAAAAAAAAACAAAACCTAAAAGAAGCTCCAATTCTCTGTAGGGTATTTATTCTAATAATAATTTTTATTTCTTCATGCCTGCTATGCATTGTAACAAAATGAAATAGTTAATAATACAAAGTAATTTTTATTCAGGTATTTTTTCACTGCTGATTATTAGTTCCATTCTGTAGCTCTAAACTTCATAGTAGTTCTAAACTTCAGAAACTTTTAAGTTTGAACTTCACTGACTAATTTTAGTTAGGCAAGATCTGGTCAAAATTAACAACTGTTTTATCTATTCCTTAGATTTTTTTTTCATTTTATTATATTTTTTTATCATTTTAAATTACAAGACATACTGTTTGTATGAGTTAGTGTAAAAAAAATTTAGATATCTGCTCAATAAAACTCAGGTCACAAATGTATTATGCTCATACAAACCCACACAGAAACTTCTCTCTGGTCCATATTTTAAGGTTTGTTCTACACAGATCATCCCAAATAATATTATAATTCCCATATGTGCACACCACACTTGTGTCAATGAAATTATTGCAACCCACAGGAGGAAGAGAAAATAAAAAATTAAAAGAAAGAAATGTGAGAACCACAAGACCAAACTGAGTTTGGCTCCCAACCTCTAAATGTCAAGATTCCTCTTGATTTCTGAGGAGAAGCATATAAAAATACCAGAGAATTCAGTCTTGTACATGTGCTCATTATATTCAAAACCAAGGATATTCCAGATTTTCTAGATGCCTAAACAGGTTAGAAACTCCAGGAATAACTGGTAAATCCCAGTTTGTTCTCCAGGATTCAGTGCACAGCACAGTGACCACTGTGAAAAATCCTCATTTTTTCCAGAGGAGTTATTCCAGGACTGCTGGACATCCCCAAAATTCAGATCAACATTGACTTCCCATCAAAGATTGCAGAATAGCAGAGACTCTAAACCAAAAATTTCCCTGGAGGAAAAACCAACACCCAAACCCCCAGAACTTCTATTCATTGAAACTCCTTAAAATGAAAGATTTGCTCAAATTTTCTACAGAAAATATAAACCCAACCAAAAACCAAAACTAAGTTGAGTCAAGTGGTCAAGTGAAAGTCATTCTTGTCAAAGCATTGTTTAGGACATGTTTGAGTTGTTCTGAGATTATTCATGGCTTTTCATGACTTTTTTCCCCTTTCCAAGGCAGGACCTGCAGTCCTGGGTGTCTCCCAGGATGAGCCAGGATCACTCATGGCCTTGTGCTTCCCTCCTGCCTTATCCAAGAGAGGAAAGTTAGTCCTTCAAGACAGGTATGACACTTTGAAAGGGTTAAACTATGGCAGGTAAATCTTGTAATAACTAAGTATTGTCATAATCTTATAATAATCTTTATAATTCCTAACTCTGCCAGCCAGATCCTGTTCTGTGTTCTGCCATACAGAGACACACAGACATTTGAGGTCATAAAATGACTGATCCTCTAGACCAGAGGAAATAAAGCCACTATTTATATGTGGAAGGATAAAAATGATTAAAATATACAAATCTGTGAAGTTTGAGACAAACAGGGATTTATTATGGGTAAAATATTTCATAGCAATGAAAGCTTTGCAGGTATTGCTTAAGAGCACCATAATAACGTGAATGCTAATTTAATTATTAGATTGTTTATATAATATTCTCTCTAACTCTATACCTTGAGTTCTGAAATTCAATGCAACAGAGCAATTAATTAATCTTTATAAAAATTAAGAGATGAGGTGTCTTTCTGACTAGAAACTTTTAAAATAATACCAGAAAAAAGCTCAAAAAGCAGAACAATTGACACAACAGAAATATACAGCTCATCTTTTTGACAATAATAAAGAAAATTACCTGGTTGTACTACAACTCCAATGTAAACACCACCCCCAGCAGCTGGGATTAGCTCCTAATCTGAATTTATAATCCCTAAACAACAGCTGGGATTTTTTCCATGAGTCACAGCTTGTATCTTCATATCACCTTTTCCCTCACAAATTAAAAAAACCAAACCAAACCAAACCAAACAAAACCAAACCAAACCAAAACAAAACAAAATAAACCAACCAACCAACCAGCCAACCAACCAAACAAAACCAAACCAAAACAAAAAAACCCCACAAAACAGAAACCAAAAAAACCAAACAAGAAACAAACCAAAAAGAGGTTGCAGATTTATAGAAGTCATCATTATCCCCTGGTTGGCCTAAAACAATCAACCTAAGCATAAATCTGTCAGCCTGGAGGAAGCCAAAGGCTGGATATAATGCACCTGTCCCCTAAATTGGCTCCCTACTGGATATTATGTCAAGTGTAAGAGTTCAGTCTGGAGTTCTTGATGGGAATTTTGCACAGCTGGGATCCCTAAAAGGCTTCCAAAGCTTGAGGGCTGCCTTTGCTTCTGTGGCACTGAGGATTATCAAAGTGCTCTTGTCTGGGAAACTTTTAATTGTATTTTGTCAAGACACTGAAATGGGTTAATAGAGATTTCAAGTTGTTATAAAATGTTGGCATTAACTGCTCCAGCAAATTAAAAAGTCACCTTTTAATTCTTTTCCATTCCTTTCTCCTTTCCATTTAGGATGTGTTTTGCTGAGCCTTCTCTCCTTTTTTTAGGAGAGAACCTTACACTTAGGTTAGTTTATCCTCAGTTTAGGAACTTCTATCATTACCCTGCAACTCTTATTCCCCCAAGATGTTTCTCCTCCTTGAAACTCTTCCTTCCCCCACCAGCTCATTCTGGCCATATCTCAAATTCTGCTCTCCCACTTTTCTGTTTTTCCCAAATAATCTTTTCTCATTTCTTGTCAACTCACCTACTAGCTCTCCTTTCTCTCCTGTAAATGGGGGAGAAGAAAGACTGCAGTTTGGGGCTTGATTTTAGTGACTTTTATGGAGGTTTTCACTTTGACTGACCTGAGAATTTAAGGGATAACTTAAACACAGTTGGTATTCCTGCATTTTCTTCCAGTGCACTGAATTCCCTCCCCCCCACACATATTTACTCACAGTTCTGCTCCCAACAGCTCTCTCTGCCTCTCCTTGACCCTGCCACATCTGTCAAACAAATTCTATCTTATTCCCTAAATGGGATATGGGTCTCTGGGATATAAATCTCTGAGCAGGGCTCTTCAGTTGCCCTCAGGAGTTGCTCATTATGGAGGTGGGGAAAAGAGGAATGGCTGTTCCTCCCCATTCCTTTCAATCAGCCCACAGGGGGAATTCATGGAACCAAAGGGATTTTTAATGTTTCTTTCCAAAATGGAAGCACAGCCAGCCTAAATAACAGGACTAAGGAACACCAGGGCACAGACCTCTCTCTGTTTTCTGTGATAGTAGACCAAGGGCAGCCAAAAAATGACATCAGGAGCTGGGCCAGATGAATATCCTGAAGGAAGGCCAAAATCCCTGTGGAATGGTTGCCCCATCAACACCTGTCTAGGACCACACTGCAGGCACAAAAAACACCTGCAAAGGGGTTCAGACCAAAGTCTCCCAACTGGAGTCACATCAGAGATCCACCTCAAAAACATGGAAATCTAGGGTGAGATCCACCTCATCCAGCTTTTGAGGTGATCAGGTGGGCACCATCTAATCCATGGAGAGAGAAGGACCTTTCCAGAAGGGTGTTATTCTTTCCCAAGGAATATGCCTTTGATCAGGGAGGTGAAATTATTCACATATTTCTATTATTCATCTGAGAGGAGACCAATACAGCTCTTTTTGGAGAAGATGGAGCCTTTCCATGATGGACAGACTGCACTTCCTCCCTGTCCCCCTACCCCAGTGCAGCAAGCACTCCTCCCTTCCAATATTTGCAAGAAAAGCAGAAATTTGCTTTCCAAGGTAGAAAAATCATACTGTAGAAAGCTTTAAAAGGACTTTATACATTATTTTTACACAATAAACCTTCAGGCAATGACAGTGAGGACCCTCTGAGCTCAGTTTAAACTGCTGAGAACCCTACAAGAACTTGGAGGGAGAGGCAGCCCTGGCTGACCATGTTTTAACTGAGTCCTTAGAAAACACTGTGTTCAGAGTTGGAGCAATATGGTTTTATGGAATCTGAATTGACACATTACGTGGAAATCTGATTTAGCAGTGGTCATAACTGCTCCAGGAAAGTGGTTTCTCTGCTGCAATAAACCAAGTTTATTGAATAGTTGTCTGGTAATCAGCCTGCAGTATGATTATTATTATTTACTGTCACCTGATTTCACCTTTGGTTTAGTAATGGCAGAGGTTATTCATCATTCCCCAATGAATTAAATTGCCAAAAGACTTTCATCTGTCTTTCATAGGGAAATTATTTCCTAAAATATTTTGAGAAGCATTGCTCTTTCATGTGCACACACATTTATTTATATAGGTATGCACACACACACAGGGGCTTTATGTTTTATTTCGGAGGACATCACAGCAAGGTAAAGGCTTGGCTGCTAACTCTGCTGTGGTTTAGCTGTTCTAGTCAGTTCTTCTCTGTTAATTCTGGTGCCTGAAGTTGTTTGTTTCATAATTCACCACGTGAGTGCCTGCTGGAAGCAATTTTAATACCTGATTGCTCTTGGCTTCCAGTGAAGGAACGTCCTTTCATCAGGGACAACAAGATGGGGTTGGGGAGAATTTATGAAGCAATGGCTGGATGTGACTACTGGGTAGAAATCACT
Source organism: Molothrus aeneus (assembly GCF_037042795.1). Lineage (NCBI taxonomy): Eukaryota > Metazoa > Chordata > Aves > Passeriformes > Icteridae > Molothrus > Molothrus aeneus. Next base: position 113,309,329 of record NC_089647.1, on the reverse strand, counting down.
TTTATTATGTGCATAAAATGGTGGTTGGATTAAAGGACAACTGCATTTCTCAAGATGACAACCAATCCAATACCTTAGACAAGAGAAGAAAGCCTGCAGTTTGGGGCTTGATTTTAGTGACTTTTATGGAGGTTTTCACTTTGACTGACCTGAGAATTTAAGGGATAGCTTAAACACAATGGGCATTCAGTTCTCGTGTTTCATAAAAAAGGCAGACTTGATGAAAATGTTTTCTGTAAAGAAAATATTGAAACCTACTTAGGTGCTGTAAGTAAGAGTCAAAAATAACTCAGAGTCACAGGAGTTTTCTTATGACTTTCCTTCCGTCACATTTCTAATCAAGGTAATCCCAAAGGTGTCATTATTGCAGCTGTTAATAAAGATAGCTGATATTTTCTTTCAAAATGTGTGCTTGTGGTAATTAAAATGCCTTGCTGCTGCCCTAAAGGTGTGGTGTGATTTATCAGAACCTGGTGGACACATCCTAAAATAACTCTTTCAACTATTACAATTCTTGTGCGTGTTGCTGTGTGAACAAACCACGGGGGCTTTCCTGTGATACTTTTATAATAATATTGTGAAGAATAGGGAGGAATATAAGGGGAATTGAGAGGAAAATAACAATGTAGGCTCACCACAAAAGAACTTTCACAGAATGAAGGAATTTGGCAAAATTTTAAGGAAAAACTCATCAGCAATGAGGGAGAAAAAAGAAATTACCTGGAAGCCTAAAATGTTGTAACCACCCCCTCCAACACCTATCAAATGCCATTTCTACCTTCCAGTTCCTCTGTTAGTAGATCCAGTTTACTAAACCCTCCCCATCAGATGGTTTTATGCTCTACCTGCCATGTCTATGAAGAATTCTACTGTCACATCACAATAGACATGAAATAAAACGATGCAGGCATTGGAGCTCCAAGGTAAGAAGAAGAAGGGAAGTTTATTTCCTGACTCCAACATTTATAGACTTTCAAAAGCGACAGTGGATTGAGGGATGAAAGTGCCTCTCCAATGACTGGACAAACCAACAGTCCATCAATTTTCTTCTCCTCCAGAGAGGAATGTAAAAACAATTATTATTTACATAAAAGTGCATGAGAAACTCCATTATAAGAATGTAAACATCAGAAGGCTTAGAAGAACTTAGAAGAACAGGGTGACAGGCGCATCCCAAAGAAAAGTAATTCCAAATCAACCTTTTTTTATTATTGCTTAAAAGGATAAAATTCATATTCAGTCTCATCGTGCAAAGCTGATCACACAACAGAGCTGATCATATCCTCCTGTAAATGAAAGGAGTGATCAGGTGAGAGATTAAACCCAACCTGGATATAGAGCTCCAGATACTTCAGGGAGTAATTTCATTATTCATGTCTTATCAATCATACAAAAGAAACATTCTCCAAAACTATTAACCTCCAAAACTGTTCAGCTGCCTTGATGGCAGGATTGGCATTTCCTCATCTGTGGGACCTGGGTCTTCTCTGCTCTTGCTTTATTGCCAGTTTTGGTTGAGCAGCCTTTCATCACATAACAAATAACTTCCTTTTCTAAAGCACCCAGCTGTTCACAAGAAATTGTGTCAGGTGGAGTCTGACTTGGGGAAAATTTGAAGTGTAAGATGAACCTAAACATTTACTGAAGACAAAAACAACAAACTGGAGATATGTTCTGAGAACATTAGTGCAGCTGCAGCTGTTTCATAGCCCTAGCAAGTGCTTTTCTTTCCCACTGAGATGTTTTTCACCCTTCTCTAAACATCTGAAGGACTTCACAAAAGGAAACAAAAATTTAAAAAGAAAAGTTTTGTCTGCCTGCTCAAAATGTCCACCTGAAAACTCACAGTCTGTGCTTAGGAAACCACTGGGAACAGAGGGAAGCAGAACAAGGTACCATATTTGTTGTTGAGAAGCCAAAGATGCAGTTTAATAATAAGCAAACATTTCTGGAAATACCACAGTGGTCAAGGCATTGACACCCCCAAATCTCTCCTACAGTCTCAGCAGTGCTAAGATTTCAGTTGAGAGCATTGTCTGTATCAGAGCTGCACAATCCTCCCTCCACAATTGCACATGAAATGTGTTTTAGGAGAAGCAGAGAGGTTTTGATCTAACAGGCATCTGACAGTATTTTATGGATTATGGGCTTCCTTGTCTTCTCATTGTTACTGTTTGCAAATAGCTCCAAAGAAATAAATGAAATTAGTCCACTGTAAAAGGAAATGTGCCAGGGAGAACAAAATTATGCCAGCTGGTCTTTGCCTTATGTTCTTCTGCTATTAGACCTGAGGTTTTTGAACCCAAAAATTCATACCATAATTATTTTGTTGAGGTCTTGGAACAGATTTTGTGCTGATTTTATTTAGACACAGTCAAGAAAACATTTCTTGATTGCTTTTTTTCCAGCTCTCATAAAAAAAAAAAAGCCATGTCACAATTTGTTTTCTCCAGATTTTTAATAACAAATCCAATTTAGTTCAGTAAAATTCCTCATCATAGATAATCAGGCACCTTCTGCTCCAAGAGGAGGTATGATGCTTTCTTCCTGTGCCACTGCTCTTTCCCTCCTAGACTTTATTTCTAGGAATTTAGATATCATTTAGCTGTTATTTCCTTACCTAAATACTGCTACTTCTGTTTATTTAAATGATACTTTAATTGCATATTAATATTATTGTACATTTTCCTCCTTTCTGCAGTAAATAGCCCCTTACAGGGTGAGTGGTTTTGACTTGTTGATTCTTTGGAAAACTTGAAAATTCCCAAAAGGCCATTTAAAAAGATTTCTATTCCTCCTATATAACTTGACTTTTCTCCCTTCAGTAGATATTTTGCTTTGGAAATCCAAATAGTAACATGAAAATGTGGAATATGGTGGGGACATGTATAAAACTGGATTTGCATTCTTTGCTGATTCTCAACAGACAACTCAAAGGAAGCTGATGGAATCCAACCAGGAGGCTGAAACTGGACAAGAAATCAGAGGTGCAAAACTTCAGGTGAACTTCTAATGGATTTGCTCTTCAGGATGGAAAATAACCCAGTCAGTAACTGTAAGGATCTATTGATTTAAAGTTAAAATAAACTAGATTCAAGAGGACACTGAAGTACAATTTTTGGTTTATTTCTGCCTAGTGGCAAAGGTATAAAACTAAATCAGTCATACAAAAAGTCTATTTATATATAAAAGGGCTGAGGTAACGTTCTATAATCCAGCATTCATTTAAATAAATAAAAAAATGGATGAGAGCAACTAAACAAATTTACTTGTCCTTTTACCGACTTCAAAAAATACCAAACTGTATCTCATCAGTATTTTTGAAAATGAAACATCATAAGAAATATCAAAAGAAAACAGACTGTTTAAAAAACAAAGAACTCCAGGGATTCATGTGTACATTGCTCCTGTGAGAATATCAGCTGTTAAATTCTGATTTAATTCCCCTAAGATTAATTTATTCAATAAGTGTACCAAAGGTTTTATTAAAGCAGGAGTTCTGTGAAGCAAATATCTTTTAATTCTGCTTTTACAGCTGTATTTGTTGTTAAGCAGCTCTCAGCATTTCAAACATTTTACAAGCTGTGTCCAGTCTACCTCTCTTCAATCTGAGGAATCTGCAGTAATCCTGCCTTTTTTTTTTCTCTAATTTATGTTGGTAGAGCTTTATTGAGCATTTAACACATGGAAAAGGTACCTGCATCTTAAAATTACAGTGCACCTAGCAGTAATAACCCAGTAAACATTAATTTTCCCCCTGCTTATTTGACAGTATGGCCAGTTTTAATTCTCTGGCTTGGTGATGAAGGAGGAATGCTGTAAGTTTTGTCAAAATAACAAAAAATTTGGGAATGCAATCCTGCAGAAATTGGGTTATCTCACCTTATCTGGCAAGTGGAGAAGAGAATCAAAAAGTGACAGTACCAAAAAATAGAGACACTTTTCCAGTTCTGCATCAGCTTTGACTAAAATACTGAATTCATTCTTCTATGTATTCATTATCATTCCACATGAAGATACTTCTTGAAGTGCTTAATTAGCTAAAACATCTAAAACCAACAGTATTTTACTTTTTTCATTTATTAATGAAACTATTTTCAGTTTAATCTTTATTTTTCCTCTGGCATTGATTCTTATTCTGTAGGATATACTTCTGTATTTGTAGGTTTCTAGAATATGGTGATCTTTCTTTGATCTTCTTTCTTTTGATCTTTTTTTCCCCACCAGTAAAAAACTGTTCCTCTCTACTCCTTTTTTTCACCATGTAAGAAAACCATATAAGAAAACCCCCTTTCTTTTTTGTTTTCATCACACATCTTTATTTCTTGCCTGCTTTATCTTCTGTTTTCACAACAGAACTTCATAAAGTTACTTTGTTAATGTTTTTTTCAGGTTTTTAATTTTATTTTTGCCTTTGTAGTAACACAAATGACCAAACTGCAGTATTTAAGGTTACTCTAATATTTGCTTTCTTTAGACCACATCAGAAATACTCCCTAAACTCATTCATTTAATCACAGAGTGATTTGGACTGGAAAGAATGTTCAAGATCATCTCATTCCAACCCCTACCATGGACAGGGACACCTTCCACTGTCCCAGGTTGCTCCAAGCCCCAGTGTCCTCCTGGCCTTGGGCATTGCCAGGGATCCAGGAGCAGCCACAACTTCTTTGAGCACTCTGAGCACTTGAAACTCTCTTTTAAATCTGCAGAAATAATAATTTTTTTCCACATTTTGACTTAAAATTTCACCAGATTTTCTTTTTTTTTTTTGGCTTCTAATGCCAGTTAGTGTCAAGGTGATTATTTTCAAAACTATTTTCATAGTATTTAGTAGTAGTATTTTGTAGTACTTAGTATTAGTATTCAATTTATATTTAAATATTATTCTCATAATGTTTAAAGATTTCAAAAATCATATTTTCAAATACAATTCCCACAGTATTTAAAGGGAAAAGAGATGAGAAACAGGGGTCTCCAGTCCAAGCGCATGCTCAAAACAAGGCCAGCTCTGAGACACATTGATCCAGTTGGGACTTGAAATCCACCAAGGATGGAGACAGGACAGGGAGAAAACCACCAAGGATGGAGACAGGACAAAGAGAATCACCAAGGATGGAGACAGGACAAAGAGAAACCACTAAGGATGGAGACAGGACAAAGAGAAAACCACCAAGGATTGAGACAGGACAAAGAGAAACCACTAAGGATGGAGACAGGACAAAGAGAAAACCAACAAGGATGGAGAAAGGACAAAGAAAAAACCACCAAGGATTGAGACAGGACAAAGAGAAAACCAACAAGGATGGAGAAAGGACAAAGAAAAAACCACCAAGGATTGAGACAGGACAAAGAGAAACCACTAAGGATGGAGACAGGACAAAGAGAAAACCACCAAGGATGGAGACAGGACAAAGAGAAAACCACCAAGGATGGAGACAGGACAAAGAGAAAACCACCAAGGATGGAGACAGGACAAAGAGAAAACCACCAAGGATGGAGACAGGACAAAGAAAAAACCACCAAGGATGAAGACAGGACAAAGAAAAAACCACCAAGGACTGAGACAGGACAAAGAGAAAACCACCAAGGATGGAGACAGGACAAGGAGAAAACCACCAAGGATGGAGACAGAACAAGGTGAAAACCACCAAGGATCTGGATAATCCCCACCAGGATCCAGCTGTTCTCCGAGGAAAATATGTTTCTTCACACCCAAGCTCATTTCTTTGCTTATTTTCTTTGCTCACCCTCCTGCCCAAGAGGGACCTGCTGTAGGACCTGCAGTGGCAGCACATGCTGTGGCCCTGTGTCCAGCTCCTTGCCCCAATCTCCAGGGCTTTTCCCACCTTTCCCACCGCCCAGTCAGGCCCTGCCAAGGGCTTGGTCCATCCCAGGGCTGGGGAGAGGGAGGTGGGTTGCTGTGGATGGAAATCAGGAAGCTCCTACATGTAAGAGACAGCAGAACTGTGCAGATGCTGCACCTGCAAATGAGGCAGCAAATGTGAAATCTGCCCTTCACACACTCATACACACTGTTATTTATTACAGCTTTCAATCTTATTTATCATGGATTTCAATAAGAATAATTTTTAAAAATATTAAAATCCAATCAGCAGTGTTCTCATTTCTCAGTTTGCCGCCTCCATCCTTACAAGAAAAAGATGAGGCAAGAGAGATCCCAGAACGTGTCATCTTTAGGATTTGCCACTGGGCTCCAGCCCCACGCTGAGGCAGAGTGAAGCTGGCTAATCATGGTGTTTTCCAGCCTGGAACAGCTCTGTTATCAGCCTCATGCAGGCTCTGACCCCCAAAGGCTGCCTATTGTGCAGCAGCCCAGCAGCATCTGGGGCCGCCAGCAAGGACAATGGATTGACCTGCTCAGCCTCTGCAAATTGAAGCTGCCTGGAAAAATGAAAAAAAAAAAAAAAAGAAAAAAACCCCAGAAAATAAAGAAAAAAAGAGAAGAAAAAAAAAAGAGAGACAGAGAAAAAAACAACCCAACACCAACAAAACCACCCAACCCAGGTTTAATAACATTAGCATGTGGAGGGAAAAAAAAAAAAATATCAGGAATCTTCAACTGTCACATGCAAAAGTGGCATGCCTATAATGAACCTGATGTAAAGAGCAAAGAATAATGTTTCAGGACAAAACAAGGTATTGTGTTTAGCCAATTAAGGATGCTGTAGGTTTAAATTACATTTTATTTTCAAATAAATAAAAGGTGAGACAATAAACTGCAGAAACATCGGAGTGAAACTGAGTTACTGCAATGAATATGCAGCAAAATGCAAATATAAGGGAATATCTAAATCAGGAAATAAGAAATGAGAAATTAGTTATATTTTTTCAAGGCTACCAGTAAAAAATGGGGAAAAACAGACAAAAAGCACAGACCACAAAAGATTTACTTCACACAGGGACATTTTCCTTGCAGAGGCAGTGTGCCTTTCTGGAATGTTCTAACTGCTGAAGAGGTTAAAAGATTAGTGACATCAGGAAAATTTCAGTAACACTGAAGTTAAATATTTTCCACTGGGCTACAAAATCCATCCACATTGGTTTTGCAATAAGGTGTCTGTTTATACTTTTCTAACACAAAAAAACCCCCACATTAGTGATAATTAGATACATACAGAAAGCAGGTTATACAAAAAGCATAATGTATGAGCACTAATTTAATTTCTTACCAGAAAGAGTTTCAAAGGCACACATACCTCCCATTTTTCATATTTAATGATACATTGCATTTTGGTGACAAACTGGTATTTGAGCCTTATTAAATTAATCAGTAAATAAATACAAATATACCATTCCTATGTAGAGGTGAATTCATCCTTGCACATGGAAAACCCCTGCAAACCTCAGCGCTCACTGATCCAGTGCCTCCTAAACAGAAACTTCTGGAGTTTCTGAGCTTTTAAGATTGGATAATTCAGCTGAAATGTCTTGGCAGAAAAATACATATTTGGAAGGCTATTGCTATCCCTGGAAGTGTCCAAGGCCAGGTTGGACAGGGCTTGGAGCACTCTGGATGGTGGAAGGTGTTGCTGTTCATGGCAGGGAGTAGCACTGGATCATTTTTAAGGTCCCTTCCAACCCAAATCATTCCATGATTTGCAAACATAGGGACATTATTGATAAAAATACTCAGTAAATGGCAGCAAATATAATTTGCCTTTACATCATTCATGTCTTTGTATTTAGAAGGGCCCGACATAGAATTGTATTTGGAGAGGAATCCTTCTGGCCTATGACACATGTATAATTTCTTTACCACTTTTTCTTACAAATACCACAGGAAAATACCTTGATTAATGGGAGCAAAGTCCCCCCCCCCCCAGCAAATATTTCATTTCTCTAATTAGTACAGCACATTCCACAGATTTCAAAGCAATTGGAGGAAATATACCCAATACCACACCAGTCCTTCAGGTTAAAGTTACTGCTGGCTGTGGCATTCACATTCTCTGAAAAAATTCCTTTGCCCAGGATTTTTCTCCTGGGAAGCTGAGAAGCCTCAGAGAAAAGGAAACCAATTCTTATCTCATTTGCTTCTCCTGTGTTGTGCACATGTGGAATGTGTTTGGAGATTGTTTATCCACAGGTGAATGTTTCATTGGTTTCTGCTGTGAATTGTTTTGACTTGTTGGCCAATCCGGGCCAAGCTGTGTTGGGACTCTGGAAAGAGTCATGAGTTTTCATTATCTTTTTAGCATTTAAGCTAAATGCTAAAATAGCATCTAAGTAAGTATCCTTTTTGTATTCTTTAGTATAGTTTAGTATAGTATTCTTTAATATAATATAGTATCATCAAGTAATAAATTATCCTTCTGAGAACATGGAGTCAGATGCATCATTCCTGTCTTCATCAGGACACTCCCAGCAAATACAATAGCTGGCCAAAATTTCTAGCCATTCCCATACCCTTTTGTACCGTGTAGTTGTTGTTTCTGGAAAAATGGAGAGTCACATCCTGCATAAAGTGCAACCAGAGCAGTGACTTAGCATTTGAATCATCCTTTCTAAACCTCACATGGAGTATTTGCAGTTAACAGACACAAAATATCTCTATGTAATAACTACTTTGCAAAATCGCCTTTCAAAAGGCCTCCCACTTTCATTTAAGCAACTGCATACATTGATGATTTCAAAGACATTCAGGGTGTTATGTCTCATTCAAACAAGAAAAATGGCCCTTGCTGGGGATCTTTAGGTGCAGTTCACTATTCCACTGTAAACAAAGGCAAAAACAAAAGGAAGAAAATGACAGTTCAGGTTTTTATGCTTGGTACTGATAATTACTCAATTCTGTATGCTAGAATTTATAATCATGCATTTATTTTCCTTTCTGGGGCTCACCTGGGTAATTACATTGGAAAGTAGTGACTGTGGTTTCAGAACAAGATGAGGATCAATTTTTGACAGGTCACCATTGGAGACAATTAAAAGCAGCTGCTTGTAGCAGTTGGGATTACACCAGTGTGCTGGTTTAATGCAAACTATGCAATCAATCTGGAGCACAAGGATCTTTTGAGGACTGAATTAATGTTTGATTGAATGAACTCAGGCATTTTACAAGCCAGAGTAAGCAAAGTGCTCAGAGCCATCAGACAAATACTAATTTGAATAACACCAAGGATGTCAGCACAAAGGCTGAAATAAGGTGCCTTTGTTGGAAGCAAAGGGTGCCACGGTTTTCTTCAGCTCACATCGAACTCCCTCCCCTCTTAAAAACAACAAATTCCATAGGGTAAATGGTGGCAGAGAGAAGATGTGGCAGTGCCTCACTGCTCAAAGTGCTCAGACCTTTTCTAGACTGAGAAACCTTCAGATATCCACGAGGTTTGGAGTTCCAATCCCTGGAGGTGCCCAAGGAAGGGCTGGACACGTCACTCAGAGCTCTGGGGTGGGGACAAGGTGGGGATTGGGCACAGTTTGGGCTCCATGGGCTGAGAGGGCTTTTCCAGCCTTGGGGATTCTGGGATTCTGTGATTTGATTTTAATCCAAGCCAAATAACCTAAAATTAATAAAGGATTTATGCTTTGAGGAAGGAGGTTGCAGTGCTTTAGGCAGAGCTGGGTGTGTACTGATGTGTTAATCTCTTGTCTTCACCAGGTATCTTTGGCTTCACTGTAATCTGTGCCCTCTCCTCCAGCAGAGAAAGATACAAGGCAGGAGACCACTCAGACTCCAAATATCTTGTATATTCTCCAAACAAATTTAGCTGGCTCTGGCATTTTATGCAAGAGCATCCATTCTATTTGCCCAAAATTATACAAAATCAAGAATCCATTTTAATTCTTCTGAGAACTGATGCCTGAAGCATCCAGCAAGAGGCATAAGAGATCCTGAAAAAATGTGTCAAAAATGCCCTTTTTCATAGTCCTTGCTTATCAAAACCTCATAGTCCTGAAGCAAACTATTGAATTTCTCCATCAGTAATTCACAACCATCAGCTTGACTGGAAATCCTGGAGGATGGATTTCTCTGAATGAAGGGATAAATTAATCTTTCTTAAAAATCCCTACTGGTGTTTGCTTATATTTAAGGTTGATTTCATGAGATCCAGGGAGATTTACATCCAATGACTCATGCATCACCCTTGCCCTGAGAATAACAGCAAGTGTTTGCAGCCAGTACAACTCAGCAAAAAGTGAATGCAATCAGAAAATGTGTGGGAGGGAGGAGAGAAGCAAGAAAATCCAGCTTCGGTAATATGAAAAGCATGTACAAGGTGCATTATACACTTGTTAGCAACTGTTAAAACTTAAGCAAGGTGATGATGAACACAACTGGAATGGAAGATTAAAACAGGATTTGTACCTACTGTGGCTCCAAAGGATTTGTCAGCACAGGTGCTAAATGTTCAATATCACTAAAATCAAAACTCCTGCAGAATTTCTAGTAGTAATTCTTACATATTTATGTTAAAAAAGAAAGAAAAAAACAGGGGCAAAAAGGATTATTTAATGGTCTGTGTTGCAGAGAGAAACAATGAAAATTGTGTGAGATTTATTATATAAAAATGCTATTGCATCTTACAGGGTTAATGGCAACAATCATCATGGGAAAAGAAGCAAAAATTTCATCCAGAAAAGCCTCTTTGTGCAATTTTTGAGGGGGATTCATTACTTTTCATATGCAGTATAAGCCCAGCTGCTCTGAGCACCAGCAGTTTGCCTGAGCTGTATTTATTTTTATGTTGATTTCTGCAAAACCTGCCTGTCCAGCCCCAAAAGCAAAAGCACCCCTTTAGCCAGATTCCCTTCCACAGGTACATTATGGAAAACTCCAAGTCTCAGCATGTCTTGAAATCCTCCATTCACCTCCCTGAGCCAGTGCTCTTAAGGGGTCTCTTCCTGCAGAGCCTGCTCCGTGTTTCGTTTAAATTCCGGTGCCGTCATCCAGGGCAGGAATCTCAGCTTTGGGATTCTTTGCCCGTCACCTTCAATCTGTGTTACTATGGGTACTGGAAAGCCTATTACTGTACAAGGGTGGGAGCCGCGAGCCAGGAAAAGCACAGAGATTTGCAGCAGCAACAAAAAAAAAAGCCTAAAAAATAAAGGCAAACAGCAAAGAAAATTGGCGGCACTCATAGGATGTGATTTTCTATAATATCTTTTTCTTAGGAATGCCAAAAGTATTAATGTTATTAGAGGGAAATAAAAATGGAAAGTGAGATCCCTGTTCCCTGCCCTGTAGTGTCACACAGAACATCTATTGCACGCTGTCTTTGCTGTGTTTCTCACCTCTGCTGGAATACTCTGGGAAGTAAATATCATTCACATAAGAACAGCACTCTGTCAACAAGTCTTTTTTACCAGTGAAATAATCAATGAAGGAACAGCAATCTGCCCTGCAGCCTTCTGCACTCTCCAACGTCTACAATAAGATTTCTGCATGTTGGCAGTCAATACAGTTCAATTAATGTTTAATTCATGCTTTCTTCCTGAAGCAAGATGAAAAGACAGAACATTTATCAACAGCAGAACCACAGCAAAAACAAACACTTCTTGTTCCAATATTACCATCTTTTTGAGATGCAAGGAGCTGTATCTGAGAACAACCAAAATGTCATCTGCTGTTTGTTTTCCAGGGCTGCATTGAGTTTTGCAGATGATCAAATAAAATATTAGCCTAAAAAAATATATGGTGAAGGGAATTCTTCAGTGAATGCAGCAGCCACACTAAAGCATCTTTATGATTTTCAGTGAAGATATTCTGTAATCTATGCACAATCCCATTCTATCAAAGTGTGTGCCAGCTACAAACTCAGTCCCAGTAAAAATCTTTTCTTTTCTGAGCCCTGTATTTGTGGTTATCAGGTAGATTGCTGTCCATCCAAGTGAGTGCTGACTGCTCCTAAGAGGCTGGTAAAGCACTCCCTGCTGAACTGCCATGATCCCTCTCTCGACAGCAGGCATCTGTCTTGCTGAAGATACAGTGTTTTATCTCCATGACTCAAATGTCCAGGGCTCTAAAAATAAGAGTTTAAAATCTAATTCATGTCTATGGCCCACCTAATCACCCAGAAGGCCTCAGTAAGTGCTTTTTCATTGTTTCCTTTTTTATTGTTTCCTTTTTGAGCTTCCTCTGCTCAACCAGCAGATCCAGCTATTCACAGTTATAAATAAACCTCTAAAACCCAAACATGGATCCAATCCATCACCAGGAAAGGCTGGTGAAGACAGAGGGTGAGCCCAGCCAGGGCTATCTGATGTGATGAGCATCCTCAGCATTTTGATCTGTTGTGACACTTTAGTACAAAATATGCCCTGCCCCTTATCTTGAAACTCCTCATATCAAAATGTCTGAGATTTCAAAGAAGCAGAATGAAAAATCCTTCCTATGAAGTGCTGGAACAGTGGGAATGGCAGAAGAAAGACAGGTGACATTTTTACAAACTTTTCAGGGTGCCAAATTATTTTACACAAAGGTCATCATCCTATACTAAAGACAAGGTCCACAAGACATGCCAAGAGACCAAAATGCCACTGACTATGAAAAGTTTTGCTTGGTTACCACCACCCTGGGAAGAAAATTGTTTTATATCAGCAGCAGTTCTGTGCTAGGGTACACAACAGTCTGAATCTTTCATGCCAGGGTTTGGAAACAAGACCAGAGGGAAGTAGGGACATTAATAAGTACATGGGTTTTTTACTTTTAGATATGTCCTGAAGAGATATCCAAATTTAGCCATGTATCATGAGAATTTAGTAGTTAAATGCTGAGAGTATTAACCCGGATCTACAAGAAATTATTAAATGCTAGACATGACAAAATGAGCAGGTCTAGAAAACAGAGCATGGAAAGAAAGGCTGGAGGAGTGGATGTTGTTTAGTTTAAACAAGAAAATATTTTGAAAGATAAACCAGCTATTTCCAAAGAGGAGAGTGGAAGAGAGAAAATATTTGCTCCGTCCACCATAGGTTTGACTGGCTGGATTTAGTTTCAGTTCAGGAGAACAGTTCAGTCAGGAGCAAGAAGCACAGGAAAAGCCCAGCATCCCTGAAAAATGGCACAGATGTCAGGGGATCGTGTCCTCAGGCAGGGGATGGTACAGGTTGAGCTCTCAAGATCCTTTCCCAGCTAATTGTGGGATTGCACAGCCCATGGGCAGGTTTGGATTGCATGGAGTATCCATAGTGTGTATCCTACCCAGGGGGTGTGTAGCACTTGCTGAAGAGCACAGGATTCAGTTCAGTCTGATAATTACAATAAATCTACCAATAGAAGGGAAAACACTGAGGGAAATAACTATGTAAAGAGCATGGTTGTGTGTGAGTCATGTACTGTCACATGCCCAACAAAGCTGCTTCCCATGGAATTGGGTGGATGATCCTGCATTAATCCTTCCCATGCAAAAGGATGAACCTGGAATGTCAGGCCCTGTTAAGGGCCACAGCCATAATTCTTGCCTGGTCCTCATGGTCCTTAGCTCACCAGACAGTTTGGGAGACAGGATGAATGAGAGCCAAATGTGTTTTAAAAATAATCTCTCTCCAAGGAAAATGCTTGAAAGGAAATACACTTTAGTAGTAGTAGTAGTAGTAGTAGTAGCAGTAGTAGTAGTAGCAGTAGTAGTAGTAGTAGTAATGCTGTGGGAAATTTAGGGTAGATATATGGAAGAAATTCTTTACCATGAGGGTGGTAATGCCCTGGCACAGGGTGCCCAGAGCAGCTGTGGCTGCCCCTGGATCCCTGGCAGTGCCCAAGGCCAGGTTGGACACTGGGGCTTGGAGCAGCCTGGGACAGTGGAAGGTGTCCCTGCCATGGCAGGGGGGTTGGAATCAAATGATTTTTAGGCCCCTTCCAACCCAAACCATTCCATGATTCTGTGCAGAAAGGAGGGAAGAGAAGAGAAGAGAAGAGAAGAGAAGAGAAGAGAAGAGAAGAGAAGAGAAGAGAAGAGAAGAGAAGAGAAGAGAAGAGAAGAGAAGAGAAGAGAAGAGAGAACTGTCTGTGCTCCAAACACCATGGGACATTTCTCATCTAGAAGGAAAAAACCAACCAGCCTCAGGTTAAACCCTCCTAAAGAAAAGCCTGTCTAGACAGCTGCAAAGGGAGAGCTCAATAAGGCAGTAAATGATACTTCTCCACATCAGGTGATGGATTTTGATTCTTTCACTTTTATCAGATTATGCTGAGTACATGAGAAAATAAAAGCAGAAAAGGATGTTTCTTGTCTCATAAGCACAGTTCAGATAAGGACAAGAAGGGAAGTTGTGCTTCCCTTTCAAAAGGCAGTGGACTGAGGAGGTATTGTTATTCAGCTGCCAAGAGCTCTCTCCCTAATGTATAGACATCAGTGTTTGCTCTGAAATATTGTCTGATATCTTAATTGGAGGCTACTTTTCACACATGGAGAAATAAGGCACTGCTTCACTTCCTTGCAGGGACAAATCCTGTCCTAGTCCCTGGCAGAGGGATATTGTCTGGAAGGGGGTGTCACAGCTTTAACTCACACAGCCTCATACTCTGATGGGATCTGCTTCAAAAAATTCCCTTTATATTATCCAGGATTGTTATGGAGTGAAAATTATCCCCTGTTCCAAAGTGCAACTTCCATCTCTTGGGATTTCCTGGATCAGAAGGGCTGGCACAAGCTGGAAAAATCAAACCTGCCAAAGTGAGGAGAGAACAAAACAAACCCAAAAGAGCCCCACTGAACTGTGAGCAGGCAAGTACAGTGAGGAACTCCCCAGTAAAGCATCCCACGGATTAAAAAAGGAGCTCTGAACTCATTACTGTCAAAGTGGCCACTGCAGCTGTATTTTTTTTTTAATGCTGTATCTATGATCCTAAAATTATCCAGCTGTGCTTATAGGAAAAGTAAAGGATTTTGTATTAACTGAGACCTTGGCATCTTCAGCTTACTCTTCCTAACCTCACCATTTCAACTTTGCCTTTCAGCACACTTTTGCACAAAGATATAAAAAAAAAAAAATTAATAACAGAATTTTTACAGCAGTAAAAACTAACCCATATGTATAGGACATTTTTAATGAAGATCAGTTTGGCTTGGTGAGGGTAATGCCATATATGCTTTACTTGTATTTATGCTGTACTTACCTAGCTTGTGAAGTGGGCACCTTATAGCATCAATCAGCTGAAATGACTCATATGTTTGATTTTTAGAAGTGTTGAGATGCCACTCAAGAGGCAAATCCCCACCAGAAACTTCACTTCCACCCTGGGAGGGAGCTATACAATCAGGTATGCAGTTAAAACAGTAGTGTTACCATGGGACTTGCTTAATAACATAAAATTCTGATAAACACTCAAGAATGTTATTAATAGCTTTGTAGCTACCAGAATGCAGCAGTTTGCCATATCACTTCTCCTTAAATTGATTAATTACTTCCACTACTTATACTTCTGTCTCTGCCTGTCTGCTTTTTCCCCCAAAGAGTGTAAAATGACATTTGTGATTGCTGCAGTTGGAGAATGATATTTTTATTAGGAAAGCAATTGCTACAGAAAATATGTTCAAGAAAAATGTTGCTGGTTTCTTCCACTTTTAATAAAACAAAATTATCCCATTTTCCTTCAATCTTGACCTACTAAATGGCTGTTAAACACCTGCCAGGTGAAATGCTTTTTCCTTTCACAAGGAAAGGATTTCAACACTTAGTTCACCAATTCAGCTAATGTTTAATTCATTTCCTTGTCAGCTAGCTAGATTAAAAGAAAGAACATTTGTCAACAGGAGGGAGGCAACAAGAATCCAGCTTTGCACTTACAAGAGCACCAAGTTCCCATTTCTGGATAAAACCTGTCTTGAGAGGAGGGAGGCCCAAGTTGAGATGCAAACCATAAAGAAGCTACTGGAACACAGACATCACTGATGATGGATCTTTTAGGCAAAGTCAAATTTATGATCTAGTTGAAATGGAATATCCTGGCATCTAATGTCATCACAGCACTAATGAGATAGATCTGTTGCAGCAAACTGCCTTCTCCTGTGAAATACATGATTTTCCTTATTTCCTCTGCCTCCGCTTGCCTCTAGTTTTATGCCAGGCAGAGTGCAGGAGCTGAGCATGCTGCAGGTGAGGATTTTTCCCCAGGTGCTTTGCAGCATTTGTGCATTCACTACCACTGTATAAAACAGCATAAGGAATAGAAAACACAGCTCAGGAAAAAAAAATGCAGACAGATATATATTCTGTGAAGACCTAGAGAGAAAGGAGAAGAGTAGAGAAAAAAAATCTTTTATTTCCCAGACATTTGTATTTCTTTCTGAGTCATGAGAAAAGCAGTGATTAATCACAGGGAGATGTCATGGAACAAGACACATAGCACGAGTTGTATGTGAAATGTAGACATTACCAGTGGAATCACAAATCCCAGCTTTCCTAATTGGAGATTCCCTTCACCAAAATGGAGACTATACTGAAAATGTTCATTTTAAGATCCATGACTTCTGTCGCAATAATTCAGAGTTTTGACAGCACTATAAAATGCTGAGAATATCTGGATTCTGGTTTATTCCTCATATGTCTACCCTTTCCAAAAATACATTGATTTTTATAGGTATGACAAGCTGGTTCAATTCATCTCTATGGGAAGCAATCTTTCATATCTGTACATGAATACTGGGAGATATTTTGAGCATACCAGAAAGGGTAACAAATGCAAACTGCTGTAGGCTCACATATCTGGCAGAATGACATCCAGGAAACTGCAGAAGTGCTGCAATCTCTACAATGTAATGACACTGCATCAGATAATGTACCCACCTGATGGAAACTGCTAAAAATCATATAAAGGAGGCACAAGGGGAGAAAAAAATAAGCAAATATGTGCAGGAATAAACACAATGACTGACCTTCTGTCTGCTTTCCTCTATTGCCCCTCCCCAGCTGCTTTTTTGGTGTAGTGAAGTCTTTGTTGATATTGCAGCATGAAAATGAAAGTGGAAGGGGGGGAGATTAACCCTAAGAGGAAGGAGGAACCTTTGCAGATCTCATTTATTCTGAGTTCTTCAAACTAATCCATTTGCAACTCAATCTTATCAAAAAGGAGAGAGGCTCCTTATTGCAATGTTCCAGGGAAAAGGGAAAAAACCTAAACCAGCTCACACTGAGCAGTGTCTGAGCCAGAGGAATTAAAATACAGATTTTCCTCTCTTCAATCCCCTCAGCACTGCTTGCAGCTTGCACCCCATGTGTTTCCAAAAGAACCTTTGGATTCAACTAAAAATTAACATTTGAGCTCTAAATAAGAAAGAAGCCTGTGCACCCACCAAGATTCAACCTCTAACAGAAGTTTGGAAGACAAATTTAGGAGTTCCTTTTAGTCTCTGGATGATAAATATCTTCCTATACCTCTATGCTTCCTCAAAATTAGGCGTAGGCTCCAAACCTTGTCTGTTCTGACCCTGCACTTGCAGAATTTGCTGCTAATCTTTCACTGACAGCAATGCTGCATCTAAATCTAAAGCTTCATTATTTAATTATTTTCTAGCCCATGAGCACAGCCCTGAAAATGAAACATGAATATAAACTCAGGCAGTGGCATTTCAGAGACTGCAGCAGAACTGGGAAATGAGGCTGCATTGTTGTAGACAATACAGAAAGCAGAAATGATGAAATTGTGAAATGCTAACCTGAGTCTCAGTTTATATTTCAAGAAGAGGAGTTGCACCATATGACTATTTATGGGCTTCTTGTAGGTGCTAAATCCAAGCAGGAAGGATGGTAGGGATACATGAGCTTTGCCACAGCCTCATGGATAACCTGTCCCCACAAAAGAGCACCAGCAAAACACTGATCCAGGGCTCCTCCTTTAGGGGCAGCCCTAAGCTCCCTCTTTCCAGATTTCTCTCATGGTTTTACAGGAGTCAGCAATGCAGCATCAACAAAACATAAATCCTCAGAGTGTTGACACTTGAAATGATGAAATCACAACACCAAGAGTGGAACTGAACACACAGGTACCTCACGGGACAAGGTGCTGCTGCTCCCTCTCCTGTACAATTCCCTTCCACCCTCCCTTTTATTTAAGGTTAAAAAAAAAAACCCAACCTGCTGGCAATATTCCACAGCTGAAAACCACACAATAAAGACACCTTTATGCAGGCTTGGGTCCAGGGAGCTGTTTCTTCCTTTCCTATCAGGGTGCAGCAGCATTAAAAACAATGGTAATGGGGCTGATATTCCACTGACACCCAAGCAGGTCTTAATTGCTGCAAAGGCAATTTCTGCCAGCTTTTCACAACCAGGGCTGCTTGTGGCAGCTTCACTGAGCTGATTTTCACAATATATCATTCACCTGTTTATTGTCAGCTCCTCCTGTAGTGAAATGGCCACCCAAATATTGGCTCATCAAAGAACATTAGGGGTATCCATACACTGAATCTCATGGTCTTTCCCATAGTCCTGAAAAATTATAAACATCAGGAGTGATCACTCAAAGAGGCTGTTAGGTTTAATTTTAGTGGGGTTTTTTTATCCTTCAGGACAGGAAAATTGGTATTTTTTTTTTAATTACATCAATAACAAACTTGAGAATAAAAGGCTGAACATCTGATTTGTTACTGCCCACTGATAAGGGCAAACCTGAAGCAGTAGTAAACCAGGAGTAACATTTTCTACCTAAGCTCAGGATTTTTCCTCCCTTTTGTAAGCACCAACCTCATGTCATTTTGAATGATAGTTCTCTTTGTCTATTTTTCCCTCCACTCTAATACCTGTCACAACCATCACACCACTGAGAGCCTTTTCATAGGCTTTAGTTAACCCACTGATCCATGGAAATGTAGAACCTGTAGCCTGCAGAAGCCTTTGCTTCCTGAAACCTATATTTGCTTATAGCTTGCCCTCAAAAACTTAGGTTTGTGCATATTTTGGATACTCCACTCGCTTTACTTTTTGATGAAGGAAAAAAAAACTGAAGCACAAACTCAGCTGAGGTAGTGGGATAACAACATCTAAATTTTAACAGTGTTGAGTGATAAAATACCCCTGGAGATTGGAGATGGTGGGGGGAGGACTCAAAAGCATATCAAATTAAACATCTTCCAGTCCTCAGGGGCACAGTCAGAGAGGGGAGGGAGAAGCTGTCATCTCATTTCTCCAGTCAGTTTTGCCTGCAGATGCAGGTTAGGAAGGAGAGCAGGAATCCATTTGTTGAAATGCTCTTCCCCCAGATTCATCTGCCCTCTCTTTCTTAGTGTTTTTCATCAGCATTTTTTCCATTTTCATCATTTTATGAGACTGATGTTTTGTGGGTTTCTTTTTTTTAAATGAAGTCCTCTAAAATATTCATTCAAATATTTCCCAGAAAAAAACCCCAAATAACAGGCTTAATTAAGGAAAGCTCTTTTATCCCTCTTTTTTTTTTTCTTCAAATAAACCATTTCTTTCCTCCAATTATTAATTAAAATTAAATATTAAAAATAAAAGCAATGGAGGCCTCAGAACCTATCAATAATTAATTAGGGAATTAAACTGATCAGCTAGGGGTGGCACATGTGACAGCACAGGTGTCCTACACTGGTGATCTGTCACACACTCTGATACCTCATGTCATGTGTGGGGAGCTCTGAAGGTTGGAGAAAATGGGTTCAGCTCCCAATTATGGGGCTGCAGGACAGCTACAGGCTATAGATTGGCTGCTTGTTAATTAAGTGGCAAAATGCAATTTCAGCCTCTGCCCAGCTTCGTACTACATGACCTTCCTTTTTCCTCCCTCTCTGGAAAATAAAATTAGTTCCCCTGGCAAGTGACACTGCTCACCTCCTCTAGGTTCTTCCCATCAACTTGATGTAGTGTTTTCCACTGCTCTGTGACCACCATCTAAACCCTTCAGCAAAAAAATAACCACACAACTGATTTATTTATTTTTTTAAGGCACTGAATGCAACGAAGCTTTCAGATTTTTTCCAGCTGCTCAGGGCTGCACCAGCCCCAGTAATGTCCCTGTCTGTAACCCTTCCCAGAGATGTGCAAAATTCACAGCTCCTCCAGCATTCTCCAAGTGCCCAGCTGGCACTGGGAGCCACAGTATTCCTAGAGAACACAGGGATGCTTCAGGATTTTAGCTTTATGTTTTTCATATATTTGTAATTCTGTAATTCTTCAGTGCGTAACTCTAAACTCCTTATCCAGTGTGAGCTTCTGCTTTCCCATTTGGTCAGACAAAACAATTCCTCTCCAGGCCTGGGAATCAAGGACACCTCACTGCCTCAGGCCCTGAGAGATGGAAACAAAAGTGAGTTGGGGGGAGCAAACTTGGAGTAAATTACTTTATTAACTGAAGCTGTAATTAGAAGATTAACCACCAATGTGCAAATGGACCAAACTTATAAAAGTGTGAAAACCCATGTCCACTTTGGGTGTAGCCCCTGGGGGGGTTCATCTCCCCTAAATGTACCTGCCGGCCCTTCAATAAATATAACCACTTTTTATTCCCTCAATTTTGTCTGGCTTCTGTTTTTAGGTAGCCCAAAAAGGCATCAACAGCTATGTGGCGAGAGAGATTAAGTACAAGTGGGGAAAAAGGAAAAGAAAGAAAGAATTAACATCCACAAATGGCGGCTCTGTTGTGTGGGCCACAACAAGGCCTCGGCATCTCCTGATGGCGCCGGAGCGCGGCACCCGCTGCAGCCCAGGGAACACGGCTCAGTCACATTGGGAACAGCAGCTGTGGGAGCAGGGGTGAGTGAAGAGACAGAGCCAGGGGAGGGCAGGAGCTGGAGGAGTTTGGGGCACTCTCAGAGGTCGGGTTTGTGGTTTCTCCCAGTGGTGGAAAACGGGCGATGAGTCAGTGTTTGTCACTGACGGGGCTCTGCGGTGGGGAGATCTGCAGTGCTCTGACAGCCTGTCACCAGCAGCCAAGCTGCATGGCACCGCACAGTTAATAAGGCTGGGAGACTGTAAACACAAAGAAACCAGGAATAAAAAGGCCAATGAGAAATGTGAAGTGATAAACAACAAATTACACAGCACCAAAATAGCATTTCTGCACCTTAAACTATGGGTGTACAAACTACGGGTGTAGATTTGTTCTATGGGTTGGGTTTTTTCAGGTTTTTTTCCCCAAGCTTTGCAAGCCTATATGCTAGGGAAAATCCTTTAAACTGCACCCAAAAAACTAAATATAACCACACACATAGCCCAGTGGCATGATGTGCTCACTCCTGCCTATGCCAACACTGAGATTTACAAAACAGCTCATTCAGCCTGATAACAGCATGGGACATCTCCCACACTGGGTTTTCCTCTCCAGGGATGGAAAGTCTCCCTAGACAGTGACACCCTTGCAGGATGCCTACAGCCCATCTGGAAAGGGCACAGCTGCAGTTTGGCTCACAGAATTCCACAATCACTGAGGTTGGAAAAGACCTTCAAAATCACTGAGTCCAAGCTGTGCCCAATGCCCACCTTGTCCCCAGCCCAGAGAACTCAGTGCCATGTCCAGGCCTTCCTTGGACACCTCCAGGGATGGGGACTCCACACCTCTCTGGGCAGCCCCTTCCAACACTTGTCAACCCTCTCCATGAAGAAATTCCTTCTGACGTCCAACCTGAACTTCACCTGGTGCAGTTTGATGCCATTTCCTTATGTCCTGTCCCTTGTTCCCTGGCAGAAGAGGCCAGAACACCCTTGGCTGGCTGCAAGTTCAGCTGCCCAAAGTGTGCAGGTAAACAAAACCAGCTCTAGAGGAGAAAGTCCCAGAAGAAAGCTGGATATCTCCTTTTCATGAATAAACTGGTACAGTTCGGAATTGGGTGAGAGAAGACAGATCCTTGGAAGGACAGCAGGTCAGGACCTTGCTAGAAGGGCATTGCTGCAGGAGGAAATTATGGAAGCAGACATTGGTAGGACATGGAAACTGGAACCTGTTCTGACAGCCTGGATTTTCTTTTACCAAGTGCTCTGTTGAGCTGGGCATCCCTGATGTACATTACAGGCAGAGAGTGACATTAACTCCACTGCTCAGTGCTGCTCCCTGCTCAGGGGTCAGACTCACATGTCCTGTGCTCCCTTTGGCAGCCTGGTCCTTCTGAGCCTTCCTCAGGACTCCCAGAAGCACAGTGTCCATCCCATGCTGTGTTCCTGTTATTTCTAACAGCAGAGCTCTTGGCAGGGCATCACCATTTCTTTATTTCACTTTTGGTTTGTTTGCTAAAAGATGGTGGAGCATGGCAAACGCTGAAAAGAGAATTGTCTGAAATTTCCAACTTTGTTTTTTCCAGCACTATTTAACTATTTAAGGATTCAAAGGCATCTAAAAGCCTTCATTTAATGAGTAAATCAGAATGCATCATTTGGCCCCTGGCAAAATTTGAATGCTTAGTCTGTGTGGGTTTGGTTTCCCACTGTTTCCTCTGCAACTCAGTGCTCACAGATGCAGCACTGAGTGCTCACAGATGCAGCACTTCCCTGCCTTCTTTCCCCAAACTGCTTTTAACCCAGTAACCTCTTTTCTTCTTCCTTTGACTGCCTCCACAGCTGGATTTTTTTTTAGCTTGGGACACACCCACATTCTAGGCATGTCCAGAAAAAATTAACCAATTAAGCCATCCACAGCCCCGAGCATAGTTAACATTCATTTAGAACATGAAAAGAGCAACACACCTTCGTGGGGCTTTGCCAATTACACGGTGTTTCAGCCAAATGCTAATCATGCCAGAATGGAAATTCCAAACTGTGCATTATGTTCATTTCTAAACCCTGTTAACTTAATTAACTCTTGGTTAAATGTGCACTGATTTCAGACGTAAAGCATGTTTGATGAGGCATGAGGCATTTTTCATTAGGCAAAAGAAAGAACTTGTAATGTGCAAACCATTTGCCACAAGAGAGAAGACTCCCTTCCTCAAATTGTATACAACTCACACCCTATTTGTGGTCAGTGAAGGTTTATTTTCTGCTTGTACTTTGTAATACTCTTGTCAGTTTTACTTGGATTACAAAGCATCATTTGAGCAACTCTATCCATCGAATGTGGAAGATAATATTCTGCATTGTCAGTGCCATTTAAAATGCAGGATCAGGTAATACGAAAAATGATTAAACCATCCAACACAGGTTGTATTTAACCTGTGTTGCCACTGCTAAATCCACACACTGAGTGGCTGCTTGGTGCAATTATTGGAGGCACAAGTCCAGATCGTCAGATCCTGTACCCAGGAGGCAGACAGCCATTTCTAAAAATAAATAAATAGCCAGGAAGGGGCTTATCATTCTTAGCAGAGCTGTGGCATTTTTTAGTGAACACAGATCCACACCAGAATAACTAGAAGGAAGAGCACTTCACTAGCTGCTAAAAACTTTATTGTTTGGAATTATTATCTCAGGATACTTTGCTGTTTTGTTTGGTTTTGAGTTTTTTGTTTTCTTTTTTTCTGGGGGGGGGGTGCAGGGGGATTTTGTGGTTTTTTTTTAAAGAAAAGAAAAAAAAGTCAAAACCCAAGCCTGATACCTGACTGTGATGCACACAAAGGCAGGGATTCCAAGTTGGCAATAGGAAAGTAATCTGGCTGCCTCCCAAAGCAGATGCCATAAAAACAAATTGTTATTGCCAGGGAAGACAGGCATTCCTGACTGCATTAAAAGGAATTAAATGGTAGAACAACTCTGCTCTGTCCTAGAACTGAGGCAGCAGAAATCTCCTTCCCCCCAGAATCCTAAGCACTGTGAGAGGCAGCTTCCAAAAATCACAGCTGGATGCATCTGTCCTCCTTTCTCTGCACAAAGTGAATTCTGAAGCCAGAATGAAGGCCAGCTGAAGGAGCAATATCACACTGATGTCACCCACACTTTGCACCCCTCACCTATGGCTGCAAAACAAACCACAGGTGAGTAACATCCTCTTGTGGGTACAGAGAGGCTTCCAGAGCACAGAGAGCACTGCACTGACACTGAAAAACATGCATGCAGGGCACCCTGCAGCCATTTTCCTGTCATTAGGTATGGTAAAGAACAAGAAGAGACAGATACCATGACAGGTCCAAAAATAACATCCCTGAGTTAAACAGAGTTATGGTGTCTGGCTGTGGGCTGTATTTCCTGTGGCCAGTCAGTTGCCAGCACAGTAACATTTCCCAGTTTTCCTCAGTGCTAAGCTGAGAGGAAATGCTCCCCTGCCACCCTCAGAATAGAAACATTCAGACTCTGCAAGGCTACACCATCTCTGTCTTTTAGCATCAGCAAGTCCAGAAAAGCCCCAAAGGGCATTTTGATTTCTGTTTCTTCTTTGTGAGTGCAGAGGTGGGCAGTGCAGTGCAGAAGCTCCCGTGCTTATTTCTGCTGCGGCCTCCTTTGATGTACAATCTGCTCCATCCCATCCCTGACTCCATCTCCACATTCCCTGCTCAGGAAGCCCCTGTACACAGAATTTCCCATGTAGCTGAGTGACCACAGCCAGTTTATTCAGCACTCTGTGAAGCCAGAGCTACTTTTGTCACGCAAGCTGAAATGCTGCTCATCCCAAGCCAGCTCCTCCTCCCAACACCCCCTAGTTACCTTATTCTCTAGATATATTACTATATTTTTAAACAGCATATTGGTTATCTTGTCAAAAGTTACTCTTCATTTGCTTCTTCATAAAACAGACCAGCATATCCCACCTTTCCTGCAACTTAGTACCAGCTCAATACTCACCTGTCACTGTGATATGTTATGAAAATCCTTTCGCTAGGATTTTCTCCTGAGAAGCTGAGGAGCCTCAGAAAAGAAAGGTAAACAATAACTATCTGATGGCCCTGGAATGTGGTCTGGAGATGTCTTACCAACAGGTGCATCTTTGATTGGTTCCATGTGAATGTTTTTTACTTGATGACCAATGACAGCCAGCTGTGTCGAGGCTGTGAGCAGTCACAAGATTTTATTATTCATTCCATTCCTTTCTAGCTTTCTGATGTCTTCTTTCTCTTTCTTTAGTGTAATTTTAATACATAATTTTCTTTTTATATAATATATATAATAAAATAATAAATCAGCCTTCTGAAACATGGAGTCAAGATTCTCATCTCTTCCCTTGTTGGGGTTGCCTGCAAATTCCACATTTGCTCATGACAATTTCTGCTGATACAACACACATTACTTCAAAGTAACCCTTTGAACCTGAATTGGACTAAAAGCCTCATATACACACTTTAATTTTGCTTACTAGGTGATCTTGGTTTAGCATGAAGTCAATTTGCATACTGATAGATCTCTTCCCCTTCCAGTCACAATATAAAAAGTTAACATACTGCTGTCATAATCCAATGTACGTCAAATCTGATTCTTTTTGATGCATTCAGCCACCTACTGTCACTTTAATGCATTTTCCCTGCACATGCACGCACCCTTTTTCATATGAAAACATTTAAACTTGCACTCAATTCAGTTATTTTCCCCCCAAAGCTGAAAAATCCAAATAGAGGTGTATTCATCTCTTCAAAAGAGTCAACATTTTCAATTTAGGGAAATGGAGAAAGAGGAACTAGTCTATTTTCAAAACACCAGTCAGAAATAGTTTTAAACTGAAACTGCAAAGTTAATCAGTCATTTCATTATCTTGTGTGAACACCTACTCAACTTAGGTGAAAACACACAGCTTCTCAAAATTTACCGTAGGAAAATAAGACTGAGGAAAGAAATCAAAAAGATGTGAGAAGTACAAATATCATGTGTCAGAGCAGGGTAACTTCTCATTCAGTCCTGGTAGCAAACAATGAGGTAAGGAGAAAGAAAGAAAAGAAAAAGACATGGAGATAAAAAAGTTCATACACATGTGCATGATGTTTATATGGCATATATCCCAGTCTCACACCCAACACACCAAGAGCATTTTCCTCAGGAAGCTAGGGAGGACATTTATCTTCATCCAAACACCCATCTGACATTTTAGAAAGCTATGTTTTTCTCTTTCTGGCATTTAATGGGTTCATTTGGCAAGATAATTTAACTACTTGCAGTTCCTCAACTTCCCTGGTAGAAATGATGACTTGTTGACACCAGCCAGGCTTTGATGTACAGGTGCATGAAACTGCATTGCTCAGGCTAATTCTAACAGGAGCCTTCTCAAAAAGCTGCCCAAGTACTTGGTGTGGGAGCCTTCCCATTCTGTAACTCTCTGAACAAACAGAGAACAGCCCAGGGAGGAGCTGGAGCTGCTGCAGAGAGCCCAGAGGAGGCACCAGGATGAGCAGAGGGATGGAGCAGCTCTGCTGGGAGGAAAGGCTGGCACAGCTGGGATTGTTCAGAATGGAAAAGGCTTTGAGATGGCCTCATTGTGTCCCTTCAGTACCTGAAGGAGCCATGAAGAAAGATGGAGAGAGACAATTTACGAGGGCCTGAAGTGATAAACAAGGAGGAATGGCTTCAAACTGAGATAAAATAGGGTTAGATTGGGTGTTAGGAAAAAATTATTTCCAGTGAGGGTGGTGAGGCATTAGAACCAGTTTCCCAGAGAAGATGGAGCTGCACCATCCCTGGAAGTGTCCAAGTGTCCAGGCTGTACAGGGCTTGGAGCAACCTGGGACAGTGGAAGGTGACCCTGCCCATGGCAGGGAGGTGGAACAAGATTATTTTAAATGTTCCTTCCAAGCCAGGTCCTTCTATGATTCTTAGATAAATACTATATAAATGCATGTACAATATACTCCTCTGAATCACTTGCATGGCAAAAAACAATCCCAGCAAAAGCTAAACTAAAACATATCCTCCTCTATATAATTGAGAAAAAGGAAAGGATTAACGTGTTGAGGATGCTACCACTCAATTTCACTGATCCTTCAAGGCATTAAGCACAAGGGCTGTTGTCCTCCTTTAGCAAAGCTTTCAAGATTGCACAACCACTTAAAGGAGCACTGAGAATTTTGTTTACCCAGATCTGTTTTAGTGATTGCAGAACATGGAGAAAGAGTCAGCAAAGACAGAACATTCTCATTCGAGTTTTGTCTCCCCACTGGTGTTATCATTAAGGCTGAACCTGCAAGCAGAGAACATCACCCATGCCAGCAGAGCACTGGGATCTGTCAGATTGGCTGCCACTGACTCACTGATTGATTTTGTTTCTCCCATTTCTGGGTCAGTGAGTTCTAAAATGTGGCCATTTTCCAGGCAAGTATGAACTGCAGCAGACTCTGCCTGTGAATCCAGTGTGCTTTAGCTGTAGGTGGGGGGAAAGAAAAGGATTTGGTGCTGAGCCTTTGTCATTAGCATTTATGTGTGCACATGCACATGCACTTGCCTTCTAGAATTTCACCTTGGAGGAGAAAACATTCCCTTGGAGACAGAAAGGGTTAGGAAGCACAGAGCATCTCCTCATTATAATACTGACAGGTTTCTGGCCTTGAGCTCTATTCTTTCTTTTCAGTAAGCATTTCCTATGGGTTTGAAAGGCAGAGGTAAAACTAAGTTTACAACTTATTTGTGTGTGAAAAGAACGTGTGAAAATGGAGTCTATTAAACAGGAGTGGTCCCAGGATTTCACACATTCATTAATAAACCATCTTCTCCAACTAAGAAGTCTCTATGGAATAGTGAAAATGTATCAGATTCCCTAGATTACTTCTAGTTTATTTCATCTGGGATTTTTTTAACATTTTAAATGAGGTATTTCAGCTTCACCCCTTGTCAAATCCCATGAATTTAGACAATAACTCACAAGTCTTTAAAGAGTAATCAGAGATGTAATTGCAGTGTTTTGTTAAGTTACTTTTGTGACTGAAAAAGGGGCAGCAACTCAACTGCTCAGCGCTCCATAAAATCAAAGGTGGAAGAGACCATCAGAATCATCCAGTTCCACTGTCACCTCGACACCACCACCATCCCCCCAAAAAGCCATGACCCCAAGGCCCACATCCAGACACCCCCAGAACACTGAACATGGTGACTCCAACTCTCTGGGCAACTTATTCCAATGCCTGATCACTCTTTCAGTGAAAATTTCTTTCTAATACCTAAACTGAACCTCCTCTGATTTAATTTAAGGTAATTTCCTCTCATCCTTTCACCTGGGACACAGCAGAAGAAGCCAAGTCCCATCTCACTGCAGATCCTGTCAGGGAGTTGTGGAGAGCAATGAGGTCCCCTCTGAGCCTCCTCTTTTCCAGATAAACATTCCAAGCTCCCTCAGTTCTTCCTTATAGGATGAGATATTTTCCAGACCCTTTCCCAGCTGTGTTGCCCTTCTTTGGCCATAGGCTGCTCAATTCTGCTATTTACAAAAATGGTCTGGTTTGCCTTTTTTTATTTAGTGTTGATTTCTAGAAGACCGAGTTCAGATGGAAAAAAAGGCACAAACAGAGGGAAAATATTCAGACAGATATTAATAGTAATTCTCAACCCAAGAACATACTAAACTGGCTGTAGCAAGTCCTTTGAGTCATCAGGTTGTTCTCCCAAAGACATATTTGCTTAGACTTCCATCCTTTTTCTACTTATCTGGCAAGAAATAGCTCCACAAGGAAACAAACTGAGAACAATTCTGGGCAAACACTGAGTGTTTCTACTCAGTCAGGCTGGTAAGGCTCTTGAGGCAAACAGCTGCTCTGCTGCCCACCAGCAGAAATGTGCTTTCTATCAAAACAACACAGGAATTCATTTAATTTTAAGTCACCCTTTTCCATTTTACCATTTAGGTCATAAATTATACTCGTGGAACCATAGAATGGTTTGGGTTAAAAGGAACATTAAGAACCATCCAGTTCCAAATGCCTGCCATATGCAGGGACATCTTCCAGGGACATCTTCCAGGGACATCTTCCACTAGACCAGGTTACTCAGAGCCATATCCAGTCTGGCCTTGGAGACCTCCAGGGATTGGGAGTCCACAAATGGGATTCAGTGAAACAAATGAAAAATGGGATTTCTTGCATACTTTGTGTGGTGTCACAGGTGATGACAGGACCCATCCCTGGGGCACTCTTGTCCCTCCTTTGTGCTTGGGAAGTCCCTGGTCTCCTCTGAGCTGTAGTATCTGTCTGGCCCTGGCCAAAATCATGCCCAAGAGCCCAGTGAGAGCCAGGCAGTGTTTGCACAGTCAGCACAGGACAGCCTGGCGCTCCACCTCACTCCCTGCCCCTGTTTTATTTACCAGAGAAGATGTGGCCACTGAGCCCTATCTAACAACCATTTAAGCTGGCTGCAATCATTCTGCTTACTCTGATGCAACTTTGATTACATTAAGCAAATTGGAAAAAGGCCAGGTGGAATAGAAAACACTCTTACCCTTGTTTTGAGAGAGCAATTAACCTACATAAGAACATTTCTTATGGACATTATCAGCATCTAACCTCACCTCTGCTATCACAGCATGCAGGAATTCTGCCTCAGGAATTTTGGCATTGTCTTCACCACCCTTAGCTGGCCTAAGCTTACCTTTTAGAAGGTTACCTGAGGAGTGGGCTGAAAGACAACAGCGTAGTGAAGTGACCACAACCCTTCCCAATGAATTCCAACAATTATATCAGCCCAGGCTACTTTTGGCCTAAGAGACACTCTAAAAATTGAACAGTTTTAAGCACTCTAATATCCAAGACCATAGTTTCCAGATTTCATGGCACTTTCTTGAAATTAGCAAAGTTTTTCCTTAAGAGTATATTTATTTCATGTTTAAATCATTCTTGAAAGCTGAACATTGTGATAGGCAAGATAGATCCTGCTCTTTTATTTATTCACATTGAAGTGTATTTTCAGGATGTCAGATTACCTGGGAACTTTATCTGAGCTCTAATCTGCCACAATCTTTTTGGCACAGAGACTGAGTGACACACAGTTTCAGCCATGATCTCACCAGTGCTGATTGTAGACTAATGATTTTGATATACCCAGGAACAGTTCAAGAACTAAAGCAGTTCCTTCTGTCCCAGGTTTGAAGTGGAAATGCAAACTTAGTGTAGATCAAGAAAACCTTTTTATTGCAAAAGAAATCACTAGAGAGACTTAAAGAGTGAGGGAGGTGATTCTGCACCTCTGTTCTACTATGGTGAGATCACACCTAAGTACTGCATCCATCTCTGGAGTTCTCAGTCCAAGAAAAACATGGACCTGTTGGAGCAGGTCCAGAGAAGAGCTAGTAGTGATAGACATGAGATAATGGTTTTAAACTAAAATTTTCAGACTAGATATGAGACAAAAAGAATGTACAAGGGTGGAGAAACACTGGGAAATGCTGCCCAGAGAGATGGTGGATGCCCCCTCCCTGGAACATTCAAGGCCAGGCTGGATGGGACTTTGAGCTGCCTGATCTGGTTGAAGCAGCCCTTGATCATTGCAGGGTTGGACTAGACCACCTTGAAAGGTCTCTTCCAGCCTAAACCATTCCATGATTCCATTATTTAATTTCTCATCTCTTCTTGAGCACTGAGAGCCTTGCAACCTTTGAGATCCAGACCCTTTTGGGGCTGTAGGTGTTTTGCTGAACGTGCCACCTTCCAGCTTTTTTAGCAGTCATCATCCATCACTCAGAGCAGGTGATTTCTCCTCCCTCCCTCCCCCTCTCTGTCAGTTAACACACACATTTGAAACCCTTCTTAGCATTTCCTCTGTTTTTTCTGAGCCACAGGACACATTTGTAAACAGTCCTTGGTGTTTGTAACCTGATCAGACACAGACAATTTTGAGCTGTCAGAACAAAATTGACAACAGCAGTTTTAACAAACCCAGGACAACTCAGCCTTCCACCATCCCTATTTCCAGTGGGAAATGCACAGTGTTCCCCACATAGTTCAAACAGTGAAGAGACCAAACAAGAGGATGTGCAACAGTAGTACAAAATCTAAAAAAATAAAAAAAAAACCCAAGCCCAACAAAAACCCACCACAAACAATCAAAAAAGTAGAACTAGATCATGAGATTTGTTTGGTTTATATTATACATTGAATAATTATACATTGAATGGGTTGATTTCCAAAGCTCGTGGACCCCTCTGCTTTGAAGGACTGGTTGAAAAAATTCTTCCCAGTTTGGGTATTACCCAGGGCATGCAAGAGAGAGAGAGATGGGGCATTAATCCCACCTTAGGGTCATATACTACACTTATGCTCCTGACACGCCTCTCACAAGAAAGCAACTTTTTATATGGAAAATAACAGTAGAAATATATGAATATATTTTTAAATGCTTAATGAGGCTTAGCTAAAGAGAGAAACATGGGCAGAAGCTCTCTGCAGACCTTTAAATATCTGAAGGACCCAATGATCTGAAAAGAAATATAGGGAAATGAGAGTGACAGCTGATCAAAATGTAAAAATATCAATTTTAAAAATGATGCTTTGGTCTCTGAAAGGTGAAACTGTACAAACAGATCAGCTGATCAAAATATCATAGGTTTAACATGCCTTTTTAAAAAGTACAGCCATCAGGTGAATAACTCTCTCAAAACCAATCATGGTTTAATATAAATATTCAGGAAAGCAGTTAGTAAAAATCAACATTAGTTTTTGGGTGTGAGGAGTTGTTTGCTTTTTGTTTGTTTCTTTTTTTATGGAATCAGAGAATCATCGAGGTTAGAAGAGACACTCACAATTATCCAGTCCCACCATCCTCCCAGCACCACCATGGTCACCCCTAAACCATGTCCCCAGGTGCCACTTGGGAAAGACTTCCCCTAGAAATGACCTTGATCATCAACAAGAGGATAAACTTTAAAGACTGACTGGCTTCGGTCATCCACTAGCCTAAAAGATTAATCTGAAATTTTTGTGAATGGTTTAACATAAAACTCCTGGGATCAAGGAGGAATTATAAGAAGAAATTCAGCTACTTAAAAAGCTGCCACAAATCCAGAAATAAAATCCCTCCCTCAGAAACGCCAGTGGTTTTCTTCATTCTATCTATACATCTAAATCCAGGCAACTAAAGGAGCATCCTAGATGAAACAGATCTTAATTATTTTAAAAGGAAAAGAATAAACCAAAGGAAAGAAACTGGCAATAATTTTCTGTGATATATATTCATCTTCCAATGACAAATACTGTTTTTTGACATCAAAATGCTCTGGGATTGCAATTATCAGGCTAGATTTTCCTCAAATTGAACAATAAATAAACAAGGAATTTTAACACTCAATAAATTTCACAAGTCATTAATCTTAAATCTTTAATATTAAAGACTTTATGAATGAAAGAAACAAAGCATCAAACTCTGTCCTGTATTGCAAACTGTGCCTTTTCAAGAATTGAAAAGAGTGTTCTATTTTCTACCTGGCTTTGTTTGAATTTTGCCAATCAAATAAAATTCCAAAAGCATTTGTTTAATGACCCTCAATTTTTTCCAAGGTCAGATACCTACTATTCACACATTCAGATTGAGAAGGGGAAGATTTGCCAGCCCTGGTCCTTGTGAGGAGCTGGACCAGGAGAATTCTAAAAGTCCTTTACTCCATTAATGATTCTGGGAATCTGTGAATAAAACTCCTGCCTCTTCAGAAATTGTTCCCAGCTATCTTAGTTGGGCATATGGTATCAATTACCATAATACTCCAGTTCTTTGCAATCTTTAATATATTTATTTTCACAATCCTTTTGAGAGGCAAGGAAGTCTATTATCCTTATTTTATAGATAGAGGACTCAGGTATGGAAATTTAAATGGTTTCTGCTAAATATTTCTATTCTATTCCTCATGCTCAGGGTTCCTTGGATGCTGAACATTTATGCAAAAAATACCAAGAATATGCTTAAGTCCTCTTGAGTAATTTCATTTTCATAATTTCATACCTGATAACTGAAATAATTTCACTGGACTGGAAAGCTCCATTTTGGGCATTTTAATTTACACACCTGAAAAAAATCTTAAAACAAATGTCAGGACAGCATCCTGTGATTTGATAACATATCTTGGACTCAGCCGAAGCCAAGCACTTAATCAAGCTGCATGATCATTTGAATGGCCTTGTAAATACATTGGCAAATTGTAGATTTTATTTCAGAGACATCACAGAGGTGGAAAAGTTTCCTGATAACACTGGAATCACCTTGGTATGAAATACAGGTTAGTAACTCTACTCAGAGGGAGGAAACGAAGTCTGAGTGTCAATGACAAATTACAACACAGGAGTTAAAACAGTTCTGTAAGAGTTCCACTCACAAGGCTCATGTAAATAATTGAAGAGCTCCCCAGATTTGTGTTCCCAAAAGAATATCAACAGGTTAGCAAACTAAACTGAAGCCATAATGAAAGAAAAAAATAAAAAAGATAAAATATCTTAAAACTTTTGTATCAAACAAAACACACTTAAATGCAATCACCTACTTCTGAAACTGTGAGAGATTCAAGGCCAACAAAGCCCAGGACATTTCTTCCTGGAAAAGGTGGTCAGGCCTTGGCAGGGGCTGCCCAGGGAGATTTAGAGTCCCCATCCCTGGAGTGTCCACGGAGTGGCTGGACGTGGCACTCAGTGCTCTGGGCTGGGGACAAGGTGGGGATGGGTAACAGGTTGAACTCGATGGTCTTGGAGGTCTTTTCAAGCCTCAATGATTCCATGATTCTGATTCTGTGATTTAACTAGGGATATTTGGCATAGTTCTAGCAGTAGAAGCACATTTCACTTTAACACTTAGTGTGTCTAAACTTTTACTGCAAATACATCCTAAAAACAATGAAGTGGGAACTGTAAATGTGGACAGGTTAGCAGGGAAGATGATCTACACTGAGCCCCTACAAGCTCAGTATTTTCTCCTCGGGACTTACTCAAACCTTAATCACAACCCCTCACTATGTTTATATCCCCAGGAGCAATTTTCCTTTGCTTTAGCATACTCTGCTCTCTTTGTGGCAGATTGTTTTAAAAACATTTAAAGGAGATGCTCAGCGTGCTGCTAAGACTCCTTCCATTAAAGTTGGAACAACACTGCTCTCCATGGAAAGAGTTCACTCCATTTTGTGTTCAATCTCCTGAGTAGTGTGAATTTATTAACAGCTTTGAAGTGATAAAAAATGTGATATGTGTGTGTGTGTGTGTGTGTGTGTGTGTGTACAGATGATCCAAACAGTACAAAAAACCAGCCAGGAAATCAATAAAGTAGCTTTTTAACAAATGCATTTCCAGCCGATCAAAAGAATCGCCTAACGGCTACATACAGCTGATCTAACACTCATTACATTATCATTTCAAGGAAACATCCTTTGCAGCTGAAAGGTGAAGTCTTTCTGTAATGAGCTCCTTCTGAGTCAGCAACAAGACCCCTTTTCATGGTGCTGAGACAAAATAAATATGTGATAAACACCGGGGAGGAATTATTCTCTGCAAACAAATGTTTTTCTGCATGCAAAGGCTCTGGTTTGGATTGGGCTTGCTGCTTGGAAGTGAGGAAACCTAAAGAGAAGGGGGTCTTTAATGTAGGGTCTTCTCATTAAAAGGGACAATTTAATTAATTAATTTAATTAGTGGTTGCTCATGAGGGATGGTGTAGTGCATGGATGACCCACACCTACCAAAACCTTTCTGTTCCTTTCCCTCCACAGCTGGACAAGGGAGAGAAAAATGCAGCAAAATTTCGTGAGTCAAGATGAGGACAGAGATCACTCACCAAATACCATCACAGGCAACACAGCCTGGGGATATTAATTGTATTTTTTACCAACAAAATCAGAGCAGGATAATGAGAAGTGAAACAAACCCTTAAAAACACCTTCCCCCCATCCTTCCCTCCTTCCCTCCTTCCCTTTACCCTCACAGCAGTGCAGGGAAATGGGGAATGGGGGTTATGGACAGTTCATCACATGTGCCTGCCACTGCTCATTGCTCTCCACTATATTCCTCAAAAGATTCTCATCAAGCAAAACCACTTCCTAAAAGTTCCTGCTAAGTAAAAAAGCACCTATTACAAATAACCACAGCACATTCAAAATTTTCTGGGAATTGGAGTTCGGTTTTTTTCTCAAGCAATGACAGTGGCTTAAGGCCACCACATTGCCTCATGGTTCATTCTAAAGTAGCAAGGAAATTCAATATCCTCCAGCTGTCTTTGGATTACACAATCAAATTACACTTTCAAAGGAAAGTGCTGTTTCACAAAGTAGCACTGCCTCCAGACTTGTCAGTCCAAATCACCTGCAGCTACTCCCAAAATCTGTGCCATTGGGGTAGCCAGGGACCATGATATGGGAGACAAAATATTTTTCCATGGCATTCATTAGGGGCTTGCTGAGAAAGTTATTGATGTAAACTTAGGCGGACTGAGGCTGAGTATTCTGCTTTCCACGGTGCCTTTTTCTCAGGAGTAATGTGGTTTTCCATAAAAATATTATTGGCACAAGAACTTTCCCACAGGGGCCAGAAAGAAAATCAGGAAATCTTGTCCCTCACAACACTTCAAGAGGAGTCAGGAGATCCCTTCTTCCTGAAGGGAATCATGACC
The DNA here is from genome assembly GCF_037042795.1 of Molothrus aeneus. Classification (NCBI taxonomy): domain Eukaryota; kingdom Metazoa; phylum Chordata; class Aves; order Passeriformes; family Icteridae; genus Molothrus; species Molothrus aeneus. The sequence goes on along the minus strand of NC_089647.1, from coordinate 113,274,016 downwards.
CCTGAGAATTAAGCATAAAACCAGGATTCATCTCTTCTGATGTTCCATGTCTTCACTGCTCATGTCTATGGCTGAAGCTCTTCAGTCCAGCCTTGCTTGACCCCAGATGGATTAACACATGATTTGAGGGAATGATTTCTCCAACCAAACTGAAATGTCTTACTCTTGAAAATAAAAATCCCATATTAGAAATGTCTGTTTCTCTTGTTTTGTAATGAGAAGGTAAAACAGCTCAGGGGCAGGCATTTAGCATGTAGCTGTTTGTGATGTGCTAAATCCCACACTGACAGTGCCAAAAGGGATCCTGCTTTTGTGACATCTGCACACCAACTCCTGCCATTCCTGTGCAATTGAACAACTTCAAAAGGGAAAGGGAATAGCAGCCTTCCCAGAGAATTCACAGATCAGCAGGAAAAAGGAAATCTCTTTAAATCTGTTCTTTTTTCCCCACTCTTGTCTCTCTGAAAACTTTTTCACAAGCACAGCTCTCTGTTCCAAACATCCCATCAGCTTCCAGAAGGAACTGGATACCATTTTCTGCTCTAGAACTATCAACTTTCATATTTTTGTTTATGTTTTGACATAACAGTCCTGACTATTTCTTTTTCCCACCATCCCTTTTAAACTTTTCTTGATCCTTTTTCATTATTTTTCTAATTCTTCCATTTTACCATCAGCCTTCAGCTGCCTCAAAGGGTTTCAGAGGATGCTGGAGGAAGAAGGTACTACAAAAAATGTGGAGAGAGGCAGAGGGAAGAGAAAAAAGAGTGAGTTTTATAATGCCCTTAAGGCAAAAGGTTGTCCTTTTACCTTTCCCTGGAGGACTGGAGCATTTCTGTTGCTTTAAGCAGCTGTGGACTGCAAAATTTAAGGAAAAAACCCAAAAAACCCAAGTGTGTAGTTGGAAATTTCCTCACACTCACACTCATACCAGGAAATTAATGTTGGACCTCAAAATGTACATGGAGTTTGTTGTGGATCACAGGAAACTGAGGAAGATCCTTTGGCCACCAGGTGTTTTGTTAGAAAATGAACTCAAAAACAAAGAAAAGAGAAAAGCTTTCACTTCAAATACTCACAGTCAGAGGGGCAACTACTAAGATAATGCAGGCCCTGCACTTTCCTTCTGTATTTTATTTCTTTTTTGAAGCTTTTGAGTGAGGAATACACCCACCCTCTCAACCCCAGGTCAAGTTATTCCAAATGAGGTACTGAAAATTGTAATTTAGGTTCTACAACCTGCAAGGCTGGTAACTTTTCAATAAAGTTGAAGACACTTTATGTAAAAGTTTATGTCCTTACTTGCAGTACAAGAAGCTGAAGTAGTCTTTTGTTGCCTTAATTTTAGTCTTGCCTTGCCACAAAGAAGATTGTGCCTTTTAATATTTTGTAATTTATAGCATGGCCCTGCAGTGGCTAAATATCGCTTTAATTTTTATTTCCTGACCTGTCCCTGAGGCATTTGAATATTCAGGAATTTTCACACTCTCATTTTCTTCTACAGATGGCAGCTAACATTAAAATATTAACAACTGAGTGAAATAACCAAAACCTTTACCATTTGACTCTCCAACTCCACCCTTCCCAGAAGCATAGCTAATTTATATGATAATTAAAAGGAAATTGCAAAATTTCCAGTTTCCCTGAAAAAGTCTCTGAGGTGAAAATATCGACTATTAGAATTTTTTGCAAGGATGGGAACAATAACTGTCTATTTTAACACATTTTGATAAAGTTGCAATAAAGATTTCTGTGGTTTTAGTAACTGAAAATACATAATTGTGTTAAAATATTCTATGTATAGCATAGTAAAGAAATTCTAAATATACAGATTAAACTGTGTAGTTTCAACTGTGAGACAAGTCTGGGATAAACACTGACTGATAAATAAAAATATAAGTAAAATCTGAAATAAATAGCTCATAATGAAGGATGAATTATTCTCAGCCTGATTTTTCTCCTCTAATGATGTTTTTTAGGGGGGATGGACTTTTTAAAATTATTATTCAAGGTTATAAACCAATTGCCATACACTGAGTCTCACTTCTTCCCTTCCAGGCAAATTTCTGAGCTTCCTGGACACATCTGCTCTTGGCAAACACTGGGGAAGGTAAAGCAAACACGACTGAAAGGTGCTCCCTGCTGCTCCTGCTGCAGAGAGTGTTTGCTCTTCCCCCAGTGGCCAGCTGCCACCCCAGGCCATGCAGATGGCATCCCAGCTGCTGTGTGACCACAGGAAAAGGGTCTCTCACACCCAGCCCAACAGGTAACAGCACCACAGAAAATGCACCTGCTCCTCCTGATCTAAAATAAGGGTCCTTGGACAGGCTCAGTATGAACTGCACTATGAAATCTTCCTATAAAAGCCTTTGTGGCAAGTCCATGTGAATTTGCCAGGCCACCAAGTTCTCTGTGTTACCTTGAATTTTCATCCTATCCTGATTTTCTATTTTTAAAAAAAATTACTAAAGTATTTAAAATGCCTGTTAAAAGTGTATCTTCCTATGGGCTTGTATGCACCCACCACATGGCTTAGCATTCATTCTTATTATTTAGAAATTATTTATTTATTATTCATTATCAGTATTGTTATAAATATAATAACAAATAGAATATAATACAGAAAATAAATTCAATAATATAGCATAATATAATATAATATAATATAATATAATATAATATAATATAATATAATATAATATAATATAATATAATATAATATAATAACATTTACTAGAAATATAATAATATCATAGAAATATTATTATTAGAAATATGCCCTTCAAGACCAAGTTGGATGGAGCTCTGAGCAATCTCATCCAGTGAAAGGTTCCCTGCCCATGGCAGGGGATTTGGATCTGGGTGATCTTTACAGTCCCTTCCAACCACTTTCTATGGTTTTATGATCCTTGGCAATGGCAGCTGGGTGGCAAAACTATTGTATGTGGTGCTTAAAGGTGCGACATGGTGATCAGTGTGGGATCAAAATCAGTCTGAGGGAACAGAGGAGATCAGAGAAGGGGCAGAACACTCTAATTTTCCTTCTGTCTTTGTGGGGATGCTCCAAAGCCTATTTCAGTCTTCTCAATGCATGGACAAAAGAGGCAGCACTGACACAAGCCCTCCTCAATGCAGTTTTGTCTCCATAAAATTCCATCTTAATTTCAATTTCATCCCTTAAACTAACCAAAATTTAGGTGCCATTAGATGAGGACTGGTGCTTCAAAATACCGTTTTGTCTTAACATATGAAATTTGCTTTTTTCTATAATAATTTTCTGTTTCACCTTGCAACAATAAAAAATAAGACCTGAAGATGTTTGTAGATAGAAATCACAGTTTATTGGAATAAATAAGGAATATGAGAATGTAGTTTTAAAAATTAAGAGATGCCCAGAGACTTAGAGTATAATAAACAATAAAATTTGCAAGGAAGAGATTTCATAGTTTGCTAAAAGACAGCATTTCTTTCTCCATTTATGTACTAGTTAAAACAATTAATAAATGTAAATATTTATCTACTGTATATATTTCATAATACTTTGCATCACTTGCAAATAAAATGAGTTCTCCATGTTCCCCAAATCTGATTTGAACAAAGAAAAATTAATAGAGGCTTCATCTACAACAAATGAATCATTTATTGAAAAGAAATTTTAGAGTTTAGAAAGGTGATAGGAACCAATCTATAAAAATTACATTCTCAAAATCAAAGCTATTTAATCTTGCCTTCATAGAGGCCCATAAAAAGTAAATACCACCAAAATCTGAACCTCAAAACAGGGTGTTTTAACCTTCCAGGTCATTCCTTTGTGCATGAGTGACACCAACACCTGCTCATCCCCTTTTCCAATATGACCCCCAAGCACATAGATTAGCAAAGGTAAATATGAAATCTGCATGAAATCTGCTCTATTTCTGAAAGAGTTTTGTGCAAGCAGACCCTGTCTCCAGTGCACACAGGTGTAAGTGCTCGATAAACAGAGCCACAGCTGCCACCAGCCTGGAGTGAACAAACAGAGCAGGTTTCTGAGTATTTAACAGTCACCTAAGCGACCAGAGCAACACACCTCTGAAGCTGACAGTGCTAAAGCTGCCCTTGGAATTAAACACCACGTGAGGCTCATTTAGAGCACTTTCCCCTCAGACTTGCAGCTGCCAGAGCAAGGCAGGTGGAATGTGGTAAGGTGGGTACAACATCTGAAGTGTCACCTTCTGCCATCAGCTGGGACCCTTCAGTTTTGCCTTGCTGCAGGTTTGTGGCAATGAGCTGGGGGGAATTTGGCCATTGAGAATTGTGTTCTATAATTTCCTGGTTGCCACATCACCATCAGCCAGTATTTCATCTGTATCCCAAAAACTAAGGTTTAGAGGTGAGAGTTTCAGAGATGTTTCCAACAGGACGTTCATCATTCAGGAGAAATTTGGGGCAGAGTGATTTATTGTCCCACTACGTGCAGCAAGAGGACGAATATTGATCTCTGCTCTTCCAGTGAGGATAGCAATGGGGAGGAGGAAGGTGGCAATGTCTTCTGCAAGACAGAATAACCACTGCACAAAGTACACAAATCAGGCAAGGTGATTCTCAGGTGATTTTTTTCAGGTGATTCTCACCCCCAGTTGGGCTCAAATGACAGACACCAAGAATGTTTTACTGTCAACACAATGGTACCTCTGGCATGCAGAAGTTCTGCTCCTTTTTCAGTTGTGCTGTAGTGACCTGTATATGGCCTCTTAATTTGATGGTGGATGAAAGAGTAAAAAAAAAAACCAAACTACTTTATGGTCAAAATAGTTATTTAAAATAAAGTATTTCGTCAAATTAGAAGAGTCTTGGCTGCTGTGTCCAGCTCTGGCTCCTCAGCACAGCAGGGCCAGGAGCTCCTGGAGCTGAGCAAGGGCCTGGAGCAGCTCCGTGCCCAGGAAAGGCTGAGGGAGCTGGGGCTGCTCAGCCTGGAGAGGAGCCCCAGGGAGAGAGAGGGGCCTCAGCCCTGCCTGGCCCTGGGGCTGTCCCTGGGTCTGGCCCTGTGTCTGTCCTTGTGTCTGTCCCTGGCTGTCCCTGGCTGTCCTCGGGTGTCCCTGCCTGGCCCTGTGTCTGTCCCTGTGTCTGTCCCTCTGTCTGTCCCTGGCTGTCCTCGGGTGTCCCTGCCTGGCCCTGTGTCTGTCCCTGTGTCTGTCCCTGTGTCTGTCCCTGTGTGCAGAGGTCAGAGCAGGCCCAGGCTCTGCTCCAGGCCCAGCAATGGCCCCAGAGCCACGGGCAGGGCCTGAGCCCAGCAATTCCCCTGCACAGGAGGCACAACTTCTGCCCTGGGCAGTGCCCAGCCCTGAGCAGAGCCCAGAGGGGCTCTGGGGGCTCCTCCTGGGGACATTCCAGAGCCATCTGGACCCAGCCCTGTGCCCTGTGCTCTGGGATGGCCCTGCTGGAGCAGGGAGGTGGCACCAGTGACCTTCTGTGGTCCCTTCCAGCCTTATCCATTCTGTGATGATGTGAAAGGAAGCAAAATTAAACCTCTTCTCTTTCCTCTCCCCAGCTTGCTTATCAAACCATGGCCAGGTAGGAATTACTGATTTTGTCACGCCGCTTCTGATCAGGATGCAAAACCCAACAGGCAGATTTCCAGAGGAATTAGCTCTGCATATACAATCCATTCAGTTCTGCAACAAAAGATTGATTTAAAACAGTAGGCGTGGAAGGCTGTCCAAAGATTCTTGTTATACAACTGCTTTCAAACCTCTGACACAACAATGCACCATAATGGCCAGGCATTATTTGTTTAACTCTTTTGCTCTGGGTCCCTGCTGGGCCTACATTCATTTTTTGCCTTGGTTCCTGTGCCCTACATAGCATCCACAGCAGCCATTTATCTGCAGCAATCCAGCTCAGAGTTTTTCTGGATTTTATGACAGCATTGCTTCAGATTAACTGCTCCCTATTCTTCTGTGAGCCAGTTAATCACTGTACAGCTTATTCTATTACAGGGTAATCAAAAAATTAACAGCAATCATCCTATAATGGCAATTCTGTCGCATTACATTAGTCAACTTCCTCTGTCCTGAGCTGCTCTTATACAAATTACTCCTTTTTTAATAATTTAATCTATTTTTTATACTCTGAAGTATCTCTCACATTTTGATCCTGACCTATAATGATTAGTTCAGGTAAATTATTTTCATAGCTATTCATATTGCAAAAAAAAAAGTCTCCTCATATTTGAAGTGGTTTCTTCTACCTAGACAATTTCATTCCCATTAAAACTTTGTGTTGGGCACCCAGGTGCTTCTTTTGGTAATTGATTTTTTGGTAATTAAGCATATTTGCTTTCCTCAAAAATGTCTCAAGCACTCTTCCAGCAGTAATATGGAGGTTACCTTTGTAAAGCTTCTCCTGCCCACAGTTAATTCAGCAGTGACAAATTTCCCACAGCAAACAAGAGACTTGACATCAGTATTTCTAAACAGTTGCAGCTAATTACATGACAGGCCCTAATTAGAGCAACAGCATGACCTTCTGTGTGTAGATGCTCACAGAACTACATCTGAATTCAAACAGAATTTCAAGAAGGCTGGAGACACAAAAACTTTCTTCCCATATCATACAGGCACACTCCACATCCCTTGGGATGCCTCAAACAAATTTATGCTGCAGTAAAGTCATATATTATGCTAATAAGAGGGTTCCAGATTATTTTTTTTGCTAGACACTACTCAGGTGAGGAATTGGTGGCTTCAGACTCTTTCACAGCACACATGAACAAAAAAGTGATGGCTGACTTTCCCACCATCAGGCAAGCAAACAAAATCCAGTAATCCAGTTGGTGATTGGAGGATGCTAAATTACAAAACCATAATTGGGTTTGGGTTGGAAGGGATCTGGAAGGTCATCCAGTGCCATCCCTGCCATGGCAGGGACACCTTCCACTGTCCCAGGCTGCTCCAAGCCCCATTGTCCAACCTGGCCTTGGGCACTGCCAGGGATCCAGGGGCAGCCCCAGCTGCTCTGGGCACCCTGTGCCAGGGCCTGCCCATCCTCACAGGGAAGGATTTCTTCCTAATACCTGACCTAAATTTCCCCTGTTTCGATTTGAAGCCATTCCCTGTGTCCTGTCACTCCAGTTCCTGATGCAGAGCCATCTCTGACTTCCTTGTAGCCCCTTCAGACACTGGAAGTTGCTCTGAGGTGTCCACACAACCTTCTCTTCTCCAGGCTGGGCCACCAAGCGGATTCACAGGGTTCAGGAAATAGGGAATTACAATTACAATTCCTCTACCAAACCCTAGAAAACAACCTAATACCCTAAAGTAAACACACATATCTGACCACCTTGTTGTTGTTGCTCTTCCCATTTTAAAAGGAAGGAATGAGGATGGCAGGCAACTCAGATGCACCTATGATGTTAAGATGTCCTCAAGAATGACAGGAAGAGTTTCAGCTAAAATCACTCATCAAGGGTGAAACTAAAAAGTTAAAATCTCTGCTGCTCAGCCCCTTAAAAATGCAAATCAATAACAACCCCACAGAAGTTACTGAAGGTAGCAATGGTTATTGGTTATCGTCCTCTACTGTTTCATCTCATTTTGAAGGTGTCATGTGCTATTTGTTTTAAAAAATTCATTGCATCAAGGTATATATTTTTTTCACAATTTTATTATGGGGTTTTTTTTTTAGTATTTTTTGTGAATTAAGTAATTGAAGCATCCAGTTAACATGAATTTGAATTGTTTTTATCTCACTTCAATATTTTCATGTCTCTATTAGCAGAAATAGAAAACAGTTGCTTGATATGACATAGTTATGTGACTGAGCTTTCAAGACAGATGTGTCTTGGAAACTTGAAGAAAAGAAGGGACTTCAAGCAAAACCTTTCTGTGCTGCTCATTTTCATAGTGAGTAACCTTAAACCACCCTAAACTGAAGCAAATATGCTTTAATTCTTGTCAAAAGTGATTGCTTTACTACTAAGAGTCTCTTATTAAAAATGCAGAGTAGATGAAGGAATTTGCAAATGTTATTAAAGGTGAAGTTGAATTAAAGAATGAAGACTCCAGTGCAAGGAGGCACTTAATCATCTGCTGAGGGTCTGCAGTGGTTGTGGCTGCTTCCCTAAGTCTGATTCTATGTCCTGAACAGCAGCACTTCCATTTTGTTCTGTTTAAATTGTATGAGAATTCCATGCAGAGAGAGATCACAGACCCTGCTGTATACCTGACAGCCATTTTCAAATTGCATTTAATGACATGACAAATGGTCTGTAATATCTGTGAGAATGATTTTAAAGGGTTTGCTCAGTAATCCCATTATCTTGATTAGGCTGCTATGATAAGCATCTTTTAAAAATCTTATTTGCCCCTGGATTTTCCTTTGTAGTTTCATTGCACTTTGAATTGAATTGCATGCATCATCTTTCTGCCACAGCTTCCTATTTTATTCCAGCAATTTTGGATGTTATTGCCCCCTTGGCATCCCCAGATGTGCACTTGCAGATTTCACTGCCTTGTTGGATGTGCTTTCCCCTAGGTCATTGCTGCACTAGGACAGATTCACTGCAGGAAAGAAATGGACACATTTGAGCTCTTCAAGCCTTAGAAAAAATGTGTTCTGCCTATGATTGTGCAAAAATAAAACAAAATTAAGAGGTATACTGGTGATATTACTCTCTAAGGATAGAGATTCTTAAATCCCCTGGGTAAAGAGTAGTTTCTGTTTGTGCTGTAACCTGGTAATGCACAGCCAGGTATCATTGTGCACCACACCCCTGAGGAATCATGGAATCACACAGGACCTGGAAACCTTACAAGCTTTACTCTGCAGGATCCTGACAGGAGCAGGTATGAGCAGACTGCAGAATTCATAGTGACAGAAAAAACCCCAGAGTTTCAGCACAGGCATTATTCCAGCAGCGTGGTCAGCAGTGCCTCCATAAGGTGACCTGGGAAAGGATTTGATTCCTTCTGAGGGCACCAAGGATGGGATCAACTTCTTAAAAATGGACAGGCACACATCTGTGTGCACAGCTGCTCCAAAATGCAGGACCCACAGGAAATATTGGCACTAATGAATTGCTGGGTGTCCAGGGCAGGGAGCAGGAAGAGGACAAAAAATATCAACTTACATCAGCTGGTGGAAGTGCACCATGAGCCTTTTCATGATATCCTAGAATATCCTGATTTCCAAGGGGCCCATAAGAATAATTACAGGCCACCTCCTGGTCCTGTACAGGACACCACAAGTATCCCACCCTGTGCCTAAAAACATTGTCCAGACATTTTTGAAAGCCAGTAAATAAGTCCCCCCAAAAAACCATCATGAAGGAGGACCCTGAGCAGGCATTCAGAGGTCTGTTGAGGACACGTGTACAGGACTGTGAGGTATTATTGGTACAGAAGAAACTACAAGGAAAATGCTGGGGGAGGCAGAGAAGAGAAATCACCACAGGGAGCACTCCTAGAAACTCTCAGGCTGCCATGCCTGTGGTTATTTAGGATGCCACACATGAGGTAAATCTGCATCACATACAGAAAGCAAACCTTTGGCATCTTCTTAGCTGCCTACAAGGCCAGATGTGTGACCTCATCTCAGATTTTGAGACATTAAAAGGTGGAGGAAATACATGGAGATGCCAGCATCTCCATGGGAATAATCAGCCCCAGCAGAGATTCTGTCAGGGTGAAGTTTTTCAGCTCTTCTGCTGAGAGCAGTGAGCACCAACCCTTTGCAAACTTGAGGTCCAGGTGGCTCCTCTTCAGTGCCAAGCTCTTATGGGAAGTCTGGTTCTGAGTTTTCAGGGGAGAAACACTGCATTCTTCACAATATTAGTGTCTAATTACAAACGAGTTTACCAAAAGTGGAAACATTCAATAAAAAAAGCAAAATTAGAAATCACCTACAGGTGTACTGGTGCCAGAGCAGTCTGCCCTGAAAACCCCTCTTGTTCTGATGCATACCTATCACCACACAGCCTCAGAGAGCTCAGAAAGATGATATTTCTAAGTTACACACAACTTCCCATGAGTGGTTTGCATTAAAACCAAGTCAGCAGCTGAGATGGGGATGACCTTTCGACTATAACCACTGCTCCCCTCACAAGTAATTTCTCTAGAGCTACATTTCCCTGCTTTATCTTAGCAGATGATACTATTGCTCCTGCCAGTGCTACTCTAAAATTCCTTTTATCTATTTTTGAGCTGTTATGTGCCTAATAATTATAATGTAAATGTGCTTTCATAGCTACTGGGCAATTCTTGTTTTTTCTCTCTTCATAATAAATTACTCATATTAAATTACAAACAGCAGCCTGAGGCTGTAGAGTTGATACCCAGAGGCTATTAAAAACTTTCAACCTCATGTCTGACAACTGGGGAGTTAAACAAACATCCTCACATATGCTACAGTTACAATAAAAGAGATAATTATCTTTGTATTATAAAGGATGTTAACTACCCCACAAATTTATTTTTCTTAACATTTTATGAGGATGCAGAGCTACATTTTACAGCTTTTACTTTTTGTTTTCATTACTGTATGGTTTGTAACAACATCTCGCAAGCCTGAAAAAAAATATAGCTTTCTTTGGATTTTTTTACATTGGTAAAGGAATATTCATTGCCTCTAAATTCTTCACTCTTCCTCAGTTTCCAATAGTGCTAAAGGACTGCAATATTTATTTTCAAGGCTTTCTTCTAAGTGGATGATATCATAGACTTCTACTAACATTTTTATTTTTACAATTTCATACTGTTTCAGTTAACCAGTGTGAGGAACCTGAGGTTGCATACAAATTTAAATCAGATTTATTTTTTTTCTCATTCCCAAGCGATCAAGAGTCTCTTCAGGCTGGAACAAAAATAAACACATTTCAAATGTCTGAAACACTGGGCAAGCTAATGGGCGTAAAAATGCTTGTTATTAAAATAAATGCAACTTTCTGGGGCAAACAAAACTGTAGCCTATAAATAGATTAACCCTGACAAATTAAGCAGGTGCAGGAAAGCTGTAGAGCCTGTGATGTAGCTGCTGAAAGCAAGAAAGGACTCATCTGATGGAGATAAGACAATTGTTTCATGCTTCCAAGTACTCTTAAAGAGCTGTTTGATTTGAAACCTACTGAGATGATTAAAAAGCACCTACCAGGCCTTTTTATCCTTATTTTCATGGGAATAGACAAATATAATGTCACAACATAATGTTCAATAGAAATGCAGATTAAAGTGATGGTGTTTCTGTGCAAAACATTTTGTCTATATTTATCCATGGTGCCCCATCTTATCAATTCACCAAAGTGTTTGAACACCTTTTTATTAAAAAATAACATCTGTGAGGTACATCTATTTTGATTTGGTATTGAATATTTACACTGCTCTGCTGGACATTTAGACTGCAAATATTGGATGTTTACATTGCAAGCACGAAAATAGACCCTGAAAATATTAGAAAATGTGGATTTTTTTTTTGTTCCTTCTCTGGAAGAACGGCTGTTCTCTGAGCCAAAACTACACAGGGATCTGAAAATCTGAGAGAAAAAATATCTCTCCTCTGTGACTTAGTTTTCATCTCAATTGCTGGGAGGAAGGGGAAGGGCATGGGGGGGAAGGCAAAACAACATGGGAGAGAATGATGGTTTAGGTAGACAATAAAAATAAATACTTTTATACAAATAGTCCTTATTGTTAGAAAGTAAATTAGCTAAATATGGTGGAGATTACATATCTACATAGTTTTCACCTTCTTCCTGACATTCTGCAGAGATGTGAACATTCTCTTCAAGGAAAAACATCACAATCAAAGAACAAAAGGTCAAAAATACCAAGTGGTAAATAAAAAATATTTGGGAAAAAAAGGTACTGTAAAAATAAGTTGTTATGAGCTCGTTTGGCAGAAAAACTTAATTTTATCCCTGTTATTCTGTAGGAAGCAAATGAACCCTCAGTATATAAAATACAAGTTATTCTTATGAAATAAAGGATTCTTAAAATAGAATAAAGCAATTTCAATCTGTTAGACCAAGAGAGAAAATAAAAATACGTGTGGTCAGTAGGAAAAGGGGGTATTTTTTCCCTTAATATTTCCCTAATAGATTATTCCAAACATGTTAAGCTTCTTGCAAGAAATCTAGGTGACTCTAGAAAGATTATGCAAATAATTATTCCATTTCTGTTCTTTTTTTGGTGAAGTATCTCCACCATTTTTAATGTAGCAAAGTCCCAGCAGCCCATATCTCTACCACACAGCTGGCAAGCATATCTAAAGGATTATGCATAATGTGCATGTGAGCCCATGAAGCAAATGCATTTATTCAGGACTGAAAACAAGTAGGAAAGCTTTACTTCCCCAGCCACAGAGAAAAATGACTTAAATTAATTTCTGTTTCTCGTCCATCCTTTCCCCCAAATCCCAACCTCTTGCTACCTGCACCTCCATTTTCATGGCAAGGTTAAAAGCATCACCAAACCCACCCTGCTCCCTGCCAAGCCAGTGAAGATTTGAAAAGGCTTTCTTTTTTTTTTTTTTTTTTTTGTGGATTCTGGATGGGTTTTTTTCCTTAAAACTAGATGGATGGACAGAATCTTTTCTTCCCTCCTCCTCCTTAGGTAAGCATTTGTCACTGACATTTGTGAGAGTTGCAGGCTCCCATCAAGACAAGGCTGCTGTGGATACTGGCAGGTGTGAATGCAAGGGAATAATTCATTCTCCTCAGACTTATTCCTGGGCAAGAAAATGTGCAAATACTCTTCTAAACCCAGGACTACACATAAGGAAAAAAAAAAAAAAAAAAAAGAAACCAAACCCAGCAGAGTGCTGCTTTTTAATGATAGTTTATCCCAAACAATATTTTGCATCACTCATCACTATTTTAAAAAAAATTATTACCACAGATAGGACAATCCCTTAAAAATGGTGCCCAGACTTCTACTTTTATGGCATTTAATTTTCTTTAAGTGTTTCTCTCCATTGCCAGAAGTCCTCAAGGAATGTGAATGTGGGCACATCCCCCCTTGAATCCCACTTTGCTAACAGCTGGGTTTATAATTTGAGATTTCAAAGTTGTCCAAGTATTAAGGAATGGCAGCTGGTTGGATTTTTTGTATTAATTTATATTCTTTGGGTTCCCCACAGAGTTTAACTCACACCTTGTGCATCAGCAGTGACACCAGCTAGAGAATAATGAGTTTTTGTTTTGGGGCAAATTGAAACAGAAGATTTTGAACTGAGTAGTTCCTGTGCTGATAGCAATCAAGTCAAGATAACACAAAGCCTGCACACCTCCTCAGCTTGCTGCCACAACTGGAACAACTGGTGTCCCAGAGGGCAAGGGACATCCTAACTGCTCTGACTTAATGCTGAACTGCTAAGGCAGGAGATTTCCCCACCTAAGAGTTCATGCAGAGACATGAATTTCCCTTTTGCACTTCTACATCAGATTTTTCTGGTGTCTTATTGCATAATTTTCACTTGTGGCTTCACTTTTCTTCCCAATACCCTAAAAAGACAGCAAGAGACTAAAAGGCTGCCTACAAGAGCCTAGCACACCCAATTTGTGCCCATTTGTGAGCCCCTAAATGTCACCCAGTAGAAGTGTGGATTCCCTGCTGTGAATATCACTCTCCTGCCAGGAAATCTGCCTTGCTGTCCTTCTCAGATCCCTCTGAGGTGTAATCCCAGAAAGTGCTTAGCTGACACCTCTGTTGTTCAGCTTTTTGAATCTCTCTCAGAGTTGTTGCTCTTTACATCTATTTTAAGAAAAATTCATGGCCAATAACAGCATCACCAGGCTTTTGAAAATGACCAAACTGGGTCTGTTCTCAGTTGTTCACCTCTCACATTGAACTGCCCACAAAGGAAATTAACCCACCAGGGATCATCTGGTGGATGAGAGGCTGGACATGCCCTGTCCATGGGTGCTGGGACACAGAAATCCCCTTGTGCTGGGCTGATCCCACAGTCTGGGCTGCAGGAAAGGGGGAAATTCTATCCCTGTGCCCTGCTCAGGTGATTCCCCACCTGCAGGGCTGCCCCAGGCCTGGGCCCAGCCCAGGGAGGAGCTGGAGCTGCTGCAGAGAGCCCAGAGGAGGCTCCAGGATGAGCAGAGGGATGGAGCAGCTCTGCTGGGAGGAAAGGCTGGCACAGCTGGGATTGTTCACCTGCACAGGAGAAGCTTTGGGCTGAGCTCAGGGTGGCCTTGCAGGGCCTGAAGGAGCCCCAGGAAAGCTGGAGAGAGACAATTTCCAGGGCATGCAGGGACAGAACAAGGGGGAATGGCTTCAGACTGAGTAGGGTTAGATTAGATATTAGGAAGAAATTGTTCCCTGGCAGGGTGAGCAGGGCTGGGATGGAATTCCCAGAGCAGCTGTGGCTGCCCCTGGATCCCTGGCAGTGCCCAAGGCCAGGTTGGACACTGGGGCTGGAGCAGCCTGGGGCAGTGGAAGGTGTCCCTGCCATGGCAGGGGATGTGGAATCAGATGATCCTTCAAGTCTCTTCCATCCTATGATCCTCTGATGACCCCAAGGGATGGATCCCCTGGGAAGGGATGGACTCTGACACCCAACAGAGATTGCACAAAAGATGTCCAAGCACGTCTCTGTCACCTAAGGCACAGTCTGGCTCTCAGAGAGCCTGAGGAGGACAGGGAAGGGTGGCTCAGCTCTCTCTGTGCTAAAGGCAGGCTGCAGCACAGACAGACCCTCATCTGCCCCACTTGGAGATAACCAGATAAAGAAGAAGGAGCACAAAGTGAAGCAAGTTTTACTAACTTGTGGCTGTCATAACCTTTGCTTCCTCACAGGAATTACTTCCCTTGACCTACCATCCACTTCAGAGCCTTCGTTAACCTTCTTTAAATTAGAAATTATAATGTAGGCTTGGAAAAAAAAAAGGGGGAAAAAAGAGATGATAATCCCACTGAGACATGAATCTCCAGCTGATAGAAGCAGACATTGATTCTGTCAGCCAAGGGTTTGACCTGTGATGCCAAAACTGGAAAGATGCTCTTACCAGAGGGGTTAATTCAGACAACTCTTTTAAAATGCAAATTTTCTGCTTTTTGCTTTTCTTGATTTCAAGCACAGCCAAGCAGGGGCTGTAATTAGAGAATGGGTAGTCGGCACTGTTCACCAGTTGTGCGTAAGCTTTAAACTAATAACTCAGCAATTAGAAGAAAAATGAGCAGTAATTACACACATTTTACTCACTGCTAGACAGATGGAACGTTTTCTGCTCGTTATTGGCAAACTGTCACTGCGTTTATTTCATTTTTAGTGTTTACTGTTTGTTGTAGTTTGATTAGGAATAATTACAGGCTAGGAAAAATATGAAAGAAATGAACAGCCTTTTCATTTTTACATCCTTAAAGTGATACAGCCATTTCTTCCCCCATTTTCTCCAAGATGAACATGCTCTCTGTTTAAAACTTCATTAAAATCAGGCTGCACCTTCTGGAGCTTGGTGAAAAAAAGGATTAGGGCAGTGCAGGAAAGACCATCCTCTCCAGAATGGCTGATAAAACACCGCTGGGGTCACAGGCAGCTTCCCCTGGTGGGCACTGCTCCATATTGCCAAGTTATTGCATAAATTGGTTTATATTTATTGCAGCGACAGGGCTTTAGTCAAAAGAGGCATCTGAGGCAGATCCCAGCCCACAGCTGCAGGGAAATATCAGTGTCCTTACCCAAGGTAAGCAGGAAAACACAAGAGGAGTCCTGGAGGTAGGACTTTCATTTTCCCTCCTTGCTGGAGTTCGTTTCCCTATCCCCTCCTAGCTAATTCTGGATTTCTGAGCCTTTATGTTCAACAAACTGTGCCTTACTCCCAATCTTTGGGGATGATTTGAGGGAAGGGAGGGGCTTCACGTGTGCGGAGCAAAGTACCCAAAGTTTCCAAAAGAACCAGGCACTTGGAGAGATTTCTAAATACTGAAGCTTTGAACCAGGGATAAAGACCTCATGGTTTAATTCTATTCATGACAAGGTTTTTCTAAGCCTCTACCTGAAACATTTAGAGAAAAAATGTGGAGGTCAGAGCTCATTCCTTCCTCAGTTCCAGCATCACTGAGGTCCTTGCACAGCCCCTGCCTGCACCAGACTCCTGGATATCACTGACATTTTTTATAGATAGGATTGGGAAAAAAGCAAATGAATGTTGCTATCAATACATCCCTCTGACATTACAGACTAAACAGATATTGTGACAAGGTGTGGGGGGTGGGAGGTGGATCAAGCCTGCTTTGCCTCAGGAATCCATTCATTTATTGTGTAAGATCTGAATCTGAAGGCCAAGGCCCAAACAATCACAATGTGAAGATTTCCTCTGCTTTGCTTCAAATATCTCCAGCACAATTTTATTCATCAACCTTCCAACTGTCTCTGCCCTCTTTACATCTCGGTTTGTTTTTTTTAAATAAGGAATCAAAGCAACAAACCTGAGGAAAAAAAAGGATGATTAATTTCCCAGCAAATATAATGGGATTTGAATGTTGGGAATGGGGTGCACCACTGATAAATTGATTTAAATTCACTGACGCACATAACCTAATACCACTGGAAGGAATAACAATGCTAATGAAGTCCTAGGAAAATCCAAACCAGTCCTGTTATGAAATCTGGCTGCAAACTTCACATGAGACAGCAGTGGATAATCTCCCATTTATGTACTGCCTTGGAAAAGTTTCCTGGCTTTATGGTAGCACCTTTAGGGCAATGAAATTTTGGCATGACTCATAAATCCTGCACTAGTCAGGTTGGAATGGACAATCTTATCACTGGGAAAGTTTTCCCACTGCCAGCCTTTTTGTCTGGTACAAAGCTGCCAGGCACGGTATCCACCTCTCCTTTCACAATTCATAGCCAATGGTTTTCTCAGCAACACTAAATAAATGTTGTCCCTGATGCCACAACTGAACATGAATGAACCCTACAGCACAAGGCATCACATGAAGCAGCTTTTTCAAGGCCTGAAACATACAGTAGCTCTGAAATAGGTTTCCTTGCCAAGAAAAAGAAAATTGTCTTTGAATGCATATTATTTTAAGACTTTTCTGAGTGTTCTTTACTTATAGTTTCAAGTTTTTCTCCAGAATAATGAGCAGTGGATTCTTCTTCTACACTGCCAGCTGAAAGACCAAACAGAGGCTCTACAGACCCTGGAGGTAGAGATGATGGAGGGGAAAAAACACCATCACTACAGGAGCAGGACAGAAGCTTTGATTGTTGGAGCAGTAGAAAGCAACAAAATAGTAATGGCAAAGAAATGGAAAGCAGGAAAAATGGCTGAAAGAGCAAAGACTGTGCACTAACAGAGGACTTCAAATGATGCAGCAAAATATTCACTACAAGGCATTGGTGCTTTGGTGCATGAGGCAATTCCTACTTATGAGGCTGTGGTGGAAATTTCTAAAAGAAAAAAGGTCAATCATAGAATCATAGTAAGTAAAGAAAAATGGAATGGCCTGGATTGGAAGAGAGCTTAAAGATCACCTGATTCCAAACCCCCTGCCATGGGCAGGGACACCTTCACTGTCCAAGGCTGCTCAAAGTTTCACTCAACCTGATCTTGAACACTGCCAGGGATGGGGCAGCCACAGTTTCTCTGGGCAACTCATGGCAGGGCCTCACTACCCTCCCAGGGAGGAATTTTTTTATAATATCCCATCTAACTGCACTCTCTGGCAGTGGGAGCCATTCCCTGGGTGCTGTCCCTGCATGCCCTGGAAATTGTCTCTCTGCAGCTTTCCTGGGGCTCCTGCAGGCCCTGCAAGGCCACCCTGAGCTCAGCCCAAAGCTTCTCCTGTGCAGGTGAACAATCCCAGCTGTGCCAGCCTTTCCTCCCAGCAGAGCTGCTCCATCCCTCTGCTCATCCTGGAGCCTCCTCTGGGCTCTCTGCAGCAGCTCCAGCTCCTCCCTGGGCTGGGCCCAGGCCTGGGGCAGCTCTGCAGGTGGGGAATCACCTGAGGGGACAGAGGGACAGAATTTCCCCCTTTCCTGCAGCCCTCACTGGGGGATGAGCCCAGGACACAATTGGCTTTCTGGGCTGCAAGCAGACATTGCCAGCTCATGTCCAGCCTTTGTCTAGGCTATATTTATCCAGCCTTATGTTGGAAGGTAATTTCAAGTAGGTGGGGAACTGGAAACCAGCTGGTTTTTTATTATTTCTGAAGTTGGAACAAACGTGATCCAACAGAGCTGAGACACTACACCAAGGCAAGCTTCTGCCCAGCAAACAGCAGCTGGAAATTGTCCTTGCAAAATTATTCACTCCCTGAACACCTGGGAGCACAGTCCTGGCAACCACAGGGTATAGCACTCTCTTTTTATATCTTAAATTCATAATAACTCACTCTCTTTTTGTATCTTAAATTCATGATAACTCACAATTCATAATAAATTTTAATTTCCTTTTAGCTGTGCTCTGAAAGGAATAACATAAAACCACTGGCAGTTTCACATTTCGCAATTTCAATAAAATTTGGAAAACAGCACTTTCCTCATGGTGACAGAAGAAAGAGAATTTCTGTCTCGTTGTAAAGCTGTGCTGTTAATGATATTTAATTACCCACGCTTAATTACACCTGGCACTCTCCATCTTTGGCTGCTAAGGATTTTCCTAGTTAGATGATTAATGTGCATTTAAGTGTGGAAAATTTCAAAGCTGGGGCTTAACCTTGGCACTAAGCATGGCAAACTCCAGCATCTGCAGACTCATTGCTGGGCTCCATTTCTTTGTTGCACTTTATCAGTACAAAGGTACTTTGATAGCACAGATAACATTCCACAGAGGGGAAAAAAAGAAGTCCTATGAAATTTGCTTGAATCTTTTATTCTTTCCCCCTAAGTAAGGTTTTGCACGAGGACACCAAGCAGGAGCACAGATTTTGGACACTTAATTTGATCTACACTGGGAGAGTTAAAGAAAAATAACAATTTTTATAAATGTGCTGTAATAATTGAGTATTGTACATAGCATTCAATAAACCTGAAATAATTATAACAAACTTCTTCTTACCTGGCAGAACCCAAGGGCACCTCTTATCTACTTTTTTTTTAATAGATCATAAGTCTCTAATTTCTATTCTACTCCAATATGTAGCAGCTTTGTAAATTATTCTCAGAGCATCAAAACTGTGCTTCATCAGGGTCTCCACAGGAGCTTGCATTATTAATTACATGTTATATAACATTTGAATAGTATTCCTGAATGACTTTCAGAGCAATTTTTAGAATATCCTACTTATGTCCTGGAGGATAAATGTGAATATTAGAAGTCCATAAGGAGTGACCTGTTCTGACCAGAGTTTTGGTTTTGTTTTTTTTTTTTTTTAAAGATGGCACATGTAGGATGGAATTATAATTATACATATATATATATGTGTACATATATATATATATATGGCAACACTAAGTCTTTGTAAAAGATTTTGCAACAATAGCACTGGGTCATGTAGTAAAGTTAAAATTTTATTCTGGAGTAGAGCTTTTGTTTGGAGTTGCATGAGATTTGGGCTCCTCAGTTCTTGTATCTGGTTGCATAAGAATAAATTAAATTCATGTTTTGGTATTGCAATCCACCAAGTGACACAGAATAGTTTTATGGAGATCATTTTATGTTTGTTTCGAAAGAAAAAAGGTGCCTAAACTGAATTTGTTTTAATTCCATTCCATCTACAACTCTAATCAAAGAATTCCACTGGATAGAAAATAAATAAATAGACAAATAAATACACAAGCAGATTGATACATAAACTCTTGAGAAATAATCAGACTCTCTCTCTTTCCCTTGCAAGAGTTTCAAAAATGACCAATGTCATTCAGCTTAAAAAAAGTGAAAAAACCCTCAATTTCATTTATCACTGAAGTTCCTGTCACAGTTTACAGCTGCACCCTCGCAAACAGAGCAAAAAGTTAAAAAACCTTGGAGAACCCAAAATTGTTCCCTGGCAAATAGAATCAAATAATCATTAATATTGGCACAGCCCTACCAGCCCATCAAGGCCAAGCTGTGACCGATTCCCGCCTTGTCCCCAGCCCAGAGCTCTGAGTGCCACATCCAGGCCTTCCTTGGGCACCTCCAGGGATGGGGACTCCAACCTCCCTGGGCAGCCTCTTCCAATGCTTAACAACCCTTTTCATTCAGAAATCCTTCCTAACACAAACTTTCAAAATGTGATTGCTTATCTTCAACCCAAACATGTGGAAAAGTGCTTTAAATAGCATGAAAACCTGAAGGAAGAGTAGTTTGTTAGGCAGAAAAGCAAGACCAGAGAAAACAACAGGTCATGGATGAATTAGCCCTTACAAAGCAGGTTTACTTCAGCAGGAACACAACAAAATTAAAATTCCCTTTATTCTTCCAAGCAAAACCCACGTGGGCTCGGAGCAGGTATTTATGAACTGGTTCTTGCTGACTGTGCCAGAACACCAACTTCTTTGCTGAGCAAACTAAACTAATTGTTGCTCCAATATGAAAGCATATATTCCCTTTCCCACTTCTGACTCAGCTTCGAGTGAAATAATTTCTTCATGAATTAAAGAGGCAGACAACCAATGCAATTTCACAGCCAACTTCTTGCAAATATTGATCCAAGGCAACTACATTAATGGGTTGTTTTATTAATGTGCTTTGTCAACTTTATTAACCACTATTCATGAGGACTCTGTCCTAAGGGTTTTCCTCTCAAAATTAAAATGAAGTGAACAAGAAGAAAAGCATCCCACAGTTACTTGTGCATTTTTATAAACAAAGGTGATTATTAAAAATCTTTTGGTAGAGAGAGAAGCTCAAGTTTTCCTCAGCATTTCTCTGGGTGCTAAGATACATCTGGTTGGTGAGGTTTGTTTAGTTTCACCCTCTTTACATGACTTGGGGATTAAAAATGAGACATGAGTCAGCAATGTGCTCTTTCAGCCCAGAAAGCCAATTGTATCCTGGGCTACATAAAAAGGAGTGTGGCTCTCAGGTCAAGAGAGATGATTTTCCTCTTCCACTTCAGTCTGTATCCAGCTCTGGTGTCCCAGAACAAGAATAACATGAACTTGTTGGGTTGGGTCCAGAGGAGGACCACAAAAATGGTCAGAATGTCAGAGCACCTTTCCTGTGAAGAAAGGCAGAGACAGTTGGGGTGGTTCAGCCTTGAAAAGAGAAGACTTTGGGGAAACATTATAGCTTCTAAGTCTGCAAGGTGCAGGAGGCTTTAGAAAACATGGAGACTCTCTGCCAGGACCTGTAGAGACCAAGGAACAATGATTTAAAACTGAGAGAGGGTAGATCTAGAATGGACCTAAAGAAGAATTATTTTTTACTTTAAGAGTGGTGAGACACTGAAAGAGATTATCCAGAGAAGCTGTGGCTGTCTCATACCTGGAAGTGTTCAAAACCAGGTTGGATGGGGTTTGGAGAAAATAATGCCTCAGGTTTGAGCTTTTCTATTTTTCAGATTCTGTGCTGCTTTACTGTGTAGTTCTGAGCTTCATATTATGGGATGGTGAGCTCTGTGCACAGAGCAGGGAGACAAAACAATTCCTGCTCCAGCTGGGCACCAAGGACAAATGATCCAAATCTCAGCCCCAGAGCACAAACCCCGTGGACTGGAGAGAGAAAAACAAGCAGGGTGGGACTGCAGGGGCTAAAGCTGGGATGGGACAATGAACTGCAAGATGCAAATGGAGCAGAACTGATCCCAGGGAGTGACCCCGTGCTCGGCCGTGCATTTTGGGGCCATTTTGGTTCCTCTTGGGTGCAGCCCTGGCTGGGCTCTGGTGCTGCCCAAGGTGCATCCATGGAGGCCTTTTGATAAATCCCTGCTTTATTCTTTAGCTCTGTCCAGCCTCTGCTCTGGGGCAGCCTTCCCAAGGCATCAAAACTTGGTCTAGTGAAAGATGCCCCTGCTCCTGGCAGAGAGGTTGCACTTTAATGGCCTCCTGCAACCCAAACCAACACTTAATAATCATCAATATAAAAGAGTAGCAAGCCTTTTTGAAGAAATTCATAAACTCCTTGGAGATCTGGATAAGACTTTGGAATGCCTTGCTGGTTGAGGAAAATGTCATTCTGTTATATTTGTTTTTCCCATATTATGCAGAGGGATTAAAGAAGGCTACTTACTTCAGAGCCAGAACACAACTGAAAGTGCTACAACAAGCCCTTCAATTTTGTTTTACAGACAAAAAAAGCTCATTACAGATAATCTCAACTTTAAAAAAATTCTGTTGACCATCACAAATATCTGCCTTAATCCTAAATATTTCAACACTCATTTTAGAAGCTGGTTTCTAAAGGGCTTCAGCAGCTTTAGACTCAGACTGTGCTGCATGAGTCTGCAGCAGTTCTTCCATTAATACATCTAAATACTTCTGCTGTATTTTTAAGAAGAAGGTAATATCAGGAATACTACTGGAAGTTGAATTAGAAAGACAGCTGAGCTGAATCCTATTTGTTACTCCAGACAGAATCATGGAATGGTTTGGGTTGGAAAGGACCTTAATGCTCATCCAGTGCCACCCCTGCCATGGGCAGGGACACCTTCCACTGTCCCAGGCTGCTCCAGGCCATAAAGTCCAACCTGACCTTGGACACTTCCAGGCATGGGGCAGTCACATCTTCTCTGGATAAATATATCTTTAATCTTTTGAGTTTGCCCCTCAAGGAAGCCAACTCCCTTCAGCTAAAGTGTGTATATGAATGAAGGGCAACTAGTAATACAGAGTTCAATTAGCCCAGGGTTCAAGTGCAAGTGACCTCATTGTGAATCAATAGCAGTGTTTAACTAATAAAAATAGAATGAATTTATGGCCCCACTGAAGTCAGAGGACATTTGCAACTTGCTTCCATCTCCAGACTTAGAAAGAAAAGTCACATACCTGCCCTGCTGAGCTGATGTAACTTCCTTTCCCTCATGCCTTCACAGATAATTTGTCTCTCTTACACTACACACAGAAATCCTGGGGTTTGCTGTCCCCATCATCCTTTCCCTTGAGCACTGACCACTGCAGAGCATCCCTGGAGCTCAAGGGAGAGCATGAGAGGACATTTCTATTTCCTCACAGCCACTTGCTGCCTGACCAGTCCTACTCATCCCAGGCTAGTTACTCAGCACAGCTCTATCAGTGGGCTCCCATTCTTATTAACATGAGGAACAAAATCAAAATCTTTGCCGGCTCATTCTACAGCTTCTCTAGAAAATTCACATTTAGAAATGTTCAGTGTGAAGTGAAGCCAAGGAGAAAAACAATCCCCCAAAAAAATTAGTTTTTCAGGGACTGTGTCACTGCTGAGGGAGAGGGAAGTTTACCAAAGGAAAGTTGCCTTTTAACTCCAGTTTTTTCAATATGAGAAAAGTCTCTGATAGAGTTGACAAATGGAAAACAAATTTTCACCAAGTATAACAACTTAATAGGCTTTTCTTCATAAAATATTAATCTACTTGCTTCCCTTGACCTTTTTTTAACATTTTTCTCCCATTTTGTCTTCCACCTAGAGCCTTGGTAATGGTGAGGAACAGAGAGGTGCTAAACAGTGATGAAGACAGCAGTGAATGTGTTTGCTTTTATGGCCTGCAAAAATTCTCCATGGGTACATTTTGAAAAAGGCACAGGTTGTATTAATAGGTGTCACACAAAAAGAATCAGGAGCAGGAAAAATTACTAAAGAAAAGATATAATTTTAGCAGTAAGGTGGCTGGATGAAGGTGAATGTTAAACTGAACAGATGATGCCTTGCCAAGTGACTCTTGTAACAGCTGCTCTAAACCAGACACCACCAGAACAGTGAATATAAAGTTATTGATGTTACTAATTGTACTGTGTCTCATTTTGCACCATTGTTCTGTCAGGTTCCTGCAGAAATTTCTGACAAATACACTACTTACACTTTTCAGCCAGCTAGTAGCATTTTAACATGCCATTCTCAGGGGGAGAAATAAAAAGTGAAAATCTGAGCTATTTTGAAAAACTTGCTTCATTAGGAACGGGTCCACTGTCACATACAAGAGCATTTCATTCCCCTGGCTGCTGTGAGAAAAGTAAAATAAATTATTAGACACAGGAAAAAAATGTAGAACAGAGGCAATTTTTCATTCCACTTATTAGTAGCTAGAACTTTCCTGACAGGAGCAGGCAGTGACCCCTTCCCCCAAGGAGAAATCAGCCATAGGATGGTGGCCAACACTTCCAGAAACATCCTCCTACCTTGCACCTGAGAGATAGAGGCTGGCACTCAGCAAGGTTTTCAAAACAGCTGGAGGTCACAAATGCACTTGTGTCCCCTTTATTTAACTCCCTTCCTAAAGGTCAGAGAGAGGAGCAGTGGAAAAGTCAGGAGCTGAGCTCAGTTTTGAGCTGATCTGAACCCTGGGATGACTCTTGGTACGTTCTCCCTGCCATCAGCATTACACTGCTAAGAAATAGAGCTGAGCATTAAAGGGCATTGTTTTGGTGGGATTATGAGCAGAAGTGTTCTTAGATAAAGAAAAATAACTCCTCACTTCTGGCCTGGAGTCCAAACAGCAACCTGAGGAATGAACTTTCCAGCCTGATTAAATAAGCCAAGGCCCTTTGTCACAGAAGCAACATCTATTCCAGGAAGAGCCAAAAAATATTTTTGCTGATTCATTTGCTGCCTATCAAGACTGAATTATGAGCCTGTCTCAGAAAAGAAAATGAAATTATCATCAGAAGTTTTTACATGGAGATTTTTGTGAAGATATATAGAGATATATATAGATATATAGCTATATATTTAGCTCATTTGCTCTTCAAGGTTAAAACAGAATAATTGTGGCTGAACAAATACTTCCCCTGGCAAGCACAAACAGAATTTCAGTCACACTTTCTGTGCAGAAGAGTTGGAAGGCAAGGTCAGAGTCGTGCTCAAACTGAGATTTAAAAACTCTGATTTCATAGAGTCTTTATACAGGAATGCTTTAGAAATGTTCATAACCACAGCTTTTGTTGGTGGCTTCACAGCTTTATTGCCAAAACTCCTCAGCTGTCACAGATGAGCTAATTTGGGGGGCAAGGGGTGAAAGAGCAAAGATGATTCTACATGGGTCAAGTTGCTTGCAATTAAATTTGTAAGGTTGCAATTAAAAAAATAAAATACTGTTAACTAAATTTGAAAGCACAGACCAGATTAAAAACAGATCAAGCCAGTGAGGTATCACATCTTTTTCAGGCCTTAACAGAAAAAACAAAGCAAGGGGTTATTCTTGATTCAGCAAAGCCACACAAAAGCTAATTATCTTGTATTTCTAAATTACTCACAATGTTCCCTGTCCATCATTTGGAAACAATGGCTTGTTAATGCTTACCTGGTAAATATGACATGTCTGGGTAAATACAAATATGTGGCTAAAGAAACACTGAGACAGCCAAGCTAAATAAAGTCCATTTGAAAGGGCAAAGTGTGTTCCATATTTTACACATGTGGATAAGTAGAAAGGTTGACATCAGATAAAGATGCAAAGCTGGGAAAGGATTGTGAGCTTCAAAGCCAATGAGTGCTTGGGAAATTGAACACAGAGACTGGGTTATATAGTTGAGGATTCAGCTGAGCAGCCCACAGAATTGGAAAATTGTCTTTTGATTATTGGTGTATGTGGCTGATTTAATACAAAGAATCTGGATGATGCATAAAATAGGACCCTCCTTGTACTCCCTATCCAGTACAGAATAAATCAGCTTTCAAATATATTTCATATGGAAAGAGTTGAGCAAGACAGACAAGGTTAAGTGAAGGAAAAAAAAGGGCTGACTATCAGGTAAATAACACACACTGACTGAACTGATGGCAGAAAATAGGAGTGTTGTGGATTTATGGGTGAATTTATGTATTTTTCAGCAAGAGTGAATCTGGTTGACTTCCCAGAAATACCAAAGTACAAATAGGAGGTCTGTTAAACTGCTCACAAAAAACCTGCTCACATTAAAATCCCATCAGGCACAATTATTTGTGATCCCATTATCCCAGACACAGAAAAGGTGAAATAGAAAGGACCTAGTACTACAAATGTAAATACAGGGACACCCAAGCCATGTTCTCTACAAGAACTTCCAACATTTTATCTGAGTCTGCTCTGTCTGCACCATGCTGATATTTCATCCCAAGCATTTCAAACCCAATTCTTCACCTCATGCACTTTATCCCCTTCCCATTGCACATTCAAAAGAAGTCACAGGATCCATCCTCTGACCTGGCTGTTAGACCTCCCTGTAACATCCTCTTTCCTCCTTTTCCATCTTCAAATCTCCTCTGTGCCAGTCCCCCAACAAAGGCAGATGAGAGCCACAGGCTACTACCCCAAATTTCAGTGGCTCATGAGCTGTTGTTACCACCATCAGACCTTTCCAAGTTTATATCTTACCAAGAATGTCATGAGACATCAGATGGAGTTATGATTCCAGTGGCACTCTGTGACATTCACAATCTCTGAAAAATCCTTTTGCCCAGGAATTTCTCCTGGGAAGCTGAGAACCCTCAGAGAAAAGGGGAAACAATAATTATCTCATTTGCTTCTCCTTTGTTTTGCTCATGTGGAATGTGTTTGGAGATTGTTTACCCACATGTGGTTGTTTCATTGGATTCTACTGTGAGTTGTTTTCACTCAATGTCCAATCAGGGCCAAGCTGTGTTAGGACTCTGGAAAGAATCACAAGTTTTCATTATTATCTTTTTAGCATTCTGTCTGTATCCTTTCTGTATTCTTTAGTATAGTTTAGTTTAGTATTCTTTAATATAATATAGTATCATAAAATAATAAATTAGCCTTCTGAGAACATGGAGTCAGATTCATCATTCCTGCCTTCATTGAGGCACCCCACAAACACAATAATGCTCTCTGAAAACAGGAGATTTGTCATGTAAACCTAAAAATTCAATGCTACTGAATCCCCACCAGCACACGTGAACTTCCATCTTAGACTTTATACTTGTATTTAAACACTTAACATGGGAATATCTGCAGGCAGTTCAAGGACAGCAGCTTAAATTCAGGTCTACAAGTAAATGCAAAGCTCATGTCACAGTGACCTCATGTTTTTAATTGGTAATGCAATGACAAAAAGGTTTGGCACAGTGAATATAAACTGAATGAGGATCCATTTTGTTTAGAGACTGTGCAGCCCTTTCAGGTTTTTGAGAGTTAATTATGCATTCCTAACACTGAGAAGTACAAAATGTTCTTTAGTGCACTGCAGAGATTTGTTGGGGTTGTAACCAGATCACAGGAGCTGTTCAGTTCCAAACTCCATGGCAATGTGTTGGGGATGTGTCACACTGGAGGTGTGCTTGGGAAGGAACTGAAAGGAAAACTGCTTTTTGCTGCCTGATCAGAGGTGCTGCAAAATGTCTGCAAAAGCTTTCTAGTCCCATCCAAATAGATTTCAAATACATTGGAAAATTCCACAATAATAAGATGTGCTTTTGGTGTGTGATCTATTCCCCTCCCCAGCCCCAGCCTAAATTTTATTTTTAGAAGAGCTAAGCTGTCTCCATGCTATATCAAGCCTGCTTATCCAACTCTGCTGTTTTGATGGATGGATTTAGGTCTATGTGACTAAACTTTGCCCCTTTCTGTCCAAGAAAGAAGGAAAATAACATAATTTACATACATGAGGTGATGCAAGTGTTACTTTCACGTACCAAGTCTTGCAATAGATCTCACTTTTGCATGCTGAATTTAATAAATATCAGGAAACGTGTAAAGTTCTGGACCTAAATTACATCACTGGACTAAATGGTTAGCTGGAAAAACAAAATCCCTCAAAATAATTCTATCAAAATTATAGAGCTGCAATTTGCAATAATCATGTTCCATTTCCTTATTTTTTCAGGTAAAATTTCTGCATTCTTTAAATCATCACCCAAAAAAATACCCAAAAAAACCCCAACCAAACAGCAGCAACAAATAAAACAAAACAAAAATCACAAAAATAAACCAGTAACCATGTGTGACACATGGAAAATATCTCCATTAAGCTATAGGTTCAAAAGTTCATCAGCTATGAAGTCAATCTATTTATTAATTTTGCTGCTATTCCAAACTGCATCCACAGATACTGACTGTCCGAGCCAGTTAGATCAACCTCAGGTCAGTGCATGGTGTTCTCATGCTGTTGATCTACAAAACCCCATTGTTTTTAGGTTATTTTTAATCACTTTCACTTTCATTATTTTCATAGGCTTTTTTCTACTTTACGCCCACCAGTCCCTTCAGCTCCACAATCCACTGATATCTCTGCATTTCTATTTTCCAAAAAGTTTCTGGGCACTCCCAATGTGCATTGAGCAAAAAGTGATTGTCACTTGTTCCATCCGTCTCTGGGCCATCAAACAATTCATGATTTCTTTGATATCTCCTCAAGCTGACAAGATTGAACTAAATTGCGTTATTATGTACTCCAGTGCAAATAGATGGCCTGAGCAATTCCTGCAGTTTCCTCCACACACTTTTCAGAGAGCAGGGCAGTTTAGTTTTGCAATATTGCCACCAAAAATTGCCTGTATCTTCTTTTTCCTTTCCTTTCCCTTCCTTTTTCCTTTTTCCTTTTTCCTTTTTCCTTTTTCCTTTTTCTTTTTTTTTTTTTTTTTTTGGCAGCATGATTGCTTTAGGAGAGTTAATTGTGATATTAAATATGGTCTTTCTGCCTGCCTGTCCTCAGGGTAAAGAAAAGTCAAGAATGAAACATGGAATTACAATCAAGCCTGACACATGTACGGAGCATGACCTTCTCTGGGCTCTCAAATGTTGTGACTTCCCAAGCCAAAGAGAAATAACAAAGTGAAAAGGCAAATACAAGCAGTGTGGAACATGTTTGGTCACAACTCATCAACAGAACATTTTTTTACAAAATCTCTGAAAAGAACAAAGTTATTACTTTCCAAAGACAGGGGAAATTAGCTGCAGGATGAGACAACATGTGAATATTGTAACACTTTGCAGAGTTAATCCTGAATTCCAGCTTGTATGCAGGAATCTGTCTGAAAAGGATATTTCAAAAGCAGGCAGCACTTCTGAAATCCACTTTAAAATTTACCATCAGAAAAGCAGAATGAGGGAAGAGTCTCAGCCCCATCCCTCCAGAACACTGGTGCACATCACAATAAGAACTATTTTTATTATGAAATGACACGTTGGATGATCTCATCTCTACAAAGCATTTTTTGCTGCTGGCATGGATAATATATCAAAAGTATCCAGCCCTTGAAAAGCTGGCTGCTCTAGGGAAGAGTTATTATTTTGAAATTAAATGTTTTGCACAATTTAAGTGAAATTTTTCCATGCCTGTCCAATAAATAAACAAATGGTTACACAGAACTAAATACTTCAACCCATGGAGAAAGGTGGAAAGGGGATTTGGAAGGGTGGGGATAACAAAACATTCCCAGAAGCAAATATAGTCATTTGTGGGAGGGGGACACAGCTATCATTAGTTCCATTTTCAAAGTAGTTTTCCTATTTTAAGCTGACATATTTAAAATTCTTGAACAGCATTTCTTTATTTTAGTGACAGAAGAAACCTCTCATGTCAGTACCCTGGACAGCGCACACACAACTCTGGGATTCTTTTTAATTTGCTTTTAAAGAGAGATGCAACACAAAACAAGAGAAATAATAATCTGTGTCACTGATGCCTCAGGTTTGAGCTTTTCTGTTTTTCAGATTCTGTGCTGCTTTTAGTGTGTGGGTCTGAGCTTCATATTATGGGATGGTGAGCTCTGTGCACAGAGCAGGGAAACAAAACAATTCCTGCTCCAGCTGGGCACCAAGGACAAATGATCCAAATCTCAGCCCCAGAGCACAAACCCCGTGGGCTGGAGAGAGAAAAACAAGCAGGGTGGGACTGCAGGGGCTAAAGCTGGAATGGGACAATGAACTGCAAGATGCAAATGGAGCAGAACTGGGCAGGGAGAGACCCCGTGCCCGGCCGTGCATTTTGGGGCCATTTTGGTTCCTCTTGGGTGCAGCCCTGGCTGGGCTCTTATGCTGACCAAGGTGGATCCATGGAGGCCATTTAACAAATCCCTGCTTTATTCTTTAGCTCTGTCCAGGCTCTGTTCTAGGTCAGCCTTCCCAAGGCATCATCATCAAGCTCATAACCTTCTCCAGTGATCAAAGCTGATAATTTCTGGCTGTGCTGCAGCACATCTTTCTGGAAGTCACTGCACCTTGAGGTAAACACTAATTGTTAAAGGATTTTTTTCATTGTGAAAACCTTGCATTTATTCCTCCTGTCATGCTAATAAGCTCCAGTTGTATCACCACAGTCCTTTCAGCCATGTCAGCTGGGAATAAATAATTTTTTACCTATATGTTCAGTAAGAAGCTGAGAGTAAACTCCAAGAGTCTTCACTTTGGGATAGTTTTTCCAGAATCCAGACCATTTTCTAGACTTGCTCCCAGAATACAGAATTCAGCTGCATGTCTTACCAAAGCTAAAAGCAAAATTTTATCCTCTCCTCAACTCCAGTTAATTTTCCCTTATTCCCATTGCAGTTCAATAGTCCCAGCACACCAGCGCAGGGCAGGCTGCAGCCACACAATCCCAGAGCACATCCCAGGGGAGACCCCATTCCATCCATGTTTCCTTGCAGGATTGTTGGTGAGAACATTCTGTGGGAAAGAACAGGATGTGGCTGGAGAAGGGGCCCATCAAGCTAGGGAAGCACTTTCCTGTGACAAATGTCCTTGTTTTGGCTCCTGGAGATCAGCACAACACAGCACAGCACAGTGCAAGAACAGGTTGAGAAGTGGGCATGGAATTTGGGAGAGGGGTCAAGACCACCAAAGACCTCCAAAGGGCTCCAACCCATTTCTAGAAAGGTCTGGAAGAGCAGACTCTGCATGAGAACTAATTTGCATGGAAAGTAAGAATTTATCTCCAAATGCCCCAAAACCTGAGAGCACGTGCATCCCAAGACCCTGGACACTGGATTAACACTGGCGACCTCTTTCTCCCTTTCTTTCTCTCTGTCCTGCTCTATAATTCATATTTTTCTCTCTTTTGCCTTTACCTAAACCTATGTGCTTATACCAAGAAGTCAGGGACCAACACACCACTTTCCATGCCAAGTGTGCAATTCAGTCATAAAAATGTTTCTTTTGCAGACCCTCTGACTTTTGTTGTTCCTTTCAGCCAAGAGCATTTGCAACCCCTGGATGCTCCCTTCCCCTTCAAGGTAGGACATCTAAATGGCAAATCCTTGGTCCCTCCTGGCCACTGGGCTATCCTAGGACATGCTGCAGAAATGGACACCTGAGTTCTGGCCTCTCTGCTTGACCCTTAAGGTTGTTCCCAAAGGGGAGGGGATATTATGATACAAACCTAGTTTGGAGCTAATATTTCTGTTTAGGAGCTAATAATATCTCCTTTTTTTTTAGGGCAATTTTTGTGCCCAGCCTGTCCTGTGTGATCAAGTGCCAGCCTCTGAGGGCAAGATTTCTTCACTGCCTGACATCCAGCCCCTTGAGCAATTTGATAAGGATCATTTCATGTTTTCTTCTGGATGGTTGAAAAAAATATTGACTAAGCCAAGAACAGACCCATAGAACACATAATTTTTGAGAGATCCCGTGTGACCTGGGGGTTGTTTTTGCAATCTGTTTAATAAAGTTCCATGTAGTTTTTGTATGCTGATAAATGTTTTTAATTACTTTTGTGACAGTAAGTCAATTACTTAATGTTACAGTCCATTATCACAGTACTCCTTCTCTAATATAGTTTCTGAGTCTTCAAAAAATAATGGGAAAAAAATCAAGATCAAATTTTCAGACAAGTCCTATTTTCCATAAAACTGAAAATTATGTTGGCATCTTTTGAGGTTTTAGGGTTTTTTTGCGGGGACGGGTTTGTTTTCTTGCGAGGGTCTTTTTCTTTTTTATTCCCAGATCAGCCTTTCTGTGGTTCAGAATGGGATTGCCATTTGGCTAATACATTTTGAAGTAGCATGAAATTAATGTTCTGTACTATATTTTGAGGGAATGAGTAAATCTGATTAGCACGAGACCTCCCTATCGTACTCTGCAATTGCACTTTGCTGAAAGCTAGAATTATATCCTGAATTTAAACGAGATGAAACTTATAAAAGTGATCAGGAAGTTATGCAGAACTATATATAATTATCTATCAACTAATTATAGCAGGGTTTGAGTCAGAAATATTATTGAAGGGGGGGATAAAAAAAAGATTGCCTATTTTTAATCCAGATATCATTTAGATGGTTAAAATCACTTGCTGAAGGGAAAATTTTGATGTCCCTAGTCTGGAAATTTTTGAAGTCACAAGTCAGGAAAAACAAAATGTCCCAGGACCTGAATGAAGGAATTCTATTCTCAGTAAAACAACTAAAACCAGCCTTTGGTCACAGAGGTAATTTGCTTTATAAAAGGTTAAATATGAAATCTTAATACATGGTCCAAGTTTCAGCCACCTATAGACTCAGGTTAATTTTCCAAATAACCAAAGCCTTAACTTTCAACTCAGAGCTTCTCATAATCACTAATACATAACAAGGAGAGTAAATTGCAAAGCAAACAATTATAGAGGCAAAGTGACAGAGGAAAATATAAAATTTTCATTATGATTTAACACCAACAAGGGTCTGGCAAGACTTCTGTTGGGACTCAGATATATTCCTCCCACCTTAAGCACTTGGTCCAGTCTGCTTAGATTTATTTCTACTCATTCTTCTGCTGCAATCAGTAAACTAAAAACCACTCCACCATCTAGAAAATATTGAAATACTTTTAAAGGCATTCTATTGTTATTAGGATATGTATGGCACCTAAAAGCAAGCTGAGATTGTTGTCCTTTGTACTGCACACTGTGAATTCATGAAATGAAAGGTGTATTTGCCCAGAAAATCTTGTACTCCTTTTTTTAAAAAAGAAAAAAATAATAAAAAAGATAAAACACAAAACAAATAGGGCAAAAATAGAAAAAGAGAACAAGGTGGGAACAAGTCCAAAAGCAGGGACCTATAAGGCCTTTCCCCAAAACAAACACTCAGAAAACCAAGGATAGTCTTAAAAATACGATCAAGTCTCAAAATTTTTATTCATGGCTTTGTTCAGTAAACTACACTGTCAACTATTAGAGGTTTTATTAAATGTCAATATTATGATACATTTTCAAATAAAATTATTTTAATCTTTTCATTGACCTTATTTCCCCCTCTCTCTCCCCCAGCAAGGTTTTGTCTCAGGTCTCTAGAGAAGAATTATTGAAGTCCCTCTCCTTAGGCTTAAAAAAAAAACCAAAATCTGGCAAGTACATCCTCTGTATTTCCTAAGAACCAATGTGATATTTCAGTTTAGCAGAAGTGACATGATGATGGGTTACAGAGAGATGAAATGAAATCATACTGCTAAACCTAACTTCCTAGGACACCATGGGAATACTACACGAATCTTCATATTCATGAGGCTTAATTATAGCAAAATAACCAATCTGTAAACTACAGCTACGTTCAAGTACTGATTTCAAGACTAAAACATGAACAAAGAGAAGATGTTTCCCAGGAGATGCCTCTACAAGATGTGCAGAGGCACAAATGTAAGCAAAAATCAAAAAAGACAGATCAACAGATCCTACAACATGGAAGAACTAGAGCAGCAGCCAAGGAAAGAATTAACATTCCTTTGGGAATGTGGGGAGTTTAAAATATTGGATAAAAGGTCTACAGCAGCTGCACTTCTTGTTACATGGCTATCACAAAAAAAATACCAAATAAATCACAGAACAGAGAGATTGCAAAACATTAGGGGAAAAAGAACACAAAATTCTTTGCCAGGAAGAGTAGCAAATAGGGACAAGCTTTTTGTAAGCCAAAAATTTTGAAGCAGTGGTTGAACAGGGTGTATTATGTCATTCCTGGTGATTTATCAGTTTTTGCCATTGCTTGAGATGCTGTCATTTCCAGTTTTTCCGATGGGACAGAAAAATAGTCACTATACGAGTGATTTCAAGGAAAGCCACTTGGCAAGTGGCCATAGTCCAAAAGGTTTAATCTCAATTTCTCCACAGTAACCAGTATAAATGTTACATCCCATCCTAACTCTGTAATCCATCCATCTCTATGGACAATGATTTTAAGTAGTAAATATCTATATAATCTCTTTGTGTTACTTCTGGTCCTAGAAAAAGACAGGTACTGGGAGATTTAAATCTGCATTTCATTAGCCTGTGGTTAACAAGCTGAATTTCTTGTTCCCCTAAGGGAGTATTTCCACCTTGCTTGTTTTGAAAGATGCTCTTCTTTACCTTCTCAAGAAAATCCTTCAGGCAGATTAACATAAAGAATGATTGTCTGTACAAAAACTGAGAAGTATTTAGAGCTACTTTTCCTATGAATTTGGCTCAAACCTCCTCATTTAGAATGCAGCTAACAAATTATTCCGTCCATTATTATAGATAAGGCAATTTCAGAAAAGAATTGCACACCAGACCACACCTTTGAATGAAGAAAAAATCCCAACTAATGCTTATATGTCAGGGAGAAGGCTTGCAAGAACCAGCCATAAATCCTATTATTTCAGAAGGGACTGCCAGCAACTCCAGCAAGATTTTATTCATGTTTTCTACTTTTTTTTTTTCCTTTTGCCAGCTGGAGGGGTTTTATCTTCACACATATAAATGCTTTACATCTTTTTAAAAGTCCTCCAAAACACCTACCAACAACTCCACACACTCCTATATGCTATTTAATTCAGTGTGAAGTTTTAACACTTTATTAGCATCCTGAGAAATGCCAAAGCTGTGCTTCCAGCAGGTTAAACCTGAACGGGGGAAAAAATGGGAACATGTATTTTAAAACACATCATTTTATGAAAATCATTCTTCTTCTACAAGAGATGAATCACAAAACCTATGACTTCATTACCTACAGAGAGTATTAATGCTTTTGGATGCTTTCAACATTTGTTTTCTACCAGATTTTAGTTCTGTAACTTTAGACACTGGGAAAAAAAAAATGAAAGAAAACTCCAGCTTCCCAAGCAGCACCTATTATTGAAATGCTAATTTTCATTTAAATATAGAAGAAATAATAACATTTGCATTTAAACTGCAGTGATTAAGCTTTGAAAGGCGAGAAATTAAGTTACTTATCTTTTGGGGGGATTTTATAAATCCCTGTCTCAGTAGCAAGTGGTGAATAGACACAAAACAGACCAGCTCTGGTCCTAGCTTGTTTTAATTTTTACATCTGCAAAATAGGAGACCATAATATTTACAATTATAAAACTGCTCCCACAGGACAAGGTGCTCACCTCAATACAAATGGAAAAGTATGAATAATCCCATAAATTCTATAAAAAATGGGAAAAAAAGAGAAAAAGACAGACAGACTAAGGAGCCAGAGAAACCTGATTAGATGTAGGGTTCAAAAGAGCATTAGGTTTCCAAATGGGTCTGAGGCAAAAGAAGCACAGCTCTGAAGAACATAATATCCAGGAAGACATTCAGTGTTAGATACCAAAATCAATCAGTTGTGTTCAAATCTAATCCTTGGTAGTTTATTGCTTTAGCTGAATATATGCTGATAGTGCACACAAAGGTTTTCCTTCAGTGTGATAAATGTGCTGGGAGACTCACAGGAATAGTTCTTTCTTTTCTATACCCCAGCCAGGGGAAAATTGGACAAAGAGAGTTTTGATTTATATTGTTAAAAAAGAAGAAATATGTGTTTATTTGGCTTTGTAACCAAACTGAACAGAAATTTGATTATTCATGCAGCAGCTATAAAAGCCCAGTCAGAGACTTGTTTTACCTATTACTAAACAACCAAATCAGTCATTGCCAGAAGCAGTTCTATTAAATTCTATTAAATGCTAAGTAAAAACTTATATTTGCCCTTTACCACCAAGACACAGACAGAAAACAATTTTTGTCTGTAAAAAAATGAGTTATCTTTAAACAACAAGATTTTCAAAACTGCATCTGTCTTGAACTAGACATGTTTTGGTGCTGAAGGTTTTAACTTCAGAGGAAAGTTTTCACTTAGATTAAGAAATGCTTTTACAGCCAAAATTCAATACTAATAATTTGATAATAAAATCCCTCTTAAAACAAATGACATCCATCTCTGACCAAACCTTCTACAGAAATGAACACAGCAGATTTTCAGTCGTGGATTGGGGTTTTTTTTCAGTCTTGGAAGGACCTTGAAGATCATCCAGCTCCTCCTCCCCTGGAAGGCAGGGACACCTTCCACTGTCCCAGGTTGCTCCAAGCCCCAGCGTCCAACCTGGCCTAAGTTTCCTCAAAGTTTTCTTTCAAACAAGGTACACAAAGCAGGCTGCAACTCCATAAAATAAATCAGGAGCATTCAAGGAGATTTGGAACATTCAAAGATATTTAGATGTGAAAACAAAAAGCCTATTCTAAAGGAATTCTTCTTTTGAGGAGGAAAAAAATATCCTGGCAAGAAACAATTTTCTTGGTGTCAAAAGAGCACTTTAAAAGGGATCTAAGTGTCAAAATCTGAAAGAAATGTCACAATGTAGCACTTTCCTGATTATTCTGTGAAGGAAAAGCAAAATTAAGAAAAATGCAAGAAAGAAAAGGCTGTTCAGTCCTTTTTTTCTGTTTTAAAACAATTAGAAATCTGTATGAACTGATTGCATGAAAAATATCAGAAAGCTAAAAAATAACATTTTTTAGAAATCCACAATACTGTTTAAGAACGATGAAACATTTTTTTCAAATTCCCAATGATTCTTATTTTCATTAGGATTAGCAACGCAGCACGAATATTGTGAATTCATAATCAACAAACAATTTTTGGTTGTGAAATCAACAAAATAGTAGCAACTTAAAATCATAAGCAAGCTGGACTGACATTATGACCCATTTTCAAATCTAGGAGAGCACTGTCAGTATCTTTGAGTGTAAATAAAGGGGTTTACCTTATAGGTTTTGGGGTTTTTTTTAATATTACTGAGCAGGAACTTCTCGTTTTTAGAATCCTCTGTAACTTAAAGCCAGAATTATTTTTTTAAATAATTCTTAAATTATTTAAAATAAATTTTAAATAATTTTTTAAAATTTAATTTTTACTTTATTCTTAAATTCAAACATTCTTAATGTTCAAATTATTTTAATATTTTGGGTAATAACTATGTTCATCCTGTGGGTAGTACTAGGTGATCATCTTTTTGGGTAGCACTCACAAAGTGTGAATACAGT
Organism: Molothrus aeneus; assembly: GCF_037042795.1. Lineage (NCBI taxonomy): Eukaryota > Metazoa > Chordata > Aves > Passeriformes > Icteridae > Molothrus > Molothrus aeneus. Next base: position 113,236,855 of record NC_089647.1, on the reverse strand, counting down.
AAATATAATTTAAAGTGATTTTTTTTGGGGAAAAATAACAAACAAATAAAAAGCCAAAGCCTAAAAAACCAAAACAAAGGAAACCAACAAGTTTAGCTGCTGCATTTTAATAAACCAGCCTGTTATCTCTCTGCTCCTCCCTCCCCCTCCCAAAACAGACATGTCAAACTTGGATATCTCTTGCTCTAGGCAATAGACTGATGGATGGTATAACCAGATGTCCTCTGCTTATCATTAGACAAGGCACACATTTCTCTGACCTCCACGCTGAAATACGCTCCAAATTTTGCTTGCTTTGTTTAAAAGCAAAACCCAAAGATAACCACGTTACACAAAGCCACCATCTACCTCTGTATGTGTTCTGTCTGCACAAAACCAGCCAACAACAGCCTCCCTTTTGAAATCCAGATGAGGGATTTTCCATTTTTAGACAATTGCTAGGAAGGCACAACCTTCTGCTTACGAGCAGAGCACGCCAGTGACAGTAAACCACAGCCAGAAGGCAATAATCCATTTACAAAGGGCACCACAAAGATTCTACATCCCCCATTCATATTCTGGTGCAGCCACCTGCTGCTGGAGCATCTCTCCAAGCAGATTTTTTTGCAGCAAGGAGGAGCAGGAGCAATTAATAGGAGCACTCTGCCATACATCTTCCTCTCCTCTGCCTTGTCCTTTCCTGTGTGTGTTCACACCCACACAGAGGTCCCAGAGGTCCCAGTCCCAGGGTACTCCATCTTTAGTGGGGTAATTATTCTGCTCAGCAGAGAGGGATTTGACAGCTCCCTCCCCAAAGGCAGGCAGTTGTTGAGCTGAGAGATGCAGCAGCATCCTGTCTTTGTTCCTTAGGGGTAGGACAAAGATTTCAGGAGAAATCCCAAAGGAACTGCCAGGACCTTGGTGGAGCCAGGAGGAATTTCTTGTAAGGTCCTGCTCCAGACCAACCCAGCAGCACCTGAGGTGGTTGCTGCTGCCTCCCACTGCAGATCCAAGGTTCCAGGTGTGGTGGTGGGAGGTGGCTGAATCCCCCCAAGGCTCCCCTGTGCTCTGGGAAAGCACTGAGTGTGGCCAAGGACATTCAGGCCCCTCTGGCAGGCTCTGCCTTAGGCAATTGCCTCATTTGCTGGAGCCTAGAGACTGGCTTGTCTCATCAGAATACTGAGGTGAATAATAAAACACATCCCCACACTTGCCACAGGAAGAAAACCGCTGGAATTATTTTCCATAAAACTATTGAGAAGCTTTGTGAGACGAGGACACTCTCTTCATTTTCACTCTGATTAATAACCATGGTTTTGACACAAATGTTAAGTACCCAAGGAGGTTTTGTGATTCTTCTTTTTTTAGATGAAATTGAGCAAAAAAAATAAGTATCATGACTTTTACACAGGAAGAAATGTCTGGCATTTCCAGCAAGAAGGGAGCTACACAGGGATTGAGGTTATATATCAGATATTAAAGAAGTCTGGTCATGCACAAAAAAACTAAAATTCAGCACACTGTATTTTAAGCATATTAAAAGGGAAGAATGTATATTAAATGTATATTTAAAAGAATATTAAAAGGGAGGAATCCACATGTGTGAAAGAGGAAGTTACAGTAACAGATCCAAATCTGGAATATTCTGATTTTTCCAGCACAAAATGATTATAGAGATCAAGTGTTTTCTTTCCTTAAGAGAAATTATCTTCTCCTTAAGAGAAATTATCCATCTTTGAGGCAAAATAAAAGGGCTATGCCTTTGCATAAAATAGGAACTCTACAATAACTGCCTCAGTGCACAATGAGAAAATTAGACGGCATGTTGGGTAACAGCTACATTTTCTCAAACTTTCATAATTTCAATTTTTTTAAACTATCATTCTACAGAACAAGTACTTTTCTATAAAGATATAGTAATTGAATACATAATAGAGCAGTCAGTGGTGACAGTCCAGTGAAAAGGGAATTCCATTAGAGAACAACTTGCTTTTAAAATCATCCATAGATAACAGAATATTGAGCTGCTTTACATCAGCAGCTTTAAATACACTTTTTTCAGTGACCTCTGGCACATAATAGGGTACTTGCTTTCCTCTGTTTTTCAATCTTAATCAGTTCTGTCAACAGGTATTTTATTATACTGCTTTTATATTCCTGTCTAATCACAATATTTTCAGCAATTAGGTGTGAAATCAAGACAAGTAAATCTGTTAGATTAAGAACACTATAGATAAAAAATGTCATGTTCCTTAATTGACATCAGCAGAGTTTCTCTACAAGATTTGCCAAGCGATGACAACACAAAATCTACAGATGAATGAACTGTGTCCTGGCTGATCCCCCATGTGGGTGATGCCTTAAGTTTTAGCTTTCATATTTTCCAGATCCTGTACTGCATTAGTATAGAACTCTGAACTTCATATAAAGTGTTAGCAAGTTCTCCTCACTGTTTAGTCACACAAAACAATCCTTTTCCAGCCTGAGAACCAAGGACACCATTGCAGCTTCAGGCCCAAAAAGTGCAAACATCAAAAAGGCCCAAAAGGCCCAAAAAGTGCAAACAACAGCGAATTGAGGAGAGCAATGTGAGAGGATGGGACTGCATAACCTGAAGCTGTAATTGGACAATTAACCCCAATATGGAAATGGACCAAAACTTATGAAAGTGTGAAAACTCGTGGCCCTCTTGGGTAGCCTCAGCCAGGGTCTTGTACTGCCCAAGGTGCATCCTTTGAAGTCCTTTTTATTAAATGCCGACTTTATTCCTTTAATTCTCTCCATCCTCTGTTCCAGGAAGCCTCTCAAGGCATCATGAAGAACAGGAAAGGGGATGAGACCCCACCTGCAGAGCTGCCCCAGCCTGGGCCCAGCACAGGGAGGACATGGAGACACCAGAGGAGAGAGTCAAAAGGAGGAGAGGGTCTTTGCATACCTTGATTTAAGTTGATTGTCTGATGTTCCTCAAAACAAGGGTTCTGTTCTCTGGGGGAACAGAACTGCAGAGAGCCCAGAGGAGGCTCCAGGATGAGCAGAGGGATGGAGCAGCTCTGCTGGGAGGAAAGGCTGGCACAGCTGGGATTGTTCACCTGCACAGGAGAAGCTTTGGGCTGAGCTCAGGGTGGCCTTGCAGGGCCTGAAGGAGCCCCAGGAAAGCTGGAGAGAGACAATTTCCAGGGCATGCAGGGACAGCACCCAGGGAATTGCTTCAAACTGACAGAGAGTAGGGTTAGATTGAATATTAGAAAAAAATAATTTAGTGTGAGGTTTATGAGGCCCTGGCACAGGGTGCCCAGAGCAGCTGTGGCTGCCCCTGGATCCCTGGCAGTGCCCAAGGCCAGGTTGGACACTGGGGCTGGGAGCAGCCTGGGACAGTGGGAGGTGTCTCTGCCATGGCAGGGGTGGCACTGGATGATCTTTAAGGTCCCTTCCAAACCCAAGTCATTGTACAATCACATGAACAAACACAGTCCCAGTTGTGACTTCCCATGAGCAGGAACTGGCAGTGCTGCTTGGGGAATAAAATACCTTCCACTAAGTTGAGGCCCACTGCAGAATCTTTCTCTCTTTTCTGTTCTAGATCTTTATTCTTTGAAAGGAAACAATATTCTTCCCTCAGAGAACAGAACCGTTGTTTTGAGTAACATCAGACAATCAGCTTAGAACAATGTATGCAAAGACTAAATTCCAACTCAACCAGGCACATTTGTTCAGCATCATTTGCTGATCTAAGAGTTTTCCACTTGAGAGAAACAAGACAGGCTTCAGAATTTCACTTCACAGAAATGAGCTTCATCTCTTGTCACAGGAACACCTGAGGAAGCCTTGCACTCGTCTACAGGGACAGACCCATTTTTACCTCAGTCACCAAGTATCCCCCAAAGGCTCCTTATCCTACATGTAAGGGACATGCTGCTTTTCCTCAGACAGGAAGGTAAACACAAAAAGTGCCCCAAACTGAGCAGCTCTGTCATCCACTTTGATTTTTAGGGCCAATGCCAAACAGCTGTAGCAATAAAAAATTTCATTTTCTGATCTATGCACTGCTAGATCTTCAACCTGTAGACAGGGTAGCTTTATATAGGATGTTTAACAGGTGGAAATCTGATTGAAAAATCTGATTTATTGTCTTTATTTATAGGCTAAGGCTCTTCCAAATGCATACGCATCTATAGTTTAATAATTCAACTCAACTGCATGTCACTGTTTATGTCACCACAGTGTCAAGAAATATTTAACACCATTGATAAAAACAAAGAAAAAGCCATCAACATTGAATGTTTTTCAAATTGCAAACATTTTAAGTCACATCTTTTTGTTTCTGCTGCAGATCTTTCAATTAGTATTGTAAATTGTTTGGTTTTAAAAATGCAACTCATTTCAGTCTCTTCAGTATCTGGTCTAACACAGGTCCTCCTGTAAATCACAGATAATCAATTCAAAAGGTCAGTGCTGATTAAAATAAATAAATCACATATAGGGACATTTGTTAGACTGCAAATTATTCTTTTATGTCTTCTGAAGTAATATCTCTCTTGCTTATTTCAGGTACTATGAGTAATTAAAAAACCATAAAATAATGAATGTGTGTAAGGAGGAGTTTCCTGCCAAAAGTCAAGTTTTAAATATCTTAAATTGCTTTGAGCTTGGCTCTATCAGACTAAGGTTCCCTAAAACAAGTTTTAGGCTGCAGCCAGAGCTATCAGAAACAAGGCATTATTCATCTTCAGAATAAGAAAAATATTCATCTTCATTGCTAATAAAACCCAGGAGCTTTCCTTGGTCTCAAAGAGCTGAGGGTTTTTCTACAGAAAAATCTGTAAAAAAAGTCTATATAGACTTAGATTTGACATTTTTCAAGTCAAATAAGAAGAGAGCAAAAATTAATATAACTCTGTGTTTCCTTAATTTTCCCACTTCCTCCTCTCTCCTCAGTTAAGTTTCATATTTATAATTCCTTGTTTTGCTTGTATTGCATATTGCAATGCTTAGGTGGATAAATATTATAGAGTTCATAGGTGGATCCAAATGATTATGAAGATAAAATAAGTGATTTTTTTTACTTTTTTCAAGTATTTAATTTTAATATTTACCTTTTCAAGCATTTTATTTACTTTTTTAAGTATTTAAGAATATTTAAAGTATTCTAAATAAAACCCCAAAACAACCAAAATTAAGAAAGTTCTACAGATCAAACATAAACTACAAAGTAAGAGAAACATTTTGAAAGCATGGCCTAAAGTTTGCACAGTGGGAACCTCCCCAATACCTACATAACTTTAAATCTAGTAAAGCTTTGAAGCAGATTTGATATTTTCCCTGTGCTCATGCAGTGTCTCAGCTTCTGTATGTGCAAAATGGAGATATCACTCCATAAATTGCTCCTGCAGAAAAGATTTATAGAGGAAAAGGGTAAGGCCTTACGTGAGAGATAAATATCATTAATTGTTCACTGCAGTACAGCAATATTCTGACTCTCCTAATTCCTAGATAAAATTATCTGTTTCCTCCACAGTTTGCAAAATGTGTCCTCAAAGACAGGAATAAAGAATGAGAATGCTGAATTGCTTGGCTGTGACATTTTAATATCCTTTGAGCCACTGAAAGACGCTTGTGATTTATCAAAACAACATTTTCCCACATCTAAAAATTCAACATTTTATACATTCAAGGAGTACCTGCACTGGTGTCTGAGGGTGTTGGGGAAACAAAAAAAAATTAAATTTCATCCACTGCTATGATGTGGAGGCACCTGAAAGAGCTGAGTGTCTGTTGGAATTTGACACTATATGATCGACACTCACACACTGAGATGTTTAAGGCAAAAAAGGTGTGGTTATTTCTGGACTTTGATATTTATAGAATTTTAAAAGTGACCATGGATTGGAGGATGAAATTGCTACTTCTCCAACCACACTGATCAAACTAACAGTCTATCAATTCTCTTCTCTTTTAGAAAGGAATGCAAAACAATCATTATTTACATGAAAAGTGCATGGGAAACTCAATTGCAGAAATGTAAACATCAAAAAACTTAAATAACCTTTAAAATAACAAAGCAACAAGGGTGAAACACCAGAGCCTGTGGCCTGGGAGTGATTTTGGGTCTTAGGATGATAGAACAGAATGAAATAGTCAAGGAAGTTGACAAAGCCCTCCCAGCCCATGCAGTGCCAGCTGTGCCCCATCCCCACCTTGTCCCCAGCCCAGAGCACTCAGTGCCACCTGCAGGGGACACCTGCAGGGCTGGGCACTGCAAAGCTCCCTGGGCAGCCCCTGCCAAGGCCTGAGCTCCCTTTCCATGGGCAAATTGCTGCTGCTGTCCACCCTGAGCCTCTCCTCACCCAGCCCAAGGCTGTTCCCTCTTACCCTGTTGCTCATTTCCTGGGAGAATTGGGAGATGAAATAGGTTGGTTTAACAGAGTGGTAACAAAGTTTTGGATCAGCACAGGGCTACCAAAGGGAAATAATTTATGAATTAATAATTATTTAATTATTTACTAATTAATTAATTAATAATTATGAATTATGAAAGAATGAATTCATTCTCCTCAGCCCCTGTCCAGCAATGCTTCCCACTTGGTCTCCCAGGTAAAACGCACACACAAAGGGGAAGAAAATTTGAATAATGTGGTGGTTTTATCCCACCTTTCCCTTCCAGCTTTAAGTTACTGAATGCAGCAGAGCACCTTGACTGTTTGCTCTTCCCACCCCTTTCCCTCCACAACTTCTCATTTCTCATTTGCAAACTGTGCAATTTCTAAAATTTCCTTAATTAGAGGGTGTGGGGGTTATGTTACCACAAATTTTATTTTGTTACCACAAATTTTAATTTCAGATTTTTATTCTGAATGACACTGGGAGATGAGGAAAAAAAGGAAGTAGGGATAAGGAAGTAGGGATTTATAATTTCTTTTTTAAAGTGTGAAATGTTAAATATTCAAGCTCCAAATGAAAAGTTTTGAACTGGAAAACAGCTCTATTTGAATCCCCTGCTCCTCTGAGCCTGCAGCACTCATGTCTTGACCTCTCCCCTGGCGTTTCAGAAGTGGAGAGAAACACTCCCTCTTCTTTTGGGAACATATGGACACGTTTGGACTGTGTCAGAGGCAGCTGGTTGTGCTGAGACCTGCCCTAATTGCTTCTCCTCAGTGTCTCCCCAATGCTTCCAGGGTGACAGGACAGAAAACTAATGGGATTTGGAGAACAGTATGAGGAGCATAAAGTCACTTCATTTCTGCCCACACATTTTGCCTCTGTTCCACTCTGAGCTCAATTACTCTCTTCTTTCTTGTAAAAAGCCACTCCCCAAATCATAATAAATCTAAACTACTCCTTCTTTCTCTGCTCTTTTAGTTTCCTGCTCCATTTTATTCCGATGGAATTCAGGCACACAGCCAGCTCAGACTGCTTTGAAATTCCTGTCCATATTGGCTTGAAAGGTCTTCAGTGGCCTAATAGATTGTTTGCTGTTCAAATAAAAATAATTTGGAGCCAAGTTTCAACCTAGATTATTATTTTATGGGCATTTGTGAGCTCCAGAAGAGAAGAACCCTGAGCAGAAGCATTAAATGATGTTCCATAATAACTGTAAAAGAGATATTGGGTGAATTATTAGAGGGGCGAGTGTTTGAACGTTCCCAATCCAGGATCCAAGTCATCCAGACACAGAACTTCCCTGTTCCTCATTAATACACCAGATTAAATCCAGTGCTGACTTGCCCCTGCAACGTGTCTGAGGTTAAAAATGCCTGTGTACTCAGCTTAATAGGCTCCCATTAGGGAAATGCAAAATTAGCATTGATTTTATTTAAAAAGGCCATCCCGGATAAATGGTGTGGTTAAATGGCTACACACAAAATTTTTCTGAGCTCTGGCAATTTCTTTCCCACAGAAAATATCCTATTTGGATGTGACAGAGAGTTTGCTAATTTCCATATGTTCATTAGCTCAAATTAGTCCTTCTCCCAAAACAGGAAGTTAGGGAGGAAAGTAAAAAAAATGAGCACAACAAACAAAATCAAAATGAACAAAACAGCCAAAAACCAAACCAACAAAAAAACCTGCTAGGATTGGTATTGGAACAAACAATGAATAAAAACCCACACAACTTCTTTATCCTAAGAAATATTTTTTTTCCTAGAGAATTACATCGGTAGTTTTCAAACAGCTTTCATTTTGAAATGAAAAGAGGAAAATACGCAATTTTGAAAATAGTGAAGGGAAAAGTTCTGGCTTTTTCTTCATCCCTTGCAGTTTTTTATTTATTTGTTTGGGATGAAACATAACTTTTTCAACAGGACAGCATTTTTAACCAAAAAAAATGCACATTTTTCCTAATAAAGTAGTTGGCAGCAAAGGATATCAGTCCTGAGAGAGAGAAAAGAATTATGCACTTCAAAACAGTAAGAAGGAAGTGAGTTTTGATTCTAAATGCAATTAATTTTCATTAATTAAAACAACATGAAGGTCTGGGGGTAGTGGAGATGGAAAATTTAGGGCATTCATAATTATGGTCACCTGTTCCTGAGGATTCCTTCCAACAATTTATTATCAGGTATCAGATGTGGTGAGAAAATTAATCTAAATGAAAGCAACAAAAAAAGACAACACATTTCATCTTCTTTTAGCTAACTATTTTTAGGCATTTTTTAATGACAAGCAATGTTTAACTGTCCCAGCTCTCCCATCTTCCCTCTCCTCACACGGGGAGCTCCAGTCCAAGGCAATGAGAGCTGCACAAACAGAAATCTGAAGCACTGATTTGTGGGTTTATTACTGTTTATATAAAACACTCCTACCAATTTCACGCTTAATCTCCTTTATTTCATATTTTGGTACTTGGGAATAAATAGGAACCATGGATCCAAGGAGAGGATAAGGTTTTAGGCGTTCCTGCTTGAGGATTTGCAATGAGAAAACTGAGGAAGTCTTGTCTCTTTGCTTTTCTGTTTCCCTCAATATAAAGAGGGAAAAAAGATAAAGAGATATCACAAGAGTGATAATTCCAATTAACCAAAAAGAGGGTTTGAGCTTTTCATAAAGGAAGAGAGATGCCAAAACAGGCAGAGATAAAGGTTCCCTTGATTTTCAACAGAGTTTGTGATACAGAATTTCTGAGGCACTTGAAAAACAAGCCAGCTCTAAAATGTGCTATGAATAACCATTGATAAGGGGGCAAAGAAATCCTAATAATAAACAGAGCTCATGCAAGAAAGGAGAAGATGCACGAAAGAAAAGGAAGGCCAAAATCCAGTGAATAACTTCTTTTTCTGAAATCCCTTTTGAAAGCACACAGAGCATCTCACAAGATCTTGTTGAGCTGCTGACATTTAGAGGGGTTTTCTTTTCCTCACCCCTTCTATAAAACTGCTGAATGGCTGCTGTGACACAGCACACATTATCCCATCACTTCTTATTTATGGATGCACTTTGCCTTCCCAGCTCTGAATTTGCCTTTCAGCAGGTCATAAATGTGCATTTTGAAAAGCAGATCAACTTTGCTTCTGTTGCTCTAATGGAATTTTTCCAAGAAAATTAATGTCTTATTTGTTTTCAGCACAAGGAGTTCATGATATCTAGCACAGTTAAGAATTTAAAGAACATTTAAGCAGAACAAAAAGTATTATGTAGATGATCAATCCCCTTATTCCTCCGAATTCTTCTCTAAGACTTCTCAATTTAAATACAATTCAAGGTTAGCATTTTTTTTTATTTTTCAGTTTTCTTTTATCCCCACTTTTTTTTCCCTAACCTCTACACTACATCCACAGCTGCTTCCACATTTTATTATTTTGCAGTAAATTCCTAATTATATTTCAAATATAAATATGTCCATTTATGTATTATATATTTATATTATAAATATATAAATTTATATAATATATAAAAATTTATATATAAATACACTATAAATCAACATACTTTCAATATTTTCAATTTTTTTTTATTTTCAACTGATGTTTTTACATACATGTAAAAGTGTTTTGATTTTAGAATACACTGAATATAATGAGCATTTCTTTAATTGAAAATATCTATATAGTTTTATTATTTTTGCAGATCTGCAAAATATTTTGCACATTTAAGAGATGAGTTTTAATACTGTCTAGTTGTGTATACTCACTTGGTGATTTTTAGTATTTCAGTTAGTGTCATTTTTTCCTTTTTCATATCAGAAATACTTTTTCGTTTTTAAACAAATATATTTTAGTCGGTGTTCTGTAAAAAACACTTAAATTGAATGGGAAAATGGAGTACATGGAAGGATTCTCAGTTCTCAGTACAGAAACTGCACTCTTGGAGGCACAAAACAAATGTGAGTCTGAAAGAACAGAAGGAAATATTTCTTCCATCATTATCACTCAGGTATTGCCTGGAGGATCAGTTGCAAGACAAATATCAGAAGAAAAAAGATGTTACTTTCCTATGGTTTATGTCTCTCTAAAGAATAAAATGTGGGTTTACTAAACAATGGTACTTAACCAGCAGGATGTTTTACAAAAGGAGAACAAAAAAAAAAAAAAAGAAAAAAATCTCTGCCTCCTCTAGAAAACTATAATCTATTTGTCTCTTTGTTAGTGCAAAAATTAAAAAATCACCTCCACAGCTGGACTGCAATGTATTTTCTGAGTGTCAGGAATTTGATTCTCTGTTTCAATGGAGAAGGAGGGACAAACCTTTAGGAAAAAAAAAAAAATTACCCAGGCATGCAATTGAAAAACAAGAGTGCTGTGTGTCAGCTGGAATATGTAATCCCCAAACAGAGCCTGCCCTGACCTTCCACAAGTAGCAGGGCAATTGTTCTTGGGGATTTTATGAATATCAGTGTCTATTTGCAAAGAAAGCCCTGGATGAAAGAGGAAAATGAATTTGAATTTGCAGTGAGAGTGAGCATCCAGCACTGGGCTGCACCCCAGCTGGAAGAGAGCCAGCATTGATCCCCGGGCAGGGAGCCAAGGAGGCATCCTTGGCATGGTGCAGGACCAAGTTCTGCAGCTGGAGAGCTGAGCTGGGCACAGAGGAGGGACCTCTGCATCATCTGCAGCAGAAACAAAGATTTAAAGATGCCAAGGCATTCATTTCCCCATCCTCTCTTGCTGCCAGCCCAGAAGCGGCAGCAGTAAAACACTCGAGTTTTGCATGGGGAAGTTGGAGAGAACAATCACATGGGGAAGTTGGAGAGAACAATCACATGGGGAAGTTGGGAGAGAACAATCCCTGCAGGGCCCTGCAATGACAGACAAATCCTTTGGAGGAGGAGGAGGAGGAGAGAATGAGACCAAAGCCCAGAGCTGAAACCACAGAGATACCCATGGGATGCACCTCTGAATTCTCAGTTCCACACATCCCTCCCAAGCATGTCCCGGGGTCAAACTGCTCCCTTGAGCTGCCCTTTTAGTTCCCCATGGCTGCATCCCAGCTTCAGGGAGCAGGGATGCTCCACACCCCCCCTTGGCAGGGGTGTTCAGTGGCCACATCTGCCTGTGAGGAAGAGTTGGGCATCACCCAGGGAGGAAGAGCTGGCCCAGGCCTCCTTCCCCGGCCCTGCTGCTGCAGAGGGGCTCACAAGGGTGTCCCCTCACCTGCAGCACTGGCATGAATTTTTAACTTCTCTGTTCACCCAGGCAGCAGTGGCTTTCAGTCCAATTCACTGCACAAGATGTGCAATCCTGGAGGTGCAATCCCAGGATTAATTCACATTGAGCGCACACAACGGTGAGAAAAGTGACAGTACAGACAGAGAGGAAGAAAAGGGGAATTTCTGTGATCAAAACCAAATTGGTTACTTCGAAATGAACGGTGAGTAATCCATGAAGGTACCCAAATAAACACAGAGCCTTTCAGATGGCAGCAGGGAAAGGAAAAGCTGCACAGGAAAGGACACAATGAGGTAGGAGAGAATAAGTTGCCATAGACATATACCTACAGCCTTCATTTCATGCACCCATAATTCTCCCTGGCAGCTGCATGATTAATTCAAAGATTTATTGATTTTTTTTTGCCTTGCTCAATCCTGTTGACCTGCTTTTGTTGACAGGTCTCTGTGGATCACACTCCTCTGGCAGATGAAAGCGTTGCCATCACGTTGGTCTCCAATGGCCCACAGGAAACATTTCAACCCATTCAACACCACCAGTGCTTGAGTGCATGGCAAGAACATGCAGGACTTATTTTAAACAAAAAAACCATGAAAAAAAACCCCTGGTAGGCTATTTTTGCTGTGAAAAATATCTCTAATCACAATTATAATGTAATTTTGGTGGTGGTAGAGAACATATAAACAATTGAATCTTTTTTTCTCTATTCTCACTCTTACATAAAATTCACTGGTTTTAAGTTTTCTAGGTATTTTTGGCAACTGCTCACAACATAAAATGTTTAGATTCTGCATCTCCTGCCTTTCTGCATCAGGACAGAGCATCTGCCCCAGCACAGCTTGAGCTCACACAGCAGATCACAGGCTTTAAATTTCACTTGATTCTGACTAAAAGGTCACCTGGCCCCCATCATAACCCTCCTCCAAAGGGAAAACACACATGCAATTAAAATGTGGCTTTACAGATCAGCAGCCCAGGTACAACACTGATGTCACAGCAAATGAAACAAAGCCCTACCAGACAGGCACCTCCAGTTCCTTCTAATGAGTCATTCTTCTAATGAGCCTCTCAATTAAAATTGGACTCTTGACAAGGAGGGCAAACCAAATGAGCACTCTGTGAGCATCTACAGCCCTAAAAAATGTGGATTTATCAACTTAGCAGCACTGTGCTCCACAATGATGTTTTAATTGAAATCAGTCACCTGGTATGACACACAACAATAGAATATTCTGTTTCTGGTTGTTTGGTTCTTTTTCCAGATGTCACCTGTAGATATCTCTTTGGATGTATTAAAAATAACCTGAAAACCACAGCTGGTGGCAGTTTTGCCATTCTGCTCCCCTCAGAGTGCAGCTAAACCTCGTCCACAGGCAGAAAGGATTCCCAGTGGCGAGGCACACACTCATTAAAATGAATCTCATGCATCAATTTTGTCCCCTCACATCAAAGCTGTCACAGCTCGTTGGTGTTTGCTCAGGTTAGGCTGGGTTTTGATGGGAAAACTCAAGCACACAGTGCTTGGTGTGGTCACCTACTTACCCACTGCTAAGGTGACAAGATCACAAGCTCCTGGCAGGGGAGATTTATAAGGAAGAAAACAATGCTACAATCGCTATTTCAAAAAGCAAAAATGAAAATAAATCATAAAACTGGACCAAAAAGGAGCACACTGATTCATCAATGTAGAATTTTGATACCTGTTTGTAGAATTTTGATACCAAATCTGAGCTTTGCTGTCCATAAAATCAGACATTCCCACCCCAAATCATGCAAATAAACCAAAGAAATAAAAATATTGCCTTAAGTATTGAAGAAAATTTTTGTATCTATGAAACAAAAAACTGCCTGAAGAATGGTGAAATAACAGCAAAGAAAATGGCAGAATATTGAGTGAGCACCTGGGAAGGTTAGCAGTCAGTCTGCTCCTATTTCACCTTTAATAAAGAGCCGGTAAACATCAAGTTCATTAAAATGCAGGCCATATTTATTTGAAGGCCCTTCAAGCCCCAGAGAGAATTAATATTACAGAAACCATGAGGGCTGGGAAAAACTGGCCAGGTGGTAAAATGGGTTTCACCCAGGAAAATGAAAGAAATTTCAAGCACATCTGGAGAGAAAATAATGTGACACAGATATTTCCAGTGAAAGGCTAACTGTGTCACTGAATTCAGCCATGCTGAAAGAAACCTCTTCATGACTGGCAACATCAATAACAAGGTGGTAAAACAGAACAGTTTGGGCATCAGATTGGATAATGTTATGCATGGTCCAACAGAGCCTCAGGCCCATGGAGAGGTGTGATAAGTGCCCATATATGTGTGTGTGTGTGTGTATATATATATATATATATATATATGTATATATGTATATGTATACACTCACTGATGGATACAGAGATGGAAAGAGAGAGAAGGGCATAAATAATAAAGAAATAAATATTTGAAACATTTACCCAGAAGCAGATTTGCAATCCTCTCTCTCTCTCTGTGTCTCTGTTTAATTCTCAAGAAGGCAAAAGCAATTCTAAAGGGGACCTGAATCCAATCAAGTTTTTCACATGCTTTAATTTAAGTAGAGAGGAAATAAATTAAAGAGTTGAGGCAAAAAATTGAGAAAGAGGATTCAGGGGATGCTGGATTTGGGGTTTTATTTTGGTTTGTTTTAAAGTGAGAAGAGGGAAAGGGTCCCTCCCATTGATGGAAATGAAGGGCTGCCCAAAACTCAGCACCAACAAAAGGGAAAGAAAAAAATTAGGATACACTTTTCTCCTAGACATGCTTTGTTACTGAAATGTCAAAGCCACTGCTCCTATTTGTGATTCCCATTAGAATTAAAATTGCTGAGTATGGTGAGACAGAGCAAATTTTGACTTTCTGGATTTTAACCACCACAACACCCCACTTAAAGATATTTTTCTCCTCCATCTCTCACAAAGAGCCACCATTGTTTTCTGCCCCCAGACCAGCCAAAATGTCCAGTCACACCAAGGAAAATCCACACATTCCCTCTACAGGGAAATACCACTCTCTGTGATGTTAACACTGCATTTCCCTTCCCTGTGCTGAGTAAATGATCAGAAACCACTCCTGTGCTACAAACACATTGCTCACTTTCCTCTGTGCTACCAAAAAGTGATTTTTTGACATGTGGATCAAATGCTTTCCATCTTCATCCCCTCAAGTGGCTCCCAACTCCTGACTCCCCACCAGGCTGTTGAAATCCTTGCATCCAATGGTACCCACACCAGAGAAATAACTTTAAAATTATTCACCTGATCAAAATACTCCAAAATAATGGAACAGGAAACAAAAATGGAGCCCAGAGAAGACAGAGGAATGGTTCAGGTTGGAAAGGACCTCTGAGATCACTGAGTCCAACCTTTAATCCATCTCCCTAAGTACCACAGTCAGGTGTGTTTTTAGCACTTCCAGGGGTGGCAATTCCACCATTTCCCTGAGCAGTCTGTTCTGACCACCCTCCCAGTGAAGAAATTATTCCCAATGCCCAAACTAAACCTCCCCTGGCACATCTTGAGGCCATTTCCTCTTGTCCTACTGCTTGTTATAATTTCCTTCAGTGAACTGTTTGAAGTGAGTGGCCTCAGTCAGAATTTTAGTTCATCAGACAGAGGAAAGTGTGGAAATTGTTTGCACAAGCAGGAAGTGCTAATTTTTTACCATCTCCACTTTCTGGTGCTATAAGCTACTGTCCTCTTAAAAGAGCAGAGCTCTCAGGAAAAAAACGTGGAAAACTAGACATTTCTTAAATAATGCAGTAAATAATTTTTTCCTAGGTCCCTCAGGAAAATAACCTTGCTGAAAGAGAAAGTGAGGAAGCAATATATTGTCTTTAGAGATGGGCAAGTGCACTTTAGAAAGCTCAGAAAACACATTACTGGAACAGCAAACCTGCAGCCTGACCTGAGTGTGGCTGAATGCTGCTCCCATCAGCTTTCCAGGGAGTGCAGGAAGTTCAGCACAGGGAGAGATTTGCCTGCTGTACTTTCTGAGTGCTGATACAACTCTGAAGAGAAGAATTAAACCTCACTGACACGTTTTTGGTAGAAGGTAGTTTGCAGGCAGATTTATTAAAATTTTATATATGTTGCTAATATTTAATCATTTAAAAAAAATTAAAATAATCTTTATCTCACTCCACCTGGAACCAGAAAAAAATCTTGCATGTAGAGCATTCAGGGACATAGGTTAAATATATGTTGAATGTTTGAGTTTTGGCAGTTGTGGTTAAGCACTGACATCAAAGCAAAGCAAGAAACATCACTGCTCATCTCTACTAGACCCAACCTCATTCAAATGGCTGCACTTAACCCCTGTGGTCACCAGCAATAATCTAATTCTGATCACAGGACTTCACACAGGACCAGGCTCCATAAAGAGTTTGCTTTATCTTGCACTATCTACAAACCTCGTGGCTGAAAAACCAGCCCTGTGCAAACTGAGCCCTTGCTGTAATCTCCAAAGCCCAAAGCTGCTTTGAACTGTCCAGGGGAGGCCCACTTAAAGATGTTTTTGTGTTATTATGAAAATAGTTATAATAACTTTTGATTTTTTTTGCTTCAAAAGAAATAGTAAGATGTTCATTAATCAATTGAATTTAGTAGCACTTTATCTGTGGGAGGAGGACTGCCTTTGAGAAAATTTTTCTGAGTTTTTAGTTTTAAATAATCCATGAAGCTTGCTCATAGTAAGTGTGAATGAAAAAAAGTCATAAATTCAGTAAAAAAGTCTTTTAATCAAGAAGTCCTTAAATAGAACTCAAGCCAATAAAAAAAGAAAAAAAAGAAAAACAACAGAAAAACCCTCCTCAAAACTCAGATTTATCAACCCCCCCAAAAAAAGCCCAAAAAACCCCAAAACAAAACCAAAAGCTAAACCTTTCTGAATTGAGTGTTGCCATCATAATGGCTCTTTAATAGCAATCATTGGTTGAATGCTGAGGCCAAAGCTGCAGTGCTGAGTTTCAGATGTCACCACGTGATAACTCCTGGCAAACCCTGGCTGCTGACTGCCAACCAGAGCAGCTCAGAAAAGCCCTTGGTGCAGAAAGGGATCCAGGAGCCCCCGAGCCTTTCAAAGACAAGACTTGAGGAACTGTGTGTAAATAAATAATGCAATTCATTAGGCCAAATGTAGGTCAGTGTACATTAGTGACACTTCTCAAGCTGTGGTCCAGTGTGACTAATTCCTGGCTGAGGGGAAGGAGGCTGGCTGGAAGGCTCATCACTTGTCACCAGCACGTCAATCACAGGGTTCCTTCAGGGAACCATGTTCCATCCATGCTCGCTCACCTTTCCTCAGAGCTGCTGTTCTGCCAGTGCACACTCAAATATGCCATTCTGCACAGCTGCTGTTATCTGTCTCTCCCCTTTTCGACTTTTTTTTTTTTTAAGCAGTCACAGGCCATGTATAAATCAGAGAGATTCTTGCATGGTGTGTCATTAGACAAGAAAATGGGAATTCAGAAAGGTCGGGGCACGAACCTACTCATGATCCTGCTCTTGGCACTGTTCAGAAACACAGAAAAACTCAAAATCCCTGGCACTTATCAGGATCAGGAGAGGAGGCATTCCTAACAGAAATACAGAATGCAGTGACAGACCCAAGTTAATTCTTCAGGCTTTGTTTACACCCATTTTTCATTCTGCTCCTGTCTCTTTGCTGATCCCTTACACTGACCTTCACTCCCAGTAATCCCTCCTGCTATAACCACACCCATCATTTGCTCTCCCTGGGACTAATTAAGACATGAGTGGGTTCTGCTCTGTGCTTTCACCTGGGCACAGCCCAATCAGCAGTTATTTCACTTTCCTTTCTACACCAGTTTCACAGTTCAGTGTGTGAAGAAGAAATGAGCCAAGCACTTGACTCCCCTCTGCCTTGCAGTTGCTCAACAGGAGCAGAAGCACAATCTGAGCTGTGGCACTTTACTTTCCTATTGTCCCTTGGGTTTATTATTTTAATTTTTTTTTTTTTTTAATAATTTTGGAGGGGGGATTTTATTGCAAAAAAACTCAGCTTTGCTGAGCTCTCTGGTCCTGTAGGGCTTAGTCTGCTTTCAATGGTCACAAGGTCAGCACAAAACTGATTCCAAAAGTCTCTTTTCTTTGGAAATGGTTTGTGAAGGAAAGCAGGAAGAGGGAAAGGAAGTTTGACCTTTGAGCAAGCCATGTGCAGCTAGCCATCAGATATTCTAGGGTGATTCTAGGATGAACACAGTGCTCTAGGCTGATTTAAGATTTTATGTTTAGTGCCATTAATGAAAACATGTAGGATTTGGTTACAGGTACAAGAGCAAACTGCACTGCCTTGCTCTCCCTATTATAATTTAAATTAATTTCAGATGGTTGCAAGTCAACTGACAATGCAAAATTCTTCAGAATAGAAGGATTTTAGGAAAAGAAACCTTGTAGCTGCAGCTGCAGAGCTTGGTACAGCAGTTACCTGCACTTTGTGAGCCCCTTGAGACTTGTCAGAGTTACCATCAATCCTTAATTTTGCTGACACTTCAGAGCTTGTCAGACAGCACTGCAAAGTCTGATTGTTAAACAGCTGTGTCCAGTGGAGAGAGCTGAATATGCCATCTCACCATTATTCCTCAAAATGGAGTTTTCCAGTATGAAAAGATGTCTCTGTATTTGCCTTTGGAGCTCAGTGTTTTCTGCTTTTCCTCAAAACGGATTCACCCAAATAATTGTTTTTTCCTTGATTTAATTCTTTTTTGCTACCTTTGCCCCTAGAGGAGATCCTGTAAAATCTTTTTGGCTTCAGGTTTGCTGCCACATCAGAAGAATAAGTGTGGGAGCAAAACCCCAATTCTGGAACTGTTTCCTAACAGACAGACAAGCCCCTGCACACCTTTCCAGGCTGCACATGGAAACATCACAAAAATTGATATTTCTGGCTCCTAACATGGGCACCTTCCCCTTTATTGAACATGGAGGATGATTTATTGGGGTACTCCCTGGAAAAGCTCTGGTAATAGGTCTTAATATGTTTCAACTCCCAATTATTTTACAATAACCTGGAGGCACGACATAAAATTGCAGCCAGGAAACAGAAGATGCTCCTGCCCAGCTGTATTTATTACACACTTGGATTACTGTGGACATCACTGTGCTCCCTGAAAACCAAATGTACAGATACGCCCAGGATAGCACACTGTGGCAAGACCAAAAACATTGTACAGTTTTAATAAAGGAACACCCTTCTAAAACTCTCTTTCTAAAAAGGCAGGATATATTTACCCTAGAAAAGTAAAAAACATAGTGGTTTTGGGTTTTTTTTTTAATATTACAAATAAAAGGAAGGAAAAGAAGGAAAAGGGAGGAAGTGGCAGAAGGAAGGAAGGGGCGGAAGGGGCGGAAGGAAGGAAGGGGCGGAAGGAAGGGGCGGAAGGAAGGGGCGGAAGGAAGAAGGAAGGGAGGAAGGAAGGGAGGAAGGAAGGGAGGAAGGAAGGAAGGAAGGAAGGAAGGAAGGAAGGAAGGAAGGAAGGAAGGAAGGAAGGAAGGAAGGAAGGAAGGAAGGAAGGAAGGAAGGAAGGAAGGAAGGAAGGAAGGAAGGAAGGAAGGAAGGGGCGGAAGGAAGGAAGGAAGGGGCGGAAGGAAGGAAGGAAGGGGCGGAAGGAAGGAAGGGGCGGAAGGAAGGAAGGGGCGGAAGGAAGGAAGGGGCGGAAGGAAGGAAGGGGCGGAAGGAAGGAAGGAAGGAAGGAAGGAAGGAAGGAAGGAAGGAAGGAAGGAAGGAAGGAAGGAAGGAAGGAAGGAAGGAAGGAAGGAAGGAAGGGAAAGAGGGAAAGAGGGAAAGAGGGAAAGAGGGAAAGAGGGAAAGAGGGAAAGAGGGAAAGAGGGAAAGAGGGAAGAAAGAGAGAAAAGAAAGAAAGAAAGAGAGAAAAGAAAAAGAGAAAGAGAGAAAAAAAGAAAGAAAAGAAAAAAGAAAGAAAAGAAAAGAAAAGAAAAGAAAAGAAAAGAAAAGAAAAGAAAAGAAAAGAAAAGAAAAGAAAAGAAAAGAAAAGAAAAGAAAAGAAAAGAAAAGAATTCTGGTGCATCTTACATCTCCAGATCTCTCTATCCTTGTAGTCAGAAAGGGACTAGAGATAGACAGGTAGATGAAATATTTACTCTAGGTTGTTGTTGGAAGAATTGCATCAGGGTTTAAGTCCTTCAGAAAAGAAAAAAAAGGCTTCTCTGGCTTCTGTTTTAAATGGTTGTGTCATCTCAGTGAAAATGAAAGAATCACAGGATGGTTTGGGTTGAAGGGGATCTGAAAGATCACCCAGTGCCACCCCTGCCATGGAAAGCAGGGACACCTCCCACTGTCCCAGGCTGCTCCAAGCCCCAGTGTCCAACCTGGCCTTGGGCACTGCCAGGGATCCAGGGGCAGCCACAGCTGCTCTGGAAAATCTGTTCCAAGCCCTCACCACCCTCAAAGTAAAGAATTTCTCCCTAATATCCAGTCTAAACCTGCTTTCTGACAGTTTGAAGCCATTCCCCTTTGTCCTGTCACTCCATCCCTTATAAAAAGTCTCTCCCCATCTTTCTTGGCAGTTCCCTTCAGAAAATGTTCTCATCTTTATCCTCACCACTCACACACTTTTTCTCTTTGCTTTTCTTACTTTTCAAGTAAATACTACCTTTTTTTTCCCCACAAAAAACCTTTTCCTCTTCAAACCATGATAAGCATTACTCTCAAATATATTTATAATATATAACTATAATATATATTACATATTGTCCTATAAATATATATAATATATATATATATATATCATTATAACTATGATTATATTCTTTCCTTTTACAGTAGGGGTTTTCCCTCAAGCTGGCTCTCCTTTTTGAAGGTGCTAATGAATAACCAATAAATAAGTTATTTAGAAGAAAAAATAAGAAGGAAAAAAAAAAGAGAATTTGATATTTGCCAGTACTTAATAGCTTCCAATACTTTCCTGTGTGCATGAATCTGGTCTTGCACACTAAAAAAAAATACAATAAATGTGGTTTTTTAATAGCATCTTTCTAATGAACTATGTTTTACTTTCATTTCAATTCCCAACTGCAGAATTGAGGGATTGTGAGATAATAAGAAACTTGCTAAAGTTTGTAATAGATTTTTAATGATTGTAGCCTTGTCAACCATTGTCAGAGGGTGCATTAAGGGAAAAAATATTAGATTTAGATCTATGTAGTTGAATGTTATTACACTGTTTTATTCCCCCAAAATTTGGGATTAAAACCAGTATAAGCTAATTAAAAAATAAATTATCTGTAAGTAGCAGCCATGATGTTTTGAAGAGCTGGAATATTTTTTCCCTAAAAAGGAGATTACAGAGACCTGGGTGTCCCCTACTCCTGATTCCAGGGTCTAGGTAGGATTGAGCCACTCTCAGATATCATAGGGGTAGAAGAAACTCAGATTGTGTCCTCTCAGCCAATGTTTCCACAGAAAACAGGCATCTTTTTCTTATAGTATAGAATGTATAAACTTAGAAATAAAATTAAGGTAGTTAATCATGAAGAAATTAATGTTTTTTCCTCCAGCCAAGAGTCACACCTACAGATGTACATGCACCACGTAGCAGATTATTTTAAGACTAATAAATAAAAAAAATATTTTAAGACTAAGCAAAATAAACGCATCCATCCACTGTTGTGTTAAATAGTTGCAATCATAAGAAACTTAAGCATAATTCTGCATCAATATATACAGAATAATGGAAAGCTTGTGGTTTTTTTCATTTAAATACAGCTCTGACCTGTGTTGGCTGAAGTGCTGGTGAGTCCAGCAATTCAGATATTCCAGACCTCTGTGCAAACACACCCAGCTGCAGTTGCTCAATGACAAAAAATTATGATATTACCAAAATCCAAGAGCATAATAAGAAAATTAATTTACCAAGCTTAGACAGTGCAACATAGAACAACTGATCATCAATTACATGGCTTTTAAATACCTACCAAATGTTTAGAAGTGTCTTTGAATTAATAATTTTTGAGCAAAATATTTCAAGGTGATGTCAGGAATCAGTAAAACATTGAGAGAAATTAAATCTATAATATGAGCCATATAGAGACACAGGTATTGCCACCAATGACACAATTTTCCAGAAAATAAAAATTATTAATATACTGAGGAGGTGTACAGAAACATTTCCACATGCCTGAGCATCATAAACACAAACATATTCCTTGAGTAGACTGTACAACATTTAACTCAAACTATTTTTTTCCCGTTCTGCACAGCCCTGGAACAATACATTTCCAATTTCTGCACACATAAATCATTTGTATGTGTAACAACAGCTGCACTCTGCATTATATATAATTCAGATATGTACTATACTGAAAATATTTCTCCTACCTGTTTTCCCATTAATTTCTTACAATATTTATGCTTTGAAATGTTAGATTTTCTTTGCCCAAATTCCTGAACAATGCCTCACATTTTCTCCCTTTGTCAGTAAATAGATTAATGCACATAACTGCTTTAGTACAGATTTTTTCACTTCAATATGTTCAGCTTATGGCAGTGCTTAAGCCTCCACTGTTATCTATGAAGATATTTGGGATTAAAATGCTATGAAACTATAAATATTGATTACATACCTCATTGAAACATAACCAAACTCATTTAGACTCAGGATTTCTTCTAATCCATGAGTAACATCACTACTAAAAACAATTACAACCCAGCACATGTTTATGACACTCAAATTTCCTTGGCGTGCACGAGCTCTTTTTCAAAGTTAAAATGCAAACCCACTGCCACAGCACCAAAAAGCTGGTTTTATGTCTGGTATAAAACAAAAACCATGTTATTTTCCCCTCAAGCAGGCTAGAAAAGCAGGGCTGTCTGAAGCCTTCACATCACACACACAGTCACAGGGATATAGCAACACTGAAGGGAAATACATTACTGGGAGGATGACATCCCACTCAGTTATAATTGAACCAAAGCAAACATCAGGCATTTGGGGCGGGGGGGGAAAGAAACAGGAATCTGTTTCTGTCACATTCATATTTTCTGAAAAATCCCTTCTCCCAGGGTTTTTCTCCTGGGAAGCTGAGAAGCCTCAGAGAAAAATGAAAACAACATTATCTCATTTGCTTCTCCTGTGTTGTGCTCATGTGGAATGTGTTTGGGGATTGTTTGCCCACAGGTGATTGTTTCATTGGATTCTGCTGTGAGTTGTTGTTTTCACTCTTTGGACAATCAGGGCCAAGCTGTGTTGGGGCTCTGGAGAGAGTCAGGAGTTTTCATTTTTATCTTTTTAGCATTCAGTAAGTATCCTTTCTGTATTCTATAGTATAGTACAGTTTAGAATTCTTTAATATAATATAATATCATAAAACAATAAATTAGCCTCCTGAGATCATGGAGTCTGATTCATCATTCCTTCTATTGTTGGGCACTGCGCAAATACAATACATCTCTGCCATTGCCAGCTGGGAAAAACAAAAATAAAAATCTGTAAGAGCCTACCTGAGACAAGCGAGACTGTGTCTTTCTCCCATGAGACAACAGTGATGTATGCCTCCACAGAGGAGGGGATAATGCACTTGAACACTGCTACATTGCCTCTCATGGCTTTCTGGTCCTCCACACGGACTGTATAGGGTTCCCGTAAAACTGCAGGGACAAGAGGAGCCTTTGTTACAGGAATTGTTACAGGAATTGCAGCCCCACACCTCAGCCACTGCCTCAGCCAGCCTTGCAGGGTGCCCCCAGAATCAGTCTGGGAGCTCTCATCTCAGTGAATGGCACACACCTACAAGTAGATACAGAAGCATTCCTGTTGTTATAGGATAGGAAATAAAACAATGCGGATACTGGAATTTTTAAGGTAAAAAGAAGGTTGTTTAATTTCTGACTTTAACATTTATAGTATGAGGAAAATTAATCCACAAACCCCAGAGGTTTGTGTCCAAAAAGGAGACAGAGGAGTCCTTTTACTTTATTGGAATAAAGGGAGAGGCCATGGAGCATTCCTCTGGGATCTCAAATTTTTGGAGGACGCAGACTCCTTTCTATCCCAATTTCCTGGCCACTTTTCCCTTCTCTCTTTCCCCATTGGCTGAGGTACTTGAGAGGTACAGACTGCCCAGAATGCCTTATACCAGAGATTTCCCTCTAATGTATAACCCTCCCTTTTAATTTTTAATTCTTATGGAATTTAGGACGTTTTTTTCCCCATTGTTTCTTTCATCTCTTAATGTCTAATTTTGTTTATCAGCAAACCTAAAGTTTATTTGTAAAGGCAAATCTCTTTTTCCATTCATCAATCAGTGAATCCTTCCCATTGTTTCTTTTATCTTCTAGAGCTGGTTTTACCTACCAGCAGACCCACAGCTTGTTTGTAAAGACAAATCCACTATTCCTCTCAATAGGTTTTCAAAAGTGACAGTGGATTGGAGGGTGACAGTGCTAGCTCTACAATGACACAGGACAAACCAACAGTTCATTAAATTTTTCTTTTTTCAGAGAAGAATGCAAAACAATAGGTATTTACAGAAAAAAGAGAAAGTTTGTTACAAGAATGTAAATATCAGAAGGCTTGGAAGAACTTAAAAACAAGACAAAATGTTCCCAGATTTTTTGTTTCCTCAACATCTGCATGTCTTACTCTGTGTCTTTTCCTCACCTAATTCTGGGAGTCTCTGTGTAGGAACTGCTTATTTATGTGGGTAAATGGAGTTATGTTTCATGTTACTTGTGCAGCTTCCCCAGCCACATCTCCCTTCACAGAGGGTTTTGTGCTCTGTCAAAGAGCACAGAGGTACAGGCAGGTGCTGTGTGTGAATTGCACATCCAAAGGGGAGAAGGGAAGGTCAGTGTCATTTAGGATTTTGAAGAAGTGAGAACCAGAGGAGAAAATTGATAGAGGTGACAGAGAGAAAAAATGAAATGTGTGTCAGGAACACAGAGAAATGAGAGCAAGAGGAGAGCTACATTTGATTGACCAGTCCTGAAAGAGATCACTTAATGGGAAAAAAATCCCAGCAACAAAACCACAATTTTATTTTAAAAAAACACGTTATAATAAAATCCAACATGACTCAAAAAATGTTTATAATCAGCATAGTACTTGTCTTGAGTCTGAAATAATTAATATAATGGAAAAAGAGAAAAAAGAACAACTGGGTGGACGAGGAAGATAAAAGCACAACTGGAAAAATCATTCCCACACACCAAACTGATGATGTTGGGATGAGATGAAGTTGCACTGGGTAGGAGAATGGAAAGAAGGCAAATCCTGAAATAATTCCATGAAGGGTGAGGGATGAGCATTTCTGTGAGCAAGAGTTCACGGAGAAGGTGGCAGAGCAGAGAAGAGAGAGATGTTTTCTACAGCAAGTGAAAGGGTGAGACAGGACACACAAGCACAACAAAGATTCTCCATGGAAACACAAGGTCAAGGTGCAAAAAAGGAATCACCAGAGCCAAAACAAACCATTTCAATGAGAACAGGGATGAGTGCACTGGAAATTTCAGTGTGCCTGAGACCTGGATCTGCCTGAGAGTAAAAATTATTGGGAAGAACAACAATGCTGAGATGCCACATTACAGGGACATTTCTGGCCCATCTTTCCTGTCCACAAACAGACCAAGATCAAGCTCTGTACAAATACATTTAGCCCCACTGATTCTGGCTGAAAAGTCAGTAAATTCTTTTCAGAGTTTACAAAAGTGTTTCTAAACACCAGCAGCGCTGGAATTTCCAAATGTCTGCCCCACTTAGGGTGGATTTCAAGAAAAAAAATGGCAGAGTAATGAAATGTAACCACAGTCTTCAAATTTTCAGGTCCATTGTTACCACTGCAAAAAGTACAGTTCTCCATCCCAAACATTGCTGTAACAATGTAACTTAGAGAAGCCCTTACCAAAAATAACTAAATTTAATTTAAAATGAAATATCTTTTTTAAAAGGAAAAAATATCAATTTTCTATTGCAAGATAGACACTGCTGTTTTCTAAAAAGTCAATAATTGATTTCTAATCGAAGGTTAGGATTCTTAACCCTGTTATGGCTGTTAAACTGATATTATAAGCACCTTTAATGCAGTGACTTTTCAGCATTGGCTGCCCCGTGGTGAAGCAGTTCCCTGACCTTGTCCCACACCCAGGGAATGGCACATGGATCATCTTAATGAGGCTGATTTGTGTCTGTGCTCTTGCTCCAGCCATCACTCCCAGGAAAGGCCTGTTCAGCAGCAATACCCTAACTCAGTGCTGAGGGTGTTTGCATTTTTCAGAACACTTGGCTGTCTCTTTGATTTTTTAAGATTTTTTAAGCTTTCTGATGTTTACATTCTTGTAACGATTTTTTTTACACACATTCTGTAAATAACTCATTGTTTTGCGTTCTTTTATGAAGGAAGAGAAATTTGATGGATTGTTGGTTTGTCCAGTGTCATTGGAGAGGTGGCACTGTCACCCTCCAATTCACTGTCACTTTTGGAAAACTATAAATGTTGGAATCAGAAATTAAAAAGTGCTTTTTACCTTAAAAGAAGCAGCATGTCTGTGCTCTGTTATTTCCTGTCCTATAGTGACACTTGGCCACTTTGAAAATCTGCCCAACTGATTTTGGCAATAAAATCTGACACAGAAACCACGTGAGGCACAAAAACTGGAAAGAGTTTATTCATTTCCTTGCTTTAAAAAATTTACATTATTGTGATTTATGAGGCTCCTCAGCTATTTCCAAATCATAGTTTTGACAGTTTCCATGAATAAATTGCTGATTTTTACTTTTTCTATTTTTTTTTAATCCCAAGTCCCCAGGTCATTAATTTTTATGAGAATGTCAACCTTTGCTTAAGAAAAAAAAACAAACCAAACTCTTCAGTGCCATTACCGCACGGGAGAGCTTGAAGATAAAATGGAGACCTTGACTCCCATGTGGGACTGGCATGGAAGAGGACTAGGTTTGGGTGTCCAGGTTGGGGTTATGATTTTTTGAGAGGAGTTTGGGAATATTTGTTGCACTATATCCCAAATTACATGCAGAACCACAATTACAATTACTGTGAGCTGGAATTTTTACATCTGCCCCCCAATTCCTGGGAAAAGGGGTAAATGAGCTCCAGACTTTCTCAAGCTTTGAGAAATGTGCAGAACCATGTATGTCTTTGTGCTATGACCAGATTATCCACTGATTTTTTCTGTATTCTTAGGAAACCAATTGCTGTTGGAGTACATTGGAAGCAGGAAATTAGAAAAAAAAAAAAAATACCCAAAACCATGTTAATTCATGCCAGTCTGTAATATTTTTCAGATTTCACATGAACAGAAATAATTTGCAAGTACCACATAAAGAAATGAAGTTTCTAATTTCAAATTTGAGCAACCCAGGGTTTATCATCTGAGCATAAAATGCACTTGACTGCCATGCACAGAAGACTTCAAATTGTGTTTTCCTGTGATTGAGGGGTTGCACAGCCCTTGGAAAAGGTGCTCATTGGTAGCTGTGGCCTGCCATCAGGCACAGAGACAGCTTTGACACAGCATCAGCTCATGTGAAGGAAGGGAACTCATTATCCAAACCTCTGATTAACTGAGAAATTGAGTTAAATTGGGAAATTAGTGGAAATGAGGTAAAAGGTTACAAAAGGAAAGAAAAGAGGTAAAGGGGGCATTCCTGACTTGGCAAAAAAAGAGGAGTCATTAACTTCTGAGCCAAGCACCTACACTGCCAACAGCAAAGTCCTTTTCCAAGGCCCTTTTTTTATTTGCAAGGTTCATTTCTCAAGCAGAGGGAGAAATCTTGTTTTGGAGTACCATGGATGAATGTTTGACACCTAAAGGAACACAGCTCAGAGCCTTAGCCAGCAAAACTGCAAGTTTTAGCCTTCTTTGTATCACCACATTAGTTTATCTAAGAAATTTAAAAATTGGAAAGCAGTCCTGGAAAAAAATACTGCCCAAAAGGTGTTTAAAATGGAGACACATTAACAAATCCAGAAAATACAAAAATAAACATGATGTTGTCTCTGAATATAATTCTACCAGACAACTTGCCCTCAAATCCACGACAGTAAAACCAAAAGCTCAAAAACCAGAATGGAGTTTCAAACACAAAGTTGGTTACAATGTGTTCGTATGAATCTTTGATTTTCAAGTTTGGTTGTTTTTTTTATGGACAACTAAATAATTTCATAAGAAGCACAGGCCATCACAGAACTCCCCATATATGTAACATGATAACTTGCTTCTACTGGATGCTTCTTGTGCAAGAAAACCCACTTTCCTAGACTAAAATTTTAATGAGACACGAATTTTATGGAAACCTGGTTTTTATTCTTGCTTCCCAGCTGCCTACAAACTACAGATCTCTGAATGTTAACTTATTGTTAAGAAGATGAGAGTGCATTTTATTATTTAAAAAGAAAGTCTCAGGCAAATCTACTTGTTAACTCTTCACAGTTTTTTTTTCCCTGTGAAACTCCTGTGAAGACAAATCTCCAGAGGAAAGGTTGTTCTCTTCTGAGAAAAGCCAAGCATATCTCCACCAAAAACAAAGAGCTTCCAAGGATTTGCATTTGCCAAGGGTCAGCTCCCAGACTATTTTTTGTTTGTTTGTTTGAATATTTTAATTAACTGAAGCAGATAGACAGAAATCTTCAAAAGCTGTGCAATCACGTTCATGTGTTGTAACAAAAGGCCTGATTTTGATTCCTCTGTAATTCCCCACTGGCTGACCCAGTCAATACAGAAAACAGATGCAAAACCATGCTGCTCATTTGCATATTTTAGCTTAAAGGGAAAGCACTGCCTGCGGACACACATCAGCTTCTGAATCATTGCAGGGGACACAAATTTCTCTCTCAAAACAAAGCACAAGTGACCAAAAACAAGTGAGGAGAGCTGTGACCTTAGGCTAATCATTCCTCTTCTCTTCCAGCCCATGTACAAAATCCATCTTCTTCTCGCACAACTCTTTAATGTGCAAGCATGGTTTGATTGTTGATTTGATTATCAGTTCGTTTCTCCTTATATTTGTGCTCAACTGATCTTTGGAAAACTAACTTTTCAGCACCAAAATAATTCAAACTGGGGAGGAGAGGAGAGGAAAGAATTCATGATAAACTTAATATTGTTAAGAGTTTAGAGGTTACACTTCTGGCCAACGTCCCCTGACTGATTTCTTCTCTTTGAAACACCCAAATTCCCTCCCTCCTCAATCCTGTGTGAACCCAATAAAAGATTCAACTTACCAGCCTTAATGTGAACATCCTGACTCCTGATTTTCCCTGAAGGATTTTCAGCTGTGCAATAGTAAGTGTTATCATGGATTAAGTTATTAAAGCTTGAAGGAGGGAAGGGGAAGATTTGGAGAGTGCCATTGGGGTGGACGTGGCGGATCCCTGGGACATCGTAGATCTCCTCGCCCGTCGCTAGGTACCATCTGAGCGTCACCGGGGGGATCCCCGCTGCTGGACAGGGGACCAGAGTCCCTGTGGTGCTAGCAAACACTACCTCTTGCAGAGATGCATTGACAAAGTAGAGACTGGCGTGTAGCTCTTCACTGAAAACTGCAAGACAAGGAGAAAAAAAGGACAGACCTTGAAAACCTGAGGAATTTCAGCACCGCGCGACACGGTCCGACAACGACGCCAAGCGAAACGCGGTGCCCAGGGAAGGTAATCAAAGCTATTCTGGATGCTAATGGCAGCTCTAATAAAATAAATATATAAAATAATAAAATGTTTCTTGTTTTCAAAGAAAATACCGCCAGGTTAAACACAGTAAGTGGTTTGCCCCCAAAAGTAAAATGAGAAACCCCTTTTGGTGTAAATGGACACAGATCCGCTTACTCCTGCACTTGCTGAGGCAGCACTCCTCATACAGCCTGCAAAAATCTATCAGTAATCTGCCTTTATGAAATTCCAGAGACTAAATTTCTGCCTGGAACACAGGTAGTTTCTGTTAGCATCCCTAAATTTATTTTTACAGTCTTCCCGTGGCAAAAATTATTTATAAAGTAATAAAAAGAACTGAGCAAACAGTGAAAAGAAATTCCCATTACTCCTTAATAGTAACACAGATCTATACTTAATACAGATACAGTTTAGTAAATGCTTTATATCATTTGGTCAGGTCTTTCTGGCAAAGACCTCTAAACCCAGGTGCCTATGACAATCTTGGCTTTGCCATCTATGTGACTCCATGGAGTCCCACTGCCAACCTTAAACTGAAGAATCTGTATCAGTGGAAAGAGCCAATATTAGTCGTAGCACTAACCACTTCAGCCATGGGCTAGTCAGCTCTCATTGGAAGGATTGTAGTCTCCAGGTGGTTAAAACCTCCCCCAACATTTTCTCTAAAGTACCTTCGTAACCTCTGTTGGAGAGCTGATAAGCCTAACACATCCAATAAATGGTAGGATAAATTCCAATACCACCAATATGATTTGTATTTGCATATAGTGTTCACTTGTAAAAAAAAAAATTGTCAGTTTTGCTTGACCCAAACAGAGACTTGGATGTTTTACTCTATGTTGAATACAGTAGATTCTGACAGGATTTTCTAAAGCAAGGCTGGTAAGGGGTCAGTTTTTGAAAAGGTGACCCCACTGGAGGAGATCCCAGCAAGAAGTGATGAGACAGATTTCAGGGCAACCTTCATTTGCACAAGATGGATTCTTTTATCCTGCAGAAAGAACTTGCAATCCCAATTCTAAGCCATGAACTCTCTTGTCTAATTCTGCCACTGCATTTTATGATAGTTTGGAGCACAAAATAGACTATTATTTCCTTCTCTCTTTTGATAATTTGCAAAGATGCAAGGTGGGAAGGTGTTTATTCTAAATATCAATCAAGAGAGACTCAAAAGACAACAAAACTGGCTCTGGGAATCTCTGGAAATTAAAAAAAAAAAGAGAGACACCCTCTCCAATAGGGAAAGATGGCTGGCATGCAGGATAAATAAATGGCACAGGGAAGGTTGAAAGGCACTTGGAGCTTCAGAAAGAAGAAATTTCAACTGTGGAGCTGAGCTCCTGCATTTAGATGAGGCAGGTGCCAGCACAGAATAAATCCCCTGCAAGATAAATTCCACCTAGTGGGTGCAATCCCAAGGGGAACTCAGGCATCTGGAAAGCAAAAATATGCACAATAGGACTAAACACAGGAAGAAGCTGAATCCTCATTCAGAAGGAGTGAATAAGATGGTGCCACTTTTACATAATCACATTTCTAATTATAGTTGTACTTTGAAGCAGAGAACTGTATTGTTGGTAACATAATAGAGAAGTGGAAAAAAAAAAACAATTTAGCATTGTTCATCTGCTGTACAAGCTTTTCTCTGCAAATACAAATGAAACAATCAACAGGGCATTTAAATTTCCATTGGCCAACAAGACATTCACGTGGAAGTAATAAACACAGTTCACATGTGTTTCCAGCTTTTATTATGCTGCGCTGCTTCTTAGCAGATATTCAAGCAAATCCAGTGGATTTCCTGGCCAAGAACAAAGAGGTAAATACCAAATTATGAATGCCATAAAAATAGAGAATATCAGAACTCTGTTTGACACTTCCACAGAATCTAACTTCCCAATGAAACACAGCACAGCTGAACTAAAGACTCACGCTAGCAGCACATAACAATGAATTTTTCCAGCTGCTTTGTATCCCCTGTAGAAGCTTTCCCTACTTTTGACAAACTTTGCATCCATCAGCCAGTACAATAGTGCTTCATTTTAAACCAGCATCTGCTACACATTCATCCTAATGGCAGCCACAAACACACCAAGATCCCTGGAAAATAATCACAGTGCTGTAATACACACACTCATACACAATGCTGACAGCCCAGATGCTTTTTGTGGTGGAATTCACTGTGTAAGCTATGTTGGAGACATCCAATGACAAAAATGGGATTTCAGAAGCTTTTATTAAAAAGATATTTCTCCTGAACATTCTGTAGGAAGAAAGAGACTAGCTGAATGACAGAAAAAGTGATTTATTGAAGCCTAATTGAAGTTGAGACAAGTCAAAGATGATGTGTAATTAATTGTTACTTAATGATAGAATATGAGCCAACTAAACACTGTATTTTTCAGAAAGGAGAAGCAACTCAGAGTAAGAT
Source organism: Molothrus aeneus (assembly GCF_037042795.1). Taxonomy (NCBI): domain Eukaryota; kingdom Metazoa; phylum Chordata; class Aves; order Passeriformes; family Icteridae; genus Molothrus; species Molothrus aeneus. The sequence goes on along the minus strand of NC_089647.1, from coordinate 113,205,171 downwards.
TTGCAAGGGGGAGTGGTCAGCGAAACTGATGAAAGTTACAGAAATAAAACAGCAAAGAGAAATACCTGAAAAATGGAAAATACAAAAAAAAAGGCAATCATAGAAGAGAAAATAATATCCAAGGCAGAACTGAAAACTCTTGCAGCTGAGTGACTGCACTTGGTCTGGACAGAGATCACATCTTTTCACAGTGTAAGGGAAGAAAAGATTCTTCCTGAATGAGGGTTATTTATTACCAAACCAATAATTCTGGAGGGAAACAAGAGGAAGGCTGCACCTCAGCAGTGCTCAGGTGCCCCAGCTGGAATGAAAAGGTGACAAACAATCTGCACCTGCAAGCACTTTGGGGCAGGAAGGCAGAGAATTTTGTCCTCGGCTGAGTGGATAAAGGAGAACATCAACAGTTTATCAGATCAAAGGACAAGAAGCACTTCTGGATTCTAAGGCTCAATAGATGCCAGGATCTCACTCCTAAGAATGGGGAGAGAGGTATGGGGGAGGGAAAATAGAGGGGAGAGAGGGAGGGAGATGGGAGGTGGATAAATTTTTTGCAAGTTCAATCAGCATTCCTTACTCTCAAGTACTTGAAGCGATAAGGGGAACTGACAAAGCTTTACAGCCAAGGAAATTCATCCTGATTTTCAGGGGAGACAAGGCTGCTGTGCTTAGCAAAGTGCTGAATACATCAGCCAGATGCAAAATTTCTGTTGGCACTTGAGAGATCTCTTTTGAACTGCAATGATTCTTTACAAGCTGCTCAGTGGAGCTGTGAGCTGATCTCCCCCAGCCAGGGACACAGCACTGCGAGCCTGGCTGGGCAGGTGGAACCAGGATGGACACACAGCCAGGAACATTTAGGCTGGCTTTGGCATTTCCAACACCTGTAGCTATTGGCACAGCTGAGAGTGGGGTCATTTTTTGTTTTTACAGAGGTGGCCTTTTCTCTCAGGCAGGTCACTCCTCCAGGTCTGTGCATGCTGAGCATTGAAGCTCTTCTACAAGGACCTGGCCAGTACCTCCTGTGATATTCCTGTTAAGGCTTCACAAAGGACACCAGGCTGAAACTGCTGTTTCTCAATCCTCCTTTTTCCTGGGCAGAAAAGGGTGTCACTAAGGTGTGAGAGAGAAGATCCTACATTTAAATGACAGCACTGCATCCATCCAGCTTGGGCTTGTCCCATGTGGGATCTGGTGACAAGGAGGGATCAGCACCAACAAAGAGATGAGAGAAGATATGCAAAAGCCATGAAACCATCTGTCCTCTTACCTTCTGTGGAAACCCAGGGCACAGGGAATATTTCTCTGTCTGCTCTGGGGTGCCCTGACCCCCAGGGAGCACTGACTTTGACCCTCATTCATGGAGAAATTTTCCCAGACTTCAAGATAGACCGGAATCCACAAAAGTGTGAAATAGATTATAGAGAGCAGTGTAGGTGCATCACTTGGTGAGAAATTGAGGTTTTGGGGTTTTTAGTATGCTGTGGATGGCAGCAAGATGGAGGGCACAGGGTGTGGTCCTGGGTTTCTTCTTCATGCTTCTTCTTCCTTCTTCTCCATGGGTTTGGGTGGCATTTTGTAATTGGGCAGAAAAGTCCCCATTGCAGCTCTTTGGGATCAGTTATTGGGTGAAAAGGGAAAATAATCCAGGTGTCAGTTCTTCATTGGAGAGTTTAGTCCTAAAAGACCTTGGAACAAGAGATTGTTGCCATTTTGTGCCTTCTGATGAAAAGCTGCAGAAGTCACAGTAGTGAGACTTTTACTGATAAGAAATAATAAACACCTGAGTCTGAACATGAAACACCATCTCAAGTGCCTTCAATCCAGACCCAGAGAAACCCACAGCTGGTACCACCACACCCTTCCTCCACAATGTCTTCCCTTGATGTTGCTTCAGCTGCAAGAACCTTTACCCTAAAGATGCCAAAAGTGAAAATTTTCCTGCAGCTTGCATGGAACAAAAGAAAATTTTGTATCTGTTCAACTCAGCACCAGAATGCAATGCTGAGCCTTAGTGTTGTACATAATTCCTTTTCATCATGTGTTCTTTCATCTTTTAGTAAGTTTGAATAACACTTCTGTGATTTTGAAGTTGTTTTTTTGGGCCTCATATTCTTCCAAAGCCCTCTTCCCCTATTCTGCAATTGGCCATTTGAAGCCCCATTTTTCTCTTCAGCTCTTGAAAGAACTGAAATACTTTTGGTTGAGAGACCATTCACCACACTCAAAAATATTAATGTCTCTGAACAATTAATTGATACTTATATTTAATTCACATTCTGTACCCTTTTCAAGGACTAAATGCTGTTCCTGTAATGTCTTTGCAAGTGGAAAGTTTGGTCTTAAATGAATAACAATTTCAAACTAAAGGAAAAATTATTTCTCATCCATTTGATTAATCAAATCCAGCATGAAATATTTATATAGATAAATTAAAAGATATGAATCAAAGTGAAAGTCTGGAGCCAAGAGACCACTGAGATTATTTAGATAAAATAAAAATCAAAACAGAAAAGATAAATTATGTAATTAAGCAGTTGACTGCACTCCTGCACTACAGCAGGTTTGTAGAAACAGCCTGAACCGTGTTACAGTGGAACTTCAGGTTTGCCACAGTTTTGGACATCAATGTTCCCTCTCTTTTTCTGCTCAATGAGGTTGTGATTGAGGAACTGGGCAACAATCAAGTTTTTCTTCAGATTTATTGGATATATATGTGCCACCTTCAATAGTAATTTTTTTAATACAGCTTCCTAAACACAAGAAACATAGAAGCAAACCCAATGAATATAATAGAAATAGAAAAATAAAGGAAAGAAAAAACAATATTTAATAAAGTCTAAGCTCCTGATGCTGAATTGGAATGGCAGACACCTGGGACTGCTTTTTACCATGATGGGACAGCACATTCCAGAAGAGGCTGACATTTGGAAAAATTTTTGCAAACAGATGCCAAGCAGGATGAGACACATTCCCTTAAGAGGTTTAAGGACTAAGAACCTGTGTAATCTTGTCAGCTCATCAAGCTCTAATCAAAGTTTAAAAAAAATAATAAAATATCAATATCCTACATGTCTTCTGGAAGAAGCCTTTTCCTAAAAGAGCTCAGGCATCATGCCTTGAGATGGAGAAAATTTTTTTGAGCCTTCTCCACAGGTAATGTAGGAAAAACAGCCTGGGCTCAGCTGAGACCCTGCCTTGATGGGGGAAATCACTCACTTCCCTTGGCCCACCATCTCCAGCAGATGGAGAGGGATTAGGAAAACTTCCCAACTTTCTTGAACATCTCAGTCAGGTGGAGAAGTTCAGCACAGGTGCCCCAACATTTTTAGCTCCAGGGTGGATGTTTGGTGTCCACATTTACAGACATTTGTGCTCTGAGTTCAGCCTGTCTGGCTCGTGCATGAGCCTGAAAGCATCACAGCTTTTGCCTGTCCTTACACCAGCAATTCCTAAATGCATCCTAAATGCAGGCTTCAGAAAATTCAAAAATAGTTTGTTTTTGTTTTGGTTTTTTTTGGTTGTTTTGTTTTGTTTTTTGGGGTTTTTTTTGTTTGCTTTGTTGATTTTTTATTTGGTTGGTTTTTTTTAAATTTTCTTTTGTTTTGGTGCGGGAGGTGGCTGATAAAAATATTTAGTAGGATCAGGGCAAAAAACGACCAAGATCACAGAATAACCTGAGTTGGAAAGAACCCAGAGGGATCATCAAGTCCAGCTCCTGGCCCTGCACGGGATCATCCCAGATGTTTCCTTTCATGCCCAAAAGAGGACAGGGAAGAGATTAAATAACAGAGATTGTTTGGCAAAATGGAAGAAGAAGGTGACAAGGCAGGTGGGAGTCAGAAGGATGTTAAGACTCAAGGAACTCCTCAGGCTCTCATATCTCTGCTATCAGCCAGACAGCTCCTTTTTCACTGGCCTGAAATCAGGGCAAGAGCAGGCAAGAAAACATCATTGTGATCACAGTCATTAAAAGCATATGGCTGTGAGGTAGAGACCTAGAGAGAACAAAAGACCCAATTATGGCAAAACATTTGAAAACGTTTTTAAAGTGAGAATTTAAGCCTCATTTTTCATATGGTCAGCGAAAAATACTGAAGTCGTCCCTAACAGAGGAAAATAAAATATTGATTTTTCACTGTAAATACAAATATCTTGTAAGACAATTTAGTGGAATTAATCTAAAAAGCAGTCAAAAAAAAAAAAAAAGAAATAAACCCAAAGCAACTTTTGTAGGAAAATGGCTGAAGCCATCTAAACAACAAATTATATTTAAGGAAACTAAATTACCAGTATCATACTACAGGTTAATTACCCTGTTGACATCCAAACAATACAGTATACTTAGATAATCTTTTTTGCATAAACACACACACACACACACACACACACACAGAACTGATAAATGAAACATTTCTGAATGCACTGCTGTGCCTTTCAAAGCAATAGAAACATTACAAATGCAATCACAACTATGCTGATTACTCATTGCAGAACACAGGGGGGCAGAGAGAGCCTGGGTGGGTGGGAGGGTGCAATGCTGATGAGCTGTGTCACTATTTAGGATGATTTTTAATTTTTTTTTCAAGATTCTGTAATGGATCACCATGAATGAGACTTAAAAAAGAGAGATCTTTTTAAAAAAAAGAGGCTAAATTGGCCTTTTTTATTCCAATACGTCTCCCCTTGATGAACTGGGAAAAAAAAAAAAAAAACCCTCATTTGAAAAGAATCAAAACCTGATTAGACACTTACAAACAAGAATGTTATTATCACTACTCAATTATCCAGTAACAGGCTATGCAAAGTGACCTAGAGAAATTACTGCAGCTATTGTGGAAAGATCAGAGTGATGAGGCATTACAATAATCCATCTGTGATCGTGTCTCCCTCTAGGGGTTTTATCTAATGACTGGCACACAAGGTTGATAAATATTATAAATTTTATTAGGGGAAAGGGGAAAGCAAATGTACTTTTACAACTTTGGCTTTGATTCTGGCTCTGGATAGGGATTTCTTTTGCTCCTCTAAATGGGTGGGGATTGAACATTCCTCGTTGTTTGAGGGGAAGGAGGGTAAAACACAGCTCACAGGAGGAGTAAATTTCGGGTGGAAGCAGAATAAGAAACTTCAAGAACAGGAAAACATCACTGGATAAAGATGCTCTGACCAGACTCCAAAGCAAGTCTTATTAAAAAGGAATTAATAAAATGAAGAAGAGTGAAAGCAGCCCTAAAGAAGAATTATGAGAGAATGCTAAAACCAAAATAGCTTTAACATGAAAAACAAAATTAAATCAATTGCCCAAAATTATCTGATATTAAAAATAAAATTAGCAAAGAGATGAACATATTAAACTAATACAATTACAAAAACACCAATTAAGCACCAGCACCCACAACAGATTTAAGTCAAGTCAACAAAGGAGAGCACAGTTCTTCCCACAGTATAAAATCTCAGAATACAGAACTATTTCCCATATTATGTGTTGTGTAAGGGTAGCCAATATTTTAGGGTTCAGCAATATAAATTTCCTATGTGTCCACCAAAAAAACCAACAAAAAATTATGTTTTTTTTCAAATTGCTACTCTGATTCAATGTGCCAGTGCTCAACCTTTTATTCCAAAGGGTTACTTGTTTGAGTCAGTTTCAAAATCAGAACCACTAATGAGGATAATTAAGTATGCAGTTGGTTTTGCCCACAAATAATAATCACTATGGAAAAAAAGCACTCAGCATTACATTATCATTCTCAGAGGACAGAAACTTCCATTAAATCAAAGCAGGCTTCCACAATTAAAAGAAAAGGTTCCCAGGTGAAACCATAAAAAGAAGCAGAACTCACAAGGAAGGGAGAGAAGTTTGGGTTTTGGCGGAGTGCACAAATGCAGAGTAATGGTAAATGCAATAAATGCAAGTGATGGGAGCTTTTTAATCAGCTAAACAGGAATAATTTGTGGTTCAAAAAATACCAACCAAAAATCCCAAACTAAAAAAACCCAGATAATTGTCACTCTATGGGCAAAAATATGCATCTGTGGTTCTCAAACCCAAAAACTCAATTCCACTCATTCCTACCATAAGGAACAGACAGCAAGAACACCAAAAGCAATGGGACAGAAATTTGAGAAGAGCCTTAGATTTATTTTTCCCTCAAAAATATTTTATGAGAAAGAAATAAAGATAATTAGATGTGTCTTAGGTTTTTGAAAAATGGAATTAATCCATATTTTCATAGATTTCTTTTAACTGGTTTATAAAATTATCACTTTTTCCATAAGCAGAGCCATTATTTTCGATGCTTTATTGGCTGAGATTTAACAGGTTTTAATCTGGGTCTTGTCTCCAAAATGCTGCAGTTGACCTAATGCTTGTGAGAGAGTCCTGATGGCCACCAACTTCACATCCTAATGGGATCAACATGGTTTTACAAATAAATAGCAAAGCTGAGCATAGTTTTTATTAGACCTGTCCAGGAAGGAGACAAATTAGGGAAAAAAAAATCATCTCTTCCACACAAAAATGAAAGCAAAATAAATCAAAATTTTCAGTGAAAATAATTAAATGTCAGGATGACACATGGACAAAATTCCATGAAGGTTGTTTTAGAGAAGAGCAGTCAGCTACATTTTGAGTATCACAGTCTGGTGACTTCTCTGTCACCTTTCCCACATCCCAGAGGAAGATTCTGCCAATCATGCAAGCCATGAAGGTTCTTTCCTTTGGATGCAGGGGACAGCCAGGACACCCTTCTGGGACTGGAGCTTATCCTTTGGGATTTCATGTGGGTGAGCTCTGCTTCTGGTGAGTGCATGAACCCCACTGCCGGAGTGAGCCTCTCAGCAGAGCAATCCTGCCAAAGACCCAGCTAGGAAATTGAAGAAGGAGAAAAAACACAAAATGTCAAGGGATTTTTTAACCCTCAACCTCTCAGCTCCATTATTCCACACCACCGTCATTTCTGAGTGCCTACAAAAAATGGCCCACAAAAGATAAATCAGCTAAATGGCTTCAAACTCAAAGAAAGTAGATTAAAATTAGATATTAGGAGGGAATTCTTTACTGTGAGGATGGTGAGGCCCTGGCACAGGGTGCCCAGAGAGGCTGTGGCTGCCCCTGGATCCCTGGAAGAGTTCAAAGCCAGGTTGGACAGGGCTTGGAGCAGCCTGGGTCAGTGGGAGGTGAGATGCTCTTTAAGGTCCCCTCCAACCCAAACAAATCCATGATTCCATAATTCCTCCTCAGGAAGCCTGGAGGAGTTCTCACTAGTAATGATGGCAAGTTCAATGGGCTCCTGCATCCACAACCTGGATGCAAATGTTGTTGGCACAGCTGGAAATTGACTGCCTTAAAATTTTATGTAAATCCAAAATGGGGCTGAGCATACACCACAGCTGCTCCAAAGCTGTGAGAGAAGAGAAGGGGAAAGGAAAGCAGAGGGGGAGAGCTGGATGATGCCTGGTTGTGTCCCACTCCTCCCCCACACTGAGCCTCTTTGGGGGAAAAGTGTTTTTCTTGGATGCATTGAGGGGAAATAATATTGCCCCAAGGGAAAGGTAAGAATGGAGGTTTGGGGTTTGGCTGAGCCTGCACAGCTTCTACCCTGACACCATCAGGGAGCTCCTCCAGCATGGACAAGCAGGAGGATCTGAAATATTCTGGCAGCCACAGGCATACAAAACATGAGGTTTTACTGCAAGAAATCACACAAACATTGCTAAATACACTGGGTGTTGGAAGAAAATGCAGGGAGAATTACGTGAGAGATTTGGTGGCACAGTATTCCCAACACTGACACCATTTAGGTACCACATTATGTGGTCCCTGCTAAAGGAAAATGCAAACCTGCCCATCATAGGAATAATAAGCAGAGCAACCTTTGTAGCACTTCCTGAAAAACAGAGTTCTTCCAGAAATTGCTAAAGAGATGAGTAGCACTGAACTCTACTGGATTTCCTAGTTAAGAAATGTTGAACAGAGACTGTAGTCTTAGCAGTCCAAATTCACCACCAGCACATCAAGGACAAAGTTTAATATTAGTGTGATGCATTTGTTGCATCAAACTTCATATGATATTGGGGTATCAGAGAATTTCCATTCTGGAAATGTTAAGTTTACTGTCCCCCACTTCCCTACCATGATTCTTCCTCTTTCATGTCAAAATTGACTGCAGGTGATTTATGCAAGAACAAATCCTTATTCCCCAAATCTGCAGCAGAGCAAGAGGTCAGGGTACATGAAAATGCAGGAATGGAAGAAATTCCTGAATCACAGGCAAGAAAACACACATCCCTGAACATTAATCTGAAGGGAGAGGACATGTAGGATCCAGAAATGGCTCTGTGGATTAGAAATCCCTCCAGGACCACAGATCCACCTGGAATTTGGATTTCCTTGTCTGGTGAGGGCTCTCAAGCCTCTGCAGAACACGCAGCACGTCTCAAACATTTTGCTGCACTAAAATCCCTGCTGGATTTTTCCAGCTGTGGGGACAAGCCCTGGGTGTGAGTGAATTCCTTCTAACAGCTTGGCTGTTGGATCACCAGGGCTGGCTGGGGCTGAGTCACAGCAGCAGAGCAAGGGCAGCCCTTCCCCCTGCTCCAAACCCAACACCAGCCCAGGAGTGAGGAGGGCACAGCTGCCTGTCTCACTCAGGGGATGGCTCTCAATGAACATCCAAAAAAAAGAAGGAGAGAGGAAGGAAAAGAAGGAGAAACTCACAAAACCCACACAGCAATTGCTTCTGTTCAGCACAAGCATCCAGCCCCAACAGATCTGAGCAGTCTCACTGCTGCAGAGCAAACAGAAGTTGTATAGAGTTGCTGTTTTAATAATGAAATTGCTGATGGGCTCTGAAAGTGATTTGGCTCTATTAATCATGAAAATAAACCCAGGAATGACAGAGGCAGAGAGTAACTCACACACTACACACCACATACTCAATACAACAACAAAACAAGATAGAATAGAATATTCCAACATAAATTAAGTGTACATGGAATATAAGGACATGCAGTGACAGAACAAGAAGAAATGGCCTTTAGCTGAAAGAGGCCAGGGTTGGGTTAAATGTTGGGAAGAAATTTTTTCCTGTGAGGGTGGGCAGGCCCTGGCACAGGGTGCCCAGAGCAGCTGGGGCTGCCCCTGGATCCCTGGCAGTGCCCAAGGCCAGGTTGGACACTGGGGCTGGAGCAGCCTGGGACAGTGGAAGGTGTCCCTGCCATGGCAGGGGGGTGAAATGAGATGAGATTTCAGTTCCCTTCAAATCCAAACCATTCTATGGTTCCATTTTACCATGAAGAAGAGAAGCAGTATTATAATTTGGTTACTGCTCATATTTTTTCCTAAACGTCTTTCAAGATCACCATGATGTACTGATTTTTGTTTACATCTCACTAAATTAAAGGAAAAGAAAATGCCCTAGCATTCATGGCTATTTTTGTAGAAGACTAGAGCTATGACAAACTACTGCAATCTTAATTAAAAAGAATGCCAAAAAAGCAAGATTTTTCACTCCACCTATCACTTGAAGGGGAAAGGAAAAGAGAATTAAAAAGAGAAGGGTAGGTGCAAAACAAGTCTTCAGGATTTAATTTTGTTTCTTAAAAAAACCCATCAGACAACTTATGGAATGATCACTGCCTTAACAACTGCCATCTGATATTCTCTTTGTCTTGGGTTTACTGTATAATTCACACAACACAGCATACAAAGAAAAAAGTATATTAATGTTATTATAAAATAGACATAGTCCATGAGGAATTTCTTTTCCTCAATGGGAGACAAGATCCCAGGAATTTGGGTTTTGCTGGATGAGGAAAGGTTTTAAGTAGAAATTCAATATATCTCAAATAAATTAAATAGAAATTCAATATATCTCAAATAAATTAAAATAACATCACTCAATATTAATATCACATCTAAAATGGAGGGGAGACACTACCAATGTAAAAATAAGTTATCAAAGATTATTTTAACATTCTGAATGTTCCCAAGATAACATTCAGTTTGGAAATGGCACATTTAGCATGTTAATCAGTTGAGGAACAGAAATGATATGAAAATTATTATTAGGATGGTACAGGAGGAGAATATAACACAGATTTACTTATTATACTTATACTTATATATAGTATACTTATACTCTTGAAAAAATACAACACTAACGTGCCTTGAAGGCCTCTTTGTTCACCTGGAAAATAAGCACCCGACTTGCTGAGCTGTTACTTGGGAAATCCTGGTTTCCATTTTCTCCCCCCATCAGGATTTCTGTGGCACATCAAGGCAATCACAAGCCTCAAAGAGCAACAGCAAAAAACAGCATTAATTGAACTTAATTGAAATTTGAACATTCAGATGTCTGTGACAACCTGAGCTTGGGCCATTCCTGTGTTTTCCAATAGTTTTTAAAAACAATATATCACTGAAGAGCAATGAAAATGAAGTCCTTGCATCTTCTTGCAGCCAAGGAAGTTATTTCTGACCACACTGGTGTCAGTTCAGCCTAAACAAACCTGTTCCCTTTTAGTTTTCCTTGGGAACATTTTACAAAGACCAAGCCTCAAGAGTAACTGCACAAACTCATTTATTTTGTTATCACTTTTGGGAGAAGGATGACAACGTCCAACATAAATCTTAGTGAAAGGAAAAAGAATTCTTCAGTGTTCAGTTTCTTTTTTAAAAAAATAAATCACCTTTTCTTTTGTGTAACAGTAGAATAGGGTGTTATTCCAAATGTCCAAGCACCCATCACCTGTGCTCCAGTAGAGGCTGATAAAGGATGCTTAGGGAAGGTCTGTCACAATCCTTTCCTAGTAGTGACAGCTAATTTTAAGCCCAGTATCACACAAATAACTAGAATTACCTTTGCTGTTTGCAGTGCGCTGCACTCATTTTCTTCCCCAATTGCCATTTTATTCTCCATTATTGCATGATCTTTCTAACTCTTTGCAGCTCTACTTCTGTGCATTTTGGGGTCTCTTGAATAGTGTTCCATCAGAAGATTTTAATATTTATGACCTTCCTCAGTTCATTATGCCACCAACCCGTGAACCAGCGCAGATCACTGACAGTTTTTTCTCCAGCAGGAAAATCAATTATATGTTTCCTATTTCTTTCCTAGCCTGTCATTAATCTACATAAGGACCTCTCTTACCCCATGGCATCTTTCTTCCATACTGCTTGATATGACATTTTGATGAACTTGTTTTAAAGACCCAGTTATGTTATTCTGACTCCATTCTCCTTGCCTACCTGCTTCGATTCCCTCAAAGAAAAAAATCTGTAATAATTTGCCAAGCACAACTTTCCTTTTCTAAGTCAGTCAGATTTCTTTCCCCAGTGTATTTCATTTATTTATGTGTTCTAAAAAACTTTGTTCTTTAATGCCTGATAACTTACAGTTCTCTACCTTAGCCCTTTAAGACAACAAAAAACCTGTGACATTAAGAACCCAAAATATAATAGCAAGAACAAATCTGATGTCTGGCATTTCCAGAAGTTTAAAAAGTTATTTACAATTCATTTCCTAGCATCAGTTCCTTAGGGATTGAGATGCTTTGTCCCAGGTGCCCATTTTCAAACACTTGGGTTATTTGGGAATTTTCTAGGTTCACTGTCTTTCGCCTTCACTTTTTTTGTCCAAGACTGCAGGGCTTAACATGGGTTTACTTCAAGATTTCAGCCCTGGAAGACAAATTCTCACCAATTACATGAGAATTTCTTACCAATTACCCCCACACTTGTCAAAACTCCCTATCTTTTGTCCTGTTTTGGTTCATATCACATCCCAACTTGTCCTGTTTTGATTGTCCTGTTTTGGTTTGTATCACATCCCAACTTACCTTTAAATATTTTCTTTTCCTCCTGTAAGTCTTACTCCTTCTTTTCAACACTATTTTTTTAAACTCATTTTTTTGGGGCTGGGCAGATGATAAGGATCCTACAAGAAAAGGCTGAGCAGAGAGGTCCTTAAATTCAACCTTTTCTTGAAACAATCTGTTTCAAGCATTTCTCTAATATTTCCTCTGTTGCCCTTGGAATGTTCCAGCTGCATCTCCTGTGCTAGACCAAGACAAAATCACCTTCCCTGGGGGCTCCAAACCACAGCATCCACCTTTCTCATCTTCATGAGCCAACTCTACCCAGCTGAAAATCCACCTTTTTCATTCATCAGTCACACTAAACCATAATATTTAAGGCTTAATACAATCACTGTATTTGGCAAAATAGTTTCTCCCACACACACTTCTGCTCCTAATCAGAGATAATTAAGTATGTGCATCATACAAATTGACAGCCATGTAGATTGTGAAGCAGAGTTTAAAGTGTAAATAATGATGAGATAAAAGGGATCTTTTGAGCAAAATCAAAGTATCAAGTAGTCATTATGTGTAATCTCTATTACAATTTAATGACATTTGTGCTAGAGTAGGAATATGAACGGGAATTAAAGTGTCTCATATATATTACTACTTTTTTTTCCTTTTTAACTCTGTGTTGGTTCCAAATGGTTACCAAAACATCAGCCTTTGCTTGAGTCTTTAGCAGGTGATCTTGCTGCAAACACAGAACCCAAGCCAGCTTCAGTGGCCTGGATGTGAAACATGAGGAGGTCATGCTGTGTGTGGCAAAAATCCTAATATTTATCCTTTTAATCTTGCTTTAAGTGTTAAATATCAATATGAAGACTGGAAAGCCACGATCGGAGGCTGCTTGCTACCCCACCACACACACAAATCTATACCTAAGATACAGAGGTAACCTCAAATAGATGTGACAGTGACACACAAACCTGACCAAAGGGGTAATGAGGAGGCAGAGGAAGGAGAAATAAGATTCCTTTGCTCCCATGAACCTGATAAGCAGCAAATCACAAGAAAGCAGAAACAAAAGAGAAAAAATTCTTGCTGCTTTTAAATTTCCTGTGTATTTGTAAATACTTTGATTTTATGACCAGTTCAAAGGTCAGTTGTGTCCAGCAGTCAGTTCTGTCCATCATCAGGACAGCGGGTTTGCAAACATCATTGTCTTGCACAGGTTTTTGATAGAGGTGTTTCTATATCCAACATTTCTCAGGGGATCAAGTCCCAAAAGTGGCCTCACTAATATTTCAATGCATCGTTGAAAATGTACCATGAGAAGAACAAAATAAATAAAACAGAAGGCCAGGAGTACTCAGTGACAAAAAAATACTGACTTCCAAATGTTGTTTCACCCACGAGTTGATGTGAAGGGGACAGGATACAAAGGACACAGCAATCAAATAAAAGACCTTATGTAATCTGTAGAAATATCAGATTGTGCAGCAGCACCAGTTGAGTTCAGGGCATAGACTGATACCAAGGTATCCCTAGGGCCTGTTTGCATTTCCTGAAACAGAACTTGATGTAGCAGAGAAATTGTGGGGGTTTATCCAGCAATACTATTTCATCTTTCCATTTCTTCCTTTCTTCATTCATATTTTAAAGAAAGGCATCTGGCTTTACTGATTATGATCACCTTGAGCCATTTCCATTCATTAACTGAAAAAAAAAAAACCAATACAACAACCTGATTGGTAAAATCCCTCTTGGGTTGTTCTAAGGTTTCTGGCTTTAAAATAAAATATGCTGTCCAACCAAACCATCCCATCCCCTATATAATTCACATCTAGATTTGTCCCATTAAAAACACTCTAAACATTTTGGGTTGTTTTATTATTCTGTAGTGAAACCAAATACTTGGCTTAAGCCTGTGCCTATTTTTAATGGCCTGTTTTAACTCTCTCATTGATCTGTTGTCATGTTTAATCAAGACAACAACCAAAAAAAAAAGAGTAGCAAGTAGGGTAAGCTTCAAGTACTGCACATTTAATTACATCAAAGATTTGCTGGGGAGGATGGGCATAAATTGACCTTTGTATCAGGTTTCATGAGCTTAGGTGTTCTTTTTAGACTCCCAGAATATCAGCCTTGAAAATGGGAAAATGAAGTGGTTCTGTGTTTGAATTAAACAAAAGGCCACTGTAAGGAACTGTCTGCAGAAGAACCACAGCAGCAAGAAGGTATTTTTAGGTTTTTCTAGTCCATCACTCACCAGCACAGCATCTCCCCATGCTGAACAAGGTGCAGACAAATATCAGAGCTGTTTTTCACAGCATTTAAAAGAACAATGCCCCAGCAGTGAGATGTGGGGACACAGGGCAGGCTGAGAACGGGGCCATGGGAACCTCCCTGGGTTCACAAAGCCAAGGGAAGAGATAGGGAGAGACTTTTTACAAGGGATGGGGCACAGGACAAGGGGAACGGGCTTCAGACTCAGAGTAGGTTTAGATTGGATCTTGGGAATTAGGAATTCCTCCCTGGCAGGGTGGGCAGGGGCTGGGATGGAATTCCCAGAGCAGATGGGGCTGCCCCTGGATCCCTGGCAGTGCCCAAGGCCAGGTTGGACACTGGGGCTGGAGCAGCCTGGGACAGTGGGAGGTGTCCCTGCCATGGCAGGGGTGGGATGGGATGAGCTTTGAGGTCCTTTCTAACCCAAACCATCTTGTGATTCCATTATATAGAAACCTGATGCTTTTTTTGTTCAGCTTTTATAACAGGTGCAACAGGAAATTTAAAATAGTCTTAAATTCTAGACTAAGTTCCTTCTCCTTAATAAGACTGGAAATAATTTCTTTCTTCCATATTCCTTGGGATCCTTGTTCTGTGCATATCACTCACTAATAAACAAATGCAATTGATCTGGTGGGAGAAGAGACAAGCAAATTACGCCACACGGATCACAAGCACTGCACCAAGCTGAGTCTTTTAACTGTTAAAAGCATAATTAGTTTCTGCCTCTTAAAAATACACAAAACGTCAGATGACTCCTAGAAGTGCTTTGGGGATGGTGAGTCCCATTTTGTATTTCCCAGCAGCCTATGCTCAGATGATGTCATGTGTCTCAATCTAAAATGCTGAATTTGGAGAACAGATCTTACATGCAAGTAACTAAAAATGATCAGAAAGAAAATAGCCCAGATTTCCCAGGGAGGCCTGTGCAAGCAGAAATAACTCTATACACTATCTCTATTTGGTTGATATCCAAGTACAATTTTATATTTAACAATAATATTGGTATTATTTGTAGATTAAATTTGGATTTAGCAAAACACAGGTAACACTCAAGACAAAAAATAAGAGCTTATGGGGATTCCAGAATGATAATAAACCAGCAGATTCAGTCACTAGATTCTGACTTTCTGAAAACCTTATGTGTGATAACTTTCATTAGAGTGGTGAGATGATTCATTAACATGTCAAGTACAAGAACAATAAAAGAGAAATAAATATAAGAAACAGCCTTAATCTCAGTTGGTTTGCTGTAGACCTCATTATTAAAGAAAACATATGTTTACAGAATATTTTTCAGAAAGAGCAGTATTTATTACAATTGCAAATGCATGTTTTAGTCCCATAAGGGGATGCAAACCTACTCAGACATCATAACAGTCTGCAGTAGAGACCAGAAAGTTCCCTCACAAGGAGCAGTGTGAGAGAAACCATCTAGGAGGAAAAAATACTCAGAAGCAACACTGTTGTCAGGTCTACATGAAGTATCTGGGGCTGGTGGAAAGGAGGGGAATGGAAGCAGATGGGCAAAAACTGTAAGAATTCTATGATTATTTACTGGAAGGACTAAGGCAGCTGCAAACTCCACTGGGGGCACTGCCCTTTCTGCCAGGGACATGCACCTCTGGTCATGCAAAAGGATCTGCGACCACTGAGCCATCCTGCTACCACAAAAACAGATTTAAAGCCTGCTTTGCAATGCCTGCACTGAATTACTGCCTAATTTCAGGCTGCAGGAAGATCAGTCCCTGCTTGACCACCACTCTCCATCCCAGCTGTGCTGGCAGGAGCCAAGTGACAAAGAGCACCACAGGCACCACAGGCTGGACACCCTGAAGAATTGGAAAGTGTCTGAGAGATGATGTGACACAAAACTCCATTTTTCTGCCTGAAGCAGGGCTGAGCACACAGGGTTTGCCCACACTGCTGAGGAACCTCTTGGTTCCTTTGTGGACCCTGTGAGCATCACAGGCTGGGCACCCTGAGGAATTCAAAGGTGAGAGATGATGTGACACAAAACTCCATTTTCCTGCCTGAAGCAGGGCTGAGCACACAGGGTTTGCCCACACTGCTGAGGAACCTCTTGGTTCCTTTGTGGACCCTGTGAGCATCACAGGCTGGACACCCTGAGGAATTTGAGGGAGTCTGAGAGATGATGTGACACAAAACTCCATTTGCCTGCCTGAAGCAGGGCTGAGCACACAGGGCTTGCACAAACTGCCAAGAATCTCGAGGTCCTTTTGTGGACCCTGTGAGCACCAGGCACCACAGGCTGGGCACCCTCAGGAATTCAAAGGTGTCTGAGAGATGATGTGACACAAAACTCCATTTTCCTGCCTGAAGCAGGGCTGAGCATGCAGGGCTTGCACAAACTGCTGAGGAGCCTCGAGGTCCCTTTTTGGGCCCTGTGAGCAGTGGTGACACAAACACTGGTAGCTGAAAACCAGGCACTTGATGAGCGAGGATTCTCGGGATGTGCACAAAGAGTTGGCAGGAAAAGAGGGAGAAGTGAAGAGTCTTGAAGCACAATTTCAGTTCCTGCCTTTTGAAGGCCCTGTAAACATCATCCTAATGCAAATGCAGCATTACCCATTTGATGCATTCCAAACTCGAGCTCGGATTCCTTTTACAATGTAGAGTCAACCTAAACTAACAATTTTCACACAAAAGCATTGTTACTTTGAAGAAATACCTAATGCTGTTAAGAAAGACACAATTGTTTAAAAAAAACCACCTTATTTTTTACAAATAGCTCATTCTTAAAGGATGTGCATTGTCTACACGGAACATCCACTTTAATTTATACACAGCTGACACTAAAATGCCTTGTTATTGTTGAATTCCCTTCCTGAGTACACATAAACACCCACTTCTTCCTGGTCTTAACATTTCACTAAAAAGAACTTCCTCACTCCTGTTTGGCATAATGAAAAGACTTTGAAATCAAATGAGGGGAAGAAAATAATAAGGCTACACACATTAGGCTTTTACTAACTTTAACAGCAGTTAGGCACAGAAATGATCTGCTCAGGGAAGGAACTGAGGGACTGTCATTAGACCTGTTAAGAATATGATCAGTGCAAAACTCAAGGGACCACCACAAGATGGAAGGTGAGGGGGACAGAAAAATAAAAAAGAAAAGGTAAATTTTTTTAAAGGGTAAAATAAAAAGGCAGCACACACTTCTTGGTCATTTTTTCTTGGTCATAATTAAAGGACCAACAAAATGAACCAGAAGGCGGAGAACAGAATTGAGGCCCAGCATCTAAAATATAAACCAGCAGTTTTATCAGGCTATAGGAAAGAAACAAAATAAAAAGCCAAAGCTAGTGGTTTTTAAAACACTGAAGCTCACCTGGTGAGCTATTTTTATGTTTCTAAACAGCAGCTATTTTTATGTTTCTAAATGCCCTTAATGCATTTTCTAGTGGTTCATATTCTAGCAGTATGCTTCTCATGCACTGTACTTCAAGTGACTCCACTCAAATAATAAGGTCCTTTGAAGTGACCTTGTGAAAGTCTTCCCTTGGAAATGCACAGATAGAAATGAACTTTAAAGGTCAGCCTTAGAGGGGAGAGAAAAAAGATCTGGTTTCCAGGCTGCAGCTTATGTGTGCAGGTAAGGGGTGGCTGCGTTGCTTGCAAATGAGAACTGTAAGATGGAAGCAGACAGATTTTCATTTTAGTTCAGGAAATCAAAACTAAAAATTCTAATAGACTACAACACAAACAGACTTTCCTGGATAGAACCTACTGGCAGTGCACTTTGTAGCCAAATCAGCCATTTAGGAGCCTTTGGAGATTTAGTGAGAGGACATAAAAGCATCCCCTCTCTCAAGACCTGCATCCTGCCCTACACAGCATCGCCGGAGTATTGGAATTAGATCCCAATATTGCTGGATGGAACGTGCCTGGGCTCGTCTGACCCTCGGTGCTTGACCAAGGGTGGCAGCTGTGGTGGTTTCACCTCAGAGACACCTTTGGCTGGCTGGATGCTGCAGCTGGCGCTTGGGACAAGTCCAGGCAAGCAGGAGCTCAGGTTTACCTCTGGTGGAAAGGCCTTAGGGGATGGTGAAGGAAAAGGAGATGGGTCCTGCTGGAGGGTTTTGATCCAGAGCTTTATTCCTGGCACCCAGGCCTCTGAATGCAGCACCAGCTCCAACAGAACCAAGGGCCACGTGGTCGCTGTGTCTTTTAACCCCGGGGACAGGGGCAGGGAAGGGGTAGGGGTCCCACCAACCAGGTAAGGGAGGGGAAGTCTCAAGGGACAAATGACACCTGGATGCCCAATGTCCCCAGGGCTGAGAGGCATCTTTTGAACTCTGCCAGTCAGAGGATGCCCTTGCTGGAATGTTAAGATTGATGGACAGCACTTAGCAGGGGCAAGGGATGGGAAGGGAGGGGTTATTGGCACACCTGGGTAAAGCACCAGGATACTGAGAAAAGGTCATACATCACACTGCAACGCTGGAGGAGACACTCGAGACACCAAACCCTGCCCAGCCTTTCCCCAGCCAAAAGGGACCATTCCCACAGACCAGGAAAGGTTTGCAGAGCAAACACACAGCTTTTCTCCTGCTGGCCACAGGCTGTGAGCCAGGCAGAGGTGCTTTTCCTTGCCTTTCCCAGCTGGAAGTGGGGTCACCACCGGCACAGCAAGCAGGGAAAGGAGGGAATCTGTGGCCTCTCCACAACTTCCCCATCCAGCGCCACATCCGTCCTCCTCTCAAATGTCATTGGCCCAATTGAGGAGAAAAATAATTAGTTTCACTCTACTTCCTGCTAATTACAGAGTGTATAATCTGCCAAACGATGTACACGCTCGTGTTGGCTGTGGCCTGCTGCCTCCCCCTGCTAGCACAGGCAGCGAATGGCTTACCAGTGACAGCTGGCAAAGCAGCCTCTGGGAATAAAACATTTTAGCACTTCATAAATTTCTAACAAGGTTTCAAATTGCTTCAGTTTCCCTCCTCTCAGCTCTGTCAGCCTAGCATTGTGGGGGGGGGGGGGAGGTGAACACTAATTAAATCGGCAGCAGAAAAGTACAACTTGTAAGATAGTTCATTATTTTTAATAAGCAGCAATTAGACCCCAACTCTGAGGAAAGTTGGATGCTTCCTACGATGCACTGGCAGCAGGGAAAGCTGAAATACATCCTTCTGCCTCAAATTCTCAATGTAGGAACAAGTGAAGCACTTCAAAGTGCAGCTGCATGACATGATGAAACTTAATGGAAGGTGGCACAATGCACTGAAAACTCAGAGGGAACATGCAGCATAGTTGGCATTAATGTTAGGGTTTCATATCACCATTCAGATAACAAATGGTTTCCAAATCCCCCCATGAAGCTGCCATCAGGATAAAAAGCTGTCTTATCATTATTACTATTGATTAGACAACATACCACATTACACTGAATCTGACATCCTGACCACAGGAATGTGCCTGGAATAAAAATAATAGGATGCAAACAGCTATTGATCATATTTATAGCAGGCTCCCTCACAGGTGTAAGTCAGCAACTCTCCACTCAGTATGAGCAGACAAAACACAGACACTGATTTAGAGACCAGAAAAATCAAATATTTGTGCATTTGACATAACAGAAGTGTTGTAAAACATAGAGCTTTTACACTGGATTGTAGGAAAGACTTAAGTAGAAATAGATACTTGGTGAAAACAGAATAAATGTGTTTAATGGGAAATAAACAGCATAGTAGAATAATAGTGTCATGTTGTTAGAGCTACACTTCTTTTGCCAAAATTGACCTTTATTTTGCTTTCATTTTACTAGTAGTTGAAACCAAAAGACAGTAACTGAACAGATTTATTCTTTCTCATTATATTTAGCTCTGAAAGGTCAGAATGGTGCTAGATTCAACAATAAAAAGAGGCAGAAAGGTACCAAATCTGGGCTGTGTCTCTTTCTGAGAGTCCTTCAGTACAGTGCAAAATCCTTCAGGAGGGAATTAAGACAAAAAAAAAATACCCAAACCCAAAACAAATGCACAGCAGCTCAGGTGTTTTACAAGAAGAAAGAATTTGCCATCAGGACCATGGTTTGCTGTGTCCTCTTTCCAGGAGAATCTCTACCCACAGATATCTTCCAGATAAAGATATTCACCTGGAAACGTGTTTACTTTTAAGTAGAAGCTGAATGTCTACAGAAAAAGGCTGTGAAACACTTGGGCACCTTCATTTGACTGAGTGCCTTATTCACCCCAGTATTTAATGCAAGATCAGCTTTAGGAATCCCAACCTCTTTCCCCGGAGACCAAGGGGAAAGGCTGGGCCAAGGAGGACCTTGGTGGAAGAGGATGAGCTCAGGGAATACATAAAAGAACAAGATTTACATAAACCCATGGGTCCTGGTGAAGTGTTTAATGTTTCTTCTGTAAATTAAATTCGCCTCCTATTTCTTAACTCAGAAGTTCACCCACCAAAAGTAACCAAGTTTTGCTTCCCTATGTCCAACATTTAATTTACTGTGTTATAAGGAACTCAAAATTCACCTGTTTTTATTCTCTTGCTGCTTCATGAGGAGGCAGGAGGGATCTTAAGCTCAGAGAAGACAGGAAAGAAGGTGAAAGAAGAGGAAGAAAGGGAAGGAAAGAAGAGGAAAAATGGGCTGGAGGGAGATGAAAATAAAAGCAGGGCAAGCAAAGAGCTGATGAAGATGCATACAGCATTTCTATCAGAACTTAATTCTAAAAGAGAACAGAATTCCAGACTCAGGCCAACAGAACTAAATCCAAAATCTTTACTTCACTGTCATTTCTCAAGCACAAACCTAAATGTCCTCAAAAAACAAAACCAAGACCACCACTAAGCACAGCCCCAATGCCTTGCTGGGAAAATGAGTGGCAAATGTATTTTAAACCAATTTTTGTTCATCTTACCCAAGTGACTGCTCAAGCAATAATTCTGGAAACATTCAGTGCTGCTGGGATGGAGACCTGGCTGCTGCTCCTTATGTTTGTAGCCATGGAATTTTGAGCAAAGGAGGTGCCACTCCTTCCAGCCACAGCACCAAAAGTGCCACTCAGCAACATTCAAGCAAGAAATAAAATACAAATCTTAGGGGAAAAAGAAGTATAAAAGTGTGTTCAGAAGGCCTGAAGCTGCTCAGGAAAGAAATCTTCTGTTATTTAACAATGAAAGAGGCAATAACAACTTTTAAAATTATCTCTTCTTCTCCCCAAATTAGGGTGTAAAGGACAAATGTTATTTTTCTCTCAAGAGAAAAAAAGAAATCATACAGAACAATTTTGTTCTGGCTAGGAAAAAAATTAAGTTTTGTATTAAAGATAGCACAATGGATCCTGCTAGTTTTATTCTGAAAGCACATGTAAGAGTTCACCAGCACTAATTTTCATTGCACTTTTAAAATTGGTGATATAAAAAAAAATTTGCAACTTTATTGAATATGTTGTTGAATCAGAATTTCATCCAAATAGTTTTTCCTCATTAAAAACAAAGTTTTGACATGTTACACCTGGAGCAAGTCTCAGTAGAAAATACAGTTTAGAGAAGAAAGTGGCAGTCTGTTGTCTAGGAAAGAAAAAAATGAAGATTTTTACTTTTATAAGTATGGGAAACCCAGAAACTTCTCCCCATGTGGGATGCCCTTGGCCAGGGATGTGGGTCTGGTTTTGCAGATCCCATGGGGAGGCTGAAGGATCTCTGTGGGCAGAGTTAGATGCAGCTGCCCACAATGAAACCTCCCCAGTGTTATTTGTTTGTTACAGAGTCAGGAACCCTCACCCCCATCCCTGTGCACCCCCCAAGTCCCATTTTGGGGGACTCTCACCTCATCTATAACATGTGGTGCCTCCTCTCCTTACTAAAATGAGCAAGTATGCAAATTTGTAATATCTGCCTTTCAGCCTATAGATTTTCCCCTTGTAAGTCATTTTTCTCTAGATAGTTTTTCCTCTTGCTGTTTAAAGCAACATCCCTTTTTGCAAGTAAGAAGTCACCAGCCAAAGTTCACCTTTTCCTAAATTCTCCTACAGCAGGATAAGGTCACAAAAAACCAATTTCTGGGTCAGTCCTAAGCTATTTTTTTATTTTTTTTTTTTTATCCTGGAGCACATGCTGCTCCTAATCCCTGCTCTCATTACAGCCAACAACACATCCATAGGCTTAAGTAACCTGGATTGCATAATTGGAGGGACACTGTCCTGATAACTTCCTGCAGCAGCACATGGCCACTAAAAATGAGCAGCACACATCACCTCACCACCAGAGCAAATTAAACAGCAGGACAAATGTGTAATGGGCAATATTTCATCTAGCAGGGCCAGAATAAAAATATAATTGTGTCATCCTCTTGCCTAATCCTCCCAGGACAAGGCACAATCTCCTCCAGAGCCTGAATGCACAGGGTGACCCGAGCCTGGCAGTGCTCCCACAGCAAGTTTGACTTTCATCTTTGACAGGCTGAGCAGATTAATGGGTCTGGCCAGGAGCTGCCTGGCTGCTGGTGCTGCCTGTATGGGAATTCTGGCCCCCAGGGGTGCCTCCCCACCCTGCACTCCCTCTTCACCCCTTTATCCTCCTCTCCCAAAGGGAGAATTGTGACAGTGTTCACAGGGGTCCGAAGATGAGGGAAGAGACGAGGATCTGACTCCATGTTTCAGAAGGTTTGATTTATTATTTTATTATGTATATTACATTAAAACTATACTAAAAGAATAGAAGAAAGGATTTCATCAGAAGGCCAGCTAAGAATAGAAAAGGAAGAATGATAACAAAAGCTTCTGTCTCGGACAGGGTCTGAGCCAGCTGGACTGTGATTGGCCATTAATTAGAAACAACCACATGAGCCCAATCCCAGATGCACCTGTTGCATTCCACAGCAGCAGATAACCATTGTTTGCATTTTGCTCGTGAGGCCTCTCAGCTTCTCAGGAGGAAAAATCCGAAGGAAAGGATTTTTCAGAAAATATCACAGCTACAGAGAATGGCTGGGCTGGCACTGGCACAATGCTCTGAGCTGGCCAAAGGACATGTGGCACCTGAGCTCCCAGGAGTGAGCTCAGGGTACTGTCCCAGCTCAAGTTCTATGTCTCTAAATTGAATTTCTCACCAGATGTGGAAACAGCAGTGCAGGGAAGCAGTCTCATGCTGGTTTTATGTGGAAACCCCGGTTGCTTTGCTGGTCCTGGCTTCGCTCCACTTGTCCTTCGCCCCACCCTGCCAGAAGTTCCTCTTCACTGCATAATGTTGTATTCCATCTGGTTTTTATTGCCCATAATAATATTTTAATTCCTTGACCTTTCCTTAACCCAAATTTTCCAGATCCCAAATCTAATTTCTTACAAATCATTAGCTTAGAAAAATCAGAGTGCATCCCCATCAAAAATACTGACAGATCTCACTGCCAGCTGTTAAAAAACCCAGCAATCCCTTCTTCAGCATGCAGATTCAGGCAACAATTTAACATTTACAAAGAATCTTTCAAAGTTTTGCCAAACTATTAATGAAAAAAGACAAACAGACACAAAAAATAATTTTTGTTGTATTGCTCACTAAGCGAAATGCAAAGTCTTTCATTACATATCAGCATTGCCTCCAAGTTATCAAAATAAATATGGAATGGAGCATATTTTAATTAGATTAAGTCCACATATGGAAAGCCCCTTCTGAGTGACACATTTGCCTCATCACCTTGAATTTACACCTTCCAGGCTTTGGTTTAAGGATAAGAAGCAAGAATGTTTAAGCCCAGGTGAGCCATTTGTGGCCTCCATAAATCTGCATACTTAGGGCTTTCACCACACCATCAAATATTCATAAGTGCTCTTAGGTTATTCCAAGTGCAGAGACAACAATTTAAAAGTGTAAAGCCACTAAAAGATCTTCATTTCAAAACCTTTCATTCCATCTCTTTTATTCCACATGAATTCTTGTGGCTGGGAGGCATTTGGGATTGAAATACTGCACACCTAAAGCAGACAACTGGACAACCTTAAAAATAAGTGTTTTATCCATGCCTTCAAACTCCGTGGGCAATCCAAATAAAGTCCAGGCCCATGGATGAACATGGCAGATGTGGAGTGACAAAAATGAGATTTCCACTGAAAAGGACATGTATATAGGTCAACCAGGATATTGGGTACCACCATAGGTACTCATAATGACAAAAAACCCCATCTGCTCCCAATTCCATTTACATATAGATATTAGAAGAGATGTGAGATACCTGGCTGGGATTTACAGAATATTATTACACCATTATGCTGTGCATTATCAAACTGAGATAAGTGTTACATGATGATATAACAAGCATATGTTATGCTTAATATCTTAATAGAGAGTTCCATTGACCTTTGAATGTCAAAATTAACAGCCAGATTAATGAAAAATTCTGCTTCAGTTCAATGCAGGGTGTGGGCAAAAATTGCTGGAGCTACAAAGCACCAGAAAAGACTATCCAACAGTGACTTGTCTTAAAAGAATATTACACATTTTAATGCTCATTTAAGTAGGATTCAGACTTTTTTTTTCCCCCCAGTGTTAATGCTCAGTGCTAACAATATTTTAGGCTACTGCATTTTACCCTGATGAGCACATACATTAAGGAGTGATTTTAAAGGAGATATTAACATAACATTTACTGCTATTTTAAAAGGGAAGTTGTGACACAGGAGAGCAGAAGAAGGATGAGGGCACGTTTCCAACATGTAAAATGATCTTAGCAGGACAGCTTTGGAGCGATAGTTTTATGACATAATTTTAAGACATCATTTTTCATCTTCAGGAGTGTTTCCACAGACTCCTGCAGCATCTGTGCCCTTTAGAGGATGCAAGGAGAAGGCAGAGAGGCTGCTGCTTGTTCTCTCAGGGAACAAAAATGGTCATATCAGGGAGAGTGCAACTACAGAAGAGCAGAGGGCTGATAAGGAAGACGTAAAACTGGGAATATTTTAAGGTAAAAAATCAGCCACTGCCTTAACACGCACTGATGAACTGCTTATGTGATTAGAGTGTCAGATAATACAGTGATACAGGCAGATTTTCCACCCTATTTCCTGAGGTTATATATTCATTCCTGCACCAAAAAGGTGAGCCCCAGTGCTGGGGGGAGCCCTGGCATTCTTACAAGAGCACTGACACTTCCCTTTCCAAGCCACAACAGTGTAGCTACATCCTACTGCTAAATGAAATTAGTGTTTTCCCTTGCATTTTGAAACAGCTGATTTAAAAGGTATTATTAAACACACAGAAGATTTGATTCTTCCAAAAGGTGTGATTGAAAGAAAGCAGAGCAGAGCAGTGTTTTATCAAAGAATTTTCATATATATTTCAATATCAAATTTAACAAAATTAAATTAAGTGTCAAAAGGTGCCAGGCAAATCCCACACAGAACTCAAATAAAATGCTCAATGATTCATTTTTCACTCTATGAGACTCTTTGGAAGAAAATGCATCTAATTTTGTTCAATTATGTTTGTATCTGATTTCTAACGCACAGAAGTTAATGGAAAGATATAAATACTGTCCTCCTCCAAGCATAATTATATCAGAGAGGTGCACACTGAGGGAGTAGGAGAAATGTTTAAGTTGAAGGATAATCCTGGTAGAAGAACAAAGCTGGCTGTGAAAATATTTAGGGTGGGAAATTAGAAGGCTGGTTTAAGAAAAAAACAAATCAAGTTTTCTCCATACAACTAAGAGGTCATCTTACCTCTCCATACACAGAAAAAGGTTTTGAGGAAAAAAACAACCCTCAAAAACAAATTTGGGATGGAAATTATAGCAGTGATTGGGAGATTGGGTATAGACTTTTACAAAATCTCCAATGCCACAAGGCAATCAAGAGTTCCTTTAAATGATGCTTGAACTACACTGAACAGAAAAGGTGAGAAAATAAAAAGGTGAAATGTCATTGCTAGCAATTTTTCCAAACTGCTGGAATTTTCACATCTATTTGTTCCTATTCCTATCCCCAGCTCCCCAAATCTTCCTCCATTCCTATTTTAGGCATTACCTTTAATGTTTTTTATAGAAAAGATCTTGTCCCAGACTCTTTGGCCTGTATACTCTCCTAAGAATCTTTGTTTCCCATTTTTTTCTTTTTTTTTTTATCTTAACTTTGAAGTTGCTGGTTTAAATTCAGTAGGGAATTAAAAAAAAAAAAATCACATGACAATTTTCTGATTTCTGTCCTAATCTGTCAGTCTATCCCAGTTTAACCAGCACTGTTGTTTCTCCTTAAGGCTGCTGGAAGATTCCCCTGTGAAATTTAGCAAGATCACAGTGCTCCTTGTTAATAGCAAGATTTCAACACACAGCTACAAATCACGGTTTTCCACCACATTTTGAACATATTCCACTTGGAGCATTGCCATATTAGGACTACTTGACTAGATTTGCAAGAATGATGAGCTTTATTTTGTGTAAATCACCAGCTGAAGCTCATTTTCAAATAGAGCTAATCAGAAATTATTACTGAACCCAAAAGTGAAGAGGCCAGCTCTGTAACTGGGGTGCTCACTAGGGTTGCAAACGAATTCATCAAAGTTCAACTACCTGATTTTAGATGTTCTTCAATGAAGAATACTTTTTCCTTATTTTACTTCATTAAGAAAAAAATAGAGGAATTTTTAGAGGGAAAAATTATTCCCCAGCCACTTTATCAGATAATAAAACCATAATCACAGTGCAGCCTGTTGGCATGGGGACCCTTGAACAGAAGGCCTGGGGTGGTGCTACCTCTTGAGAGGTGCTTCTGCAGCTTTTCATGCTCGAGCCAGTAATAGGGGCTAAGACAACTGTGAGGGAACAGAAAAGCAGCTGTTGAACTACATAAATCACATAAATTTAGGCTGCAAAAGCCCCCCCCAGTCCATCTTGGCCAAGCTGTGCCTGATCCCCACCTTGTCCCCCGCCCAGAGCACTCAGTGCCACGCCCAGGCCTTCCTTGGGCACCTGCAGGGCTGGGCACTGCAAAGCTCCCTGGGCAGCCCCTGCCAAGGCCTGAGCTCCCTTTCCATGGGCAAATTGCTGCTGCTGTCCAAGCTGAGCCTGCCCTGGCCCAGCCTGAGGCCGTTCCCTCTGCTCCTGTCCCTGTTCCCTGGGAGCAGAGCCCGACCCCCCCGGCTGTGCCCTCCTGGCAGGGACTTGTGCAGAGCCACAAGGGCCCCTGAGCCTCCTTTGCTCCAGCCCCAGCCCCTGCCCAGCTCCCTCAGCCCCTCCTGGGGCTCCAGCCCCTGCCCAGCTCCGTTCCCTGCCCTGGACACGCTCCAGCCCCTCCAGGGCTCTCCTGCGGGAGCAGAACTGGGCCCAGCCCTGAGGGGCTCTCAGAGCCAGCACAGAGGGACAATCCCTGCCCTGGTCACACCATTGTACTGGGTAATTACCACAAGTGACATGTGCCTTATTAACCTTAAAACAAAATATCTGTGTCATTAGCACATCATCCATGACTCTGTAATACAGCCTTGGTGATGCCTCAGGTTTGAGCTTTTCTATTTTTCAGATTCTGTGCTACTTTAGCTGAGCTTCATATTATGGGATGGTGAGCTCTGTGCACAGAGCAGGGAGACAAAACAATTCCTGCTCCAGCTGGGCACCAAGGACAAATGACCCAAATCTCAGCCCCAGAGCACAAACCCCGTGGGCTGGAGAGAGAAAAACAAGCAGGGTGGGACTGCAGGGGCTAAAGCTGGAATGGGACAATGAACTGCAAGATGCAAATGGAGCAGAACTGATCCCAGGGAGAGACCCCGTGCCCGGCCGTGCATTTTGGGGCCATTTTGGTTCATCTTGGGTGCAGCCCTGGCTGGGCACTGGTGCTGCCCAAGGTGCATCCATGGAGGCCTTTGAATAAATCCCTGCTTTATTCTTTAGCTCTGTCCAGCCTCTGCTCTGGGTCAGCCTGCACAAGGCATCATTGGGAAAATGCTAAAATCTCAAACATCCAAATATATCCTTGGAATTAAAAGCCTCAACTGATCAGATATGAATGTAAGGAAGCCTAAGAGCAAAGAGCTTTTTCTTTAGCACTTCTCCTCTACTACACTTTTAGCTTCAATTTAATTCCAAAACCTTGTTTCCCCCACCATCCTTTCTCAGATTCTTTTATTAGGCTAAAAATGGGGCTTTCCAGATCTGCACATTAAATGTACTTTGAATGAGGAAAGGGGGAAAAAAAATCCCAATGCTTTCCCATCAAAGGCTTCATCAGAAATGCATACTCACAAGCTTTTCTCAGGAAATTCAGAACAGAAAAAGGTGGAAGAAGCTTATCAAATCATTAAATATAGATATGCACAGTTGACCTGTTGGGCATCAGGACTTCCATGTATCATGAAGAGAAAATACAAAAACGGAATTCAAATGGAAACTGGAATATTAAAATTTTTTGCACAAAGCCTTTGGTTTCTAAGTGTTTCAAAGCAAAATAACCATCAAATTATTTTTATAGAAATGAAACTCCTCAATACTCAAAAAGCTCTCTGTTTTAGGGTCATAGAGGACAGAACCAGTGGCTAAGGAATTCACTCTTGCTGATAAAAAACCCAGCAATTAGAAAAACTAACACCAATTGCTCTGGTGTTAAAATGTTTGTATGCTAATCACTTACTGCCCTGAAGAGAGCTGAAGACCTCATTTCATCTTGTTTTCCTAGGTATCAAAGTTAACATAAAATTACAAAATAGGCTTGAAAGGGACCTTAAAGATCACAAATGTGATGGGCAGGGACACCTTCCACTATGCCAGGCTGCTCAAAGCTCCAGGCACCTTGAACATGGACACTTTCAGGGATGGGGCAGCCACTGCTTCCTTGGGCAACCTGTCCAGGGCCTCATCAACCTCACAGTCAAGAAATTTTTCCTAATATCCCATCTAACCCTACTCTCTGTCAAAGTGAAGCCATTTCTCCTTGTCCTTGGAAATCGTCTCTCTCTTCATTTTTCTTGTTGGCTCCATCAGGCACCGGAAGGCCACAATTAGGTCACCCCAAAGCTTCTCCTCTCCAGGCTGAGCAATACCAGGGATCTCCCCAAGCTTGGTGCAACACCAGCTCTTGGCCTACTCAAATCTCATCATTTCCTTCCACCTCCCTGTTCAATAACAGTCACCAGATGCTGCTCTGATTCCATCTCTGCTGATTTTGGTCTCCTCCTGACATTATCTCAATCAAGTTTAATAAAAATCCCTGTTTCACACCACATCCAGTATATTTCCCTTGCAGCCATCCACAGATGTAAGCATATATGTACTCTGCATATACAATTTTAAACAGGAAAATTGCATAGCGGAAACTGAAACAAAACAGGAGACTATTAACTGAAAGCAAAAGCAGTAATTTGAAGCAATTAGGACATATTTTGTGCTTCAGATGAGAGCCATCAGCATACAGCTACTATATATACACATCTCTAAACTTGAGGAAAGCACAGAGACATAAAGACACAGAACTATGGATAAAATAAATGTAGCCCTAAATGTAGAAATTATTAGGACCAAGACATAGGAGTAGAGGGGGTAAAAAATCAACATCAGGGATAAGAGGATCATGAATTATTTTTTATACTTATAGACCACAAACATAATTTTTAAAGTTGAAGATCTTTCAGTAGAGCAGAATGGGCTTGAGAATGTTTGGGGCAATATTTGAGGTGGTGTCCCTGAGTAGAGGGGAGAAGAACCTGCTAATTCCATGTGTTCCCTGTTCCCACTCCATTCATCACGGCTGAGTCCAACATAAATAGTTTCACAAGGTCAAAAATAAATGGGAAAACCCATTATCAGTAATACCAAGGAGCCAGTTAGGGCCAGAGGAGAGAAATGAATCATCTTTCGTTACTCTTGAGGAAATGGGATATTATAATTAATGGGGAGAAACTGCATCTATTTCATGCATTTAACATGAATTCTAAGGGAACCAAGACATTTTTGACAAATTGGACATTGCACACAACATACTTATTAATTCATAAATTAAAAATATATTCTGTTACCCTATCAAAGGAAATTTTGCTTGTTTCTGTCTCTGTTAGCAGTCTTTTTCCTTTTTCTTTTTTATCACCCAAGTTGCCAAAATAAAAGAGCAAAGAAAGCTCACATTTTTGAAAGAAAATCATAAAGATCATAAAGGAGTTCACATCCATCTTGAACCATCATGCTTCTCTGCATTTCAGATTGAGTTGAAATTTCTAATTGAAATGATTTTTTCATGAGTTAAACTATAAAGGAGAAATAAGTGATACATTTAAATTATTTATCCATCTTATTTATAATTAATTAGGTTTTTCTCTGTGCACAGCCAGGCTATACCAGAGCGTTTGATTTTTAAAAACTCCTCTATCATCAGGCAACAATGGATGACTGCTTTTCTCATGTCACTTTTGTTTTAGTTTGCTCCAGAGATTCAAACAACTCCCATTCACTCCTTGGTTGGCTTTAATGCATTAACCCTGTCAAGACACAAAGGACAGCAAGGACCTTTCCAGGAGAGGTGCTGGGCAAAGCTGTGCCCAGACCACACCTGTACGAGCTGCTGGAGGTGTAGAGCTGAGGAGGGAAAGGTTGGGATCAATCCCAGTTAAATCCAGGTCTTTCTTCCTCATTGGCACTGAAGGACAAGAGGAAAAGGTTGTAGCTGAGTTGTGGCATTCACATTTTCTGAAAAAATCCCTTTGCCCAGGATTTTGCTCCTGGGAAGCTGAGAAGCCTCAGAGAAAAATGAAAACAATTCTTATCTCATTTGCTTCTCCTCTGTTTTGCTCACATGGAATGTGTTTGGAGATTGTTTACCCACAGGTGGTTGTTTCATTGGTTTCTGATGTGAATTATTTTGACTCAATGACCAATGAGTGCCAAGCTGTGTCAGGACTCTGGAAAAGAGTCACAAGTTTTCATTATTATCTTTTTAGCATTGTGTATCCTTTCTATATTCTTTAGTATAATTTAGTATACTATTCTTTAATATAATATAGTATCATAAAATAATAAATTAGCCTTCTGAGAACATGGAGTCAGATTCATCATTCCTGCCTTCATCAGGGGGGAACACAAATACAATACTGAGTGAACAGCCCCAAAGGCACTTCTGGTTTTGAGCAAGGCGAGCAATTTCTTTCCTTCACCTAAAAACCAGGGGAAACTGCTTACAAGAAGCAGGGAGGGCAATAAATTCTGAAGGAAAATAGGAATAAGATGTTCCATGTCATTCTTCTACCAGGACACTGCTCCAGGGGTGGCTCCTTCCCACTCTGCACACGACGGGAGAAGCAGCAGAACTGCCCCATGTGGCACAGATGGACCAGGGCAAGCAGCACTGGGAGCTGCTCCTCACACCTGCCTGCACCAAGCCACAGCCTAAGGGACCACAATTTTTATCCTACCATGTTTATCCTAGCTGGAAATAAATAGGGAGAGGGCCTGGGGTTGTTTTGCACATTGGTGTTGAGTGAAAAGTGACAGGAGTGGGAGTGTAAGCCCTCTCAGAGTGGTGTCTTGAAAAATAAAAAATGTTTAAAAATCAAGATTTCAAAGTTTCCTTTTGTCTCTGGTTAAAATAATAAGCTTTAAAATTATTAACTTTAAAATCCTAAGCAGAAAAGAAAAGATTTAAGATTTCTTCTGTGGTCTCAAGAGTCAGAAATATCCCTCTTTTTAGACAAAGGCTGACAGGCATATGCCATCACAGGGCTCCACACACAGGTGGGCCTTTTCAAGGAAAAGAAAAAGTATTTTGCTGTGCAATAAAATCCAAGGCAACTTAAAAAGATTTTTTTTCCTACTAGACAAAAGGTGCTGCACTTATAAAGAAATGAAAATGTTAAAAAAGCCCCTCAGGACTGGATAATTTGCACAAATGTATTATTTTTAATGAAAGGTTAAGAAATTGCTAAAGCTCACTTTCTCCCAAGGAACCTGGTGACAGTGCAACAAAAGCTGCATTTCTCCTGTATAAATCACAAAGCTCAGAATGTGAGGCCTCAAGAAAGCACAAAACTCTGCAAAGGCAATCAGATCTCACGTGCAGAAACACCCTAGCTCTAACAGATATTTTATATTTTCTAACACTTACAAATACCCTGCCTCAATTTTACAATTGACCAAGGAACAATGAGACTTTAAATGAAGACTAATGGAAAGGTCTGCTGAAATCTGCACCACTGAATTGCCACAAGGAAGGGGAGAGGAGGACTGAGCTGCTTCATCCCAAATCTGAGCTGAGGGGTATCACTGAAGGGGTATCTGGGACAGCTAAAGGTGATACAGAGACTCTATTATCAGAAGGAATGAAAAGATACTTTATTATTTGAAATCTACAGTTTTTATAGAAACAACAGTGGACCTAAGACTTGATTGGCCTTTAGGAATCTTCTCTCATGTTATTATATTGGTGAACTTTGAGTAGTACACTCTGGAGAACAAGATCTATAAACAATGGTTACAGAAAGAGAGATAATAATTGTTTGAATTCTTTCCTCTAAGTTTCTTACAGCTTCTACACAGCTTCCCAGGATTTTCCTGGGAGAACCATGTCTCTCTCTGTTCAGAGGATATGTTATTACTACAGAGGGGGAAAGTAGCAGCATCCCTGTGCTTGCCCAGCTTGAGAGATGCTGGGGTGTCCCAGAGTGACTGGAAGGATCCTTCACAGCTCCAGAGAACACAGCAGGCTCTGGAACACAGAGCTTTATGTGGGAAACAGGAAAAACAGGGTTCAGTTTGTGGAGCCCAGCTGGCAGCATCCCAGAGTGCCCCTGGCAGTGCCAACCCAGCAAACAGCCATGATAACCTGAACACTCCCTGATGCCCCTGATGCCACCCCTCTGATGCCCTCCAACCACTGTGTCCCATGGAAAACCTGCTCCTTTGCCCACACTGTTTGTGCACTGGCTCTGTGGGAGCCCCAGTCCTCACCCCTGCCACATCTGACATGGAATTATTCAGGGTGGATAAACTCTCTAAGCTCACTGGCTCTGAGCACCAACCTGACACTGCTGAGTAGAGCACCAAACTGTGCCTGAAAGTGCCACTCCTACAGAAGTTCTAAAATCACAGAATGGTTTGGGTTGGAAAGCACCTTAGGGATTGTCTCATTCCACCCCTGCCATGGCAGGGACACCTT
This sequence comes from Molothrus aeneus, assembly GCF_037042795.1. NCBI lineage: Eukaryota > Metazoa > Chordata > Aves > Passeriformes > Icteridae > Molothrus > Molothrus aeneus. Next base: position 113,171,980 of record NC_089647.1, on the reverse strand, counting down.
CCACTGTCCCAGGCTGCTCCAAGCCCCAGTGTCCAACCTGGCCTCGGGCACTGCCAGGGATCCAGGGGCAGCCCCAGCTGCTCTGGGCACCCTGTGCCAGGGCCTGCCCACCCTCACAATGAGAATTTTTGGGGAAAATTTGAGGTGGTGACCATGAGGAGAGAGAGAACCTAATTCCATGTGTTCCCTGTTCCCACTCCATTCATCATAGCTGAGTCCAACATGAAAAGTTTCACAAGGTCAAAAATAAATGGGAAACCCCTTAATCAGTAATGGAAGGATCCATGGAAGGATTTACTAAAAATACCTGCAGGGCTCTTTGTGCAAGGCCTCCATGGTCCCAGGAGCTGAACTAAGAGGAATTCCCAGCAAATCTCCTGCAGGTCCCTCCCTGCTCCTCACCACAGCTCAGCGGGGCTCCCACAGGTGCTCTCCATGGGAGCTCCCAGCTCTCCAGCACCAGGGATTGCTGGATCCTCAGGAGGTTTGGGCTGCTGCTGCTCACAAAGGCTCACTGCACCCTTGTCTCACACAGAAAACCAACAAATTTAAAATAAAAATTAAAAATCTCACCCCTGCCCAAAGCACAGGGAGGGAGAAAGCTCAGCACACACCTACCGCCATCACCTAACACATCCTGCTGTCACAGACACCTTTTATGAAAAATCCTTTTGCTAGGATTTTTTCTCCTGAGAAGCTGAGAGGCCTCAGAAACAAAATGTAAACAATGGTTATCTGCTGCTGTGGAATGCAACAGGGGCATCTTTGATTGGTCCATGTTGGTTGTTTCTAATTAATGGCCAATCACAATCCAGCTGTCTCAGATTCTCTGGTCAGTCACAAGATTTATTATCATTCCATTCTTTTCTATTGCTTGCTAGCCTTCTGATGAAATCCTTTCTTCTATTCTTTTAGTATAGTTTTAATATAATATATTATAACTATACTAAAAAAAAACCTTCTGAAACATGGAGTCAAGATTCTCATCTCTTCCCTTGTCCTGGGACCCCTGTGAACACCACCACATCCTGTGGGCAGAGTGAATCAGTCAGGGTGCTAAAGGTCAGCAGCCTTTAGCACCCTGAGCCAAAAAAAAAATATAAATTAAAAGACAATTACAACAGATCTCTTTGGTTTGAGGTCCCATCTTTCCTCTACAGTGTATATTTATTTTACTGGCACATCCAGCTCAGAAAAGTGTGAGGAACTCTGTGACACACACCTAAATGTGAGCCCAAGGTGAGCAATACACCATCCAGCCACAGGATTCTTGCAGTCTTGAAATGCAAGAACAATTCAATTCTCCCCCAAAATAAATATAGTTTTCAGCCCTTCTATGCAAAGCTGCTAGATTGCACTGTTTATTTCTAAAATGGAAGTTACATAGGACTGCACGTGGTTCTTCCTCTATTTCACCTTTTGATTTAATCTTGTTTGATGTTCCCCTCACCATTTTAGAAATGTTTTCAAAGCAGACAATCTCTCATTGAATCTCCCTCTTAAAATAAAGGCTTATTATGGTTGATGATTTATGTAACTCAAGAACAGTTTTGCAAATCCTCATGCAAATAAGACTTGAAGCAAAAAACCCCACAGGGATTCCCTTGCCCTCAGGTACTACAATGTTTTAATTCACTTGGTTGCACAAACCCTACCTTTCCAAAAACCATTTTTGTTTTTCTTTGTCAGGAGCACAAACTTTCTTGTTGCCTGGCCTAAGGGCTTCTTTTGTTTGTTTGTTTAGTTAAAAAGCTGTGGGTTTGGCAGCCTGCCCGGTGATGCTGCACAGGACTGCAGGGATTTCAAGTGCTGTCCCATCACTTGCAGGTATTTTTGTTGTCACAGATTTAGGGTTTGACTCTCATCCCCATGTTCTACCAACAGCTGCAGGAGCCACCCTCAGGCATTGAGCAGGACCCCAAGTTGGGGGAGAAGGCTTTGGCTTCCCTCTCCCCACAGCAAATCCCTGGCAAGTAGCCCTAAATAGAGGATTAATGTTTTATATAGATTTGTGGGTGATACTGGTGATCCTGCGGTTATAAAGGAACATCTCAAGGTAAGCAGCCACTCATGATAGAAACAAAAAAAATTTTAAAATAAAATAAATTAAAAAGAAAAAAAGAAAGATAAATTTTAAAATGAATGGAGGGCAAGATGGAAGAAAGGAAAATATTAAGTTGTCTTGTGATCTTGGCACCTGACTTCAACCTATACCATATTACACCCCTCAGCTTTTAAAAGCCACTTCCAAACACAAACAGGCTAAAATAACAACACTGTGCACCTGAGCAGTCACTTGGAGCCCCCCTGTAAAGCACCTTTCAAACTCTACCTTTGAAACTCAACAAGCACCTGATCCAAAGGTGCATTAACTTCTGCAGCAAGACCTGTAGTGCCCAAAGCCAGTGCTAGCCCAGTGAATTGCTGTTGCAGTCCTGATGAATGATGAATCAGACAATAGCAATGACTAACAGAACAGTGTAAATAACATGAGAAAGAATAATTTAATTTTTCACTCTGTTACACAGGATTTATTTCACCTACAGAGTTGACTTTTTTTAAAAGACTTGGAGATGATGTTGTGGAATTGAATCACTGTGGCTGAATATTGGTCTCAGACCCTCACAAAGCAAATTTCCCAGTCAAAAAAATGAGAGAATTTAAGGGGGAGCAGGGTAAGGTTTGAAGGCAACATAATTTTATTTTTTTTTGGATGAGAAAGACTTAATGGCACCATTAAATTTATTTTATGGAAAAGGATTTGCAGAACATGGCCCAGGTCTACTAAGAAATCACCTGTAGGAAGGAAGAAGCAACTCCCTCTTGCCTGTCTGGACACTTTCAGCAGAGAAGCTCAGAGGAAAACACCTCTTGTTGGTTATTTGCTTGTTGGGGGATTGCTCTGCTTGTTCTAATTCAATCATACAGTTCAGCTGTAGTCCAAACAGATACATATGGGACCACAACTGGCAGGTTTTAATTCTTCTTACTGATTCTGAAGTGCTGAAAGGAAAAAGAAGATGCTTCATACCAGCTCAAAATCTGTGCTCATAAGGAGGAGGAGAGGAAAGTGTCAGGGGAGGATGGGAAAGAACTCAACTCCTCCAGAAAAGCCAGGATCTCTTCAGATTCTTGGCCCAAAGTAGATCTAAAATACCACAGCACTCTAACCGGTCTTTTTCCTTACTTTTACTGAAGATAATTCATTGTTTTATAGTGCAGCAACACAGAATCACAGAATGGGTTGGGTTGGGTTGGAAGGGACCTTAAAGCTCATCCAGTGCCACCCCTGCTATGGGCAGGGACACCTTCCACTGTCCCAGGTTGCTCAGAGCTTCATTCAATCTGCTCTTAAACACGTTTTTACCACCAGAGGCAACTTCCCAGCTGTCCTCCTTTTTTAGGATGCACCCACAAAGTCAGGCAAGCTACAGCCTGGTGAAGACAACAAATAAAGATGCAGAACAGTGATTTTCTATCACACAGCAACAACTTGAGGTTGCTGAGAGTCACTCTCAGAAGGAATTAATTGGTAGCATTTTACAGGCTCCAAAAAAAAAAAAATCACACATCCCTCATCCACCTTGTCATTTGATGATGCTGCCTCTGCAAATCAGGCAATCTGCATTAAAAACATTAAACTATTTAGATGTATAAAATGAAGCCTATTTTTCCACTGATAAATACATTTAGCTCATCAACCTTAATGGGAGCTCAAGGCAACATAATTACAGAACACATATAATTTGAATTAGCTACTGTGAATCAAAAGTACAGTTTAGTTTTACCCTGTCTTCCTCTCCTCTCTGCAGCCATCCATATACACCTTTTTGCCACATTTTAAGATTGCAAATCTGCAAAACAATTTTACTGGTATAAAGTTAAACATAGTTTCCTTTGTTTTTGAAGTGTAAAAACATCAGCTAATTAGACAGCATGTTTTAAAGGATATAAATACTCCAAACCCCCTTTAACTCTCTCAACACAAAGTCATGTCCTCAAGTCTTATCCAAGCTCATAATGGAGCCTTTCTAATTCTAAATTCTAATTCTAGTTCTAAAAACTACTTTTCTCCATTTTCCAGTTCTAAAAACTACTTTTCTCCATTTCCACTGATACACAAACAAAAATTTCATCTTGCCTGCTTTTTATCTCACTCAGTATCCTCAAATTCCACAGGAGTGTCCTCTAACTTCATCTTCAATGCCTTTTTTCTCCGGGGAAGAGGAAAGAGATCAAAAGAAAGGAAGTGCAAGGAAAGCAGGGAAGAAAAATTCTTTTTGATAAAAAATAGAACTCATGATAACTCTTTATTTTAAAGAATAACATCAAGTTTTGTTGGATATACATGTCCCCAAATTAAAACTTTAAGTATAACAACCTGTCAAATCAATTATAATTGTTTACAACATCTGACAAGCAGGAAAAATTCACAAGCAATAAATAAGAGACAGATTGCCCCACCCTTGGATCCAGAGCAGAGAACCTCAAGAGTTTCACAAAAGTAAATAAAAAATGAGGATTAGCCTCTTTTTTTTCCTGTGGAAAAAACCCATTCCATCGAGAAAGAGATTAGGAAATCTCTTAGAAAATATCAGCTTCTCCTGCACTTTGTCACAGCATTTGTCTGCTTAAGTAGGGCATCTAGCTATTTTACACTCTGAAAAAACAGCTTTTCCCTCCCCTTTATCTCCCCCTGTTAAAAATGTTTTGTTTAATTTGACAAACTGGACATGATCAGGTGTGTTTGGCCAAGGCACACATCCTGCACCCATCTTCTAATTCAAATAAACCACAGAGCTGGGCTTTTTCAGTGGCTGCTCTGCTCACAAAATGTTGCTGCTGAATTAATGCTATTAAACACCCAAAGCCATTAACTGCAGATGATTGGTGAGAAAAGGGGGTGAATTACTGTACCAGACAGTGTTTCTGTGCAAAAGGGATACCCAGCTTCTGTAAAGGGTTTATAAACATCAATATATGCCCCTGGCTTCAGCCTTGACAGACCACCAAGAGCAAGTCAACCATGAATTCTCTCATTGTCAACTTTAATAGAATCTCAGCAAAGGGAAAATCCTCATTCTGTGCTGCAAACATTCAGAGCCACAGCCTGCTGCTCCTTTCTTAATTATGTACAAACCTCTTTAGCATTTCCACTCAGAATGCCATTTTTGTCTGACTAAAACTTTTAGGAAGTATTTTTAAAATGGAAGGAGTTCTGAGTCAGGAATTAATAGCAAGTGGAGGCTTTATTTTACACAAGACAAAGTTTCTAACTAAATAAAAAGGGGCATAATTTTCCCAAATTATTTCCTCTCTATTTTCTTTTCCTTAAAGGCAAGTTCTGTGAATATTTTTGGTTTATTGTAAAGAACCAAGATCAAGTCTTTCTTCCCTCCTCACTTCTAGTCATTCTGTGCTCAGTAGAGGCAGATTCTGAAACAAAGACATTAATCATAATGTAATCAAGAATTCATTAGAAGTTAATTTTTTACTACCTGGTTAAAAAAATAAAAGAAAATAAAAGAAAAAAAATCCAGACACAAAGAGAAAAAAGAATTAAGCAATCACAGAATAACCACAAGAAATCTTACTCCATTTTTGCAATGGAAAAGGCTAATTGACCACGTTGAGAAAGTTTTAAGGGTTAAAAAAAGGGATGTGAGTCAAGGTTTGTCATTCAATCTTTGACCACTACCTGCAACTCTCTCTGTCACCAGCCTGAATATCACATACAAATAATAGCTTAATATTCCTTGTTAAGATTCAGCCTGAATACTGTATTTTCTAGTAAACATTTCTACTCAATCTTCTAACAACAATGCAGGTTACCCAGCACTAGAAACATGCTGTGCCTCATTATGCATTTTAACTTGTTCCTTTTCTTTTCTCTTTTGATGCACACAGAAAAAAAAAAAAAACCAACAAAAAAAAAACAACCTTGTGCAGGCTTATCCTTATTTAGGTTTACTGCACAAAACCACTGCATTTTTACAGAGCCATGATGCCATCAAATATTTATAAGGACAAACAAAACCAGCAGAGATCTTTGCAGAACCGTTTAATACCATCAGCTTCCTCCAATTCCTGCAGAAAGTGACTGAAAGAATCTTGTAGGTTCAGTAGGAGGGAGACCAAACTAACAAGGCACAAGTGCTGAACATGCTCAGGTTGGAGTCAGCAGCTCAACAACACAACCTGGTTGTGCTTTCTTCTCAAGAGATGCCTGAAAGCTTTGCCTAAACAGCAGGGGCAGAGTGAAGAGGGAATGATCCAGCAAGAGTTTCTCCACGATGTCAAAATTCCCTTTGATTCAGCTGGCAGCACCTGAGGGTAATAAGGATTTAAGGGTTGTGCGGGATTCATTCTGGAGGCTCAGGCTTAGCAAAGTGTGTCAGAATGGAGCAACCCTGGGTGGAAGCTCCTGAAAGGTGACAAACACCATTCCTGGTAGCAGGGAGGGTGCAAGAGAATCCATCCTGGAGACATCAGGCATTTCAGAGTGAAGATACGGGAGAGCTGCAGAGGGACTTTCACAAGGGATGGAGTGACAGGAGGAGGGGGATGGCCTGGAGCTGAAGCTTAGTTGGATCCCTGGATCCCTGGCAGTGCCCAAGGCCAGGTTGGACACTGGGGCTTGGAGCAGCCTGGGACAGTGGGAGGTGTCCCTGCCATGGCAGGGGTGGCACTGGATGGTTTTTAAGGTCCCTTCCAACCCAAACCTCTGGGCAGAGGCTTCTGCTCCCTGGCCTGGCAGCAGACAAGGGAACACATGAGTAATTTTTTCTACATCTTTGCAGAAGGTTGGCCAGCAAGGAGGCAAATGGGAGGATTTCATATCCCAAATCTACAGCAGAGCAGCAACACCTAAGGTTTTGTTACACTTTCATTGAATTTGGGCCATAGAGGGTGGGGGAAATAGACAATTACCATTCTGTAACCACTAAGTTGGAAAAAAACATAACAGAAAAATAGTAAACACGGGGAAAAAAATCAATAAATTTTACAACCTCCTGGCAAAACCCCCAAACCACAACCACAGATTTCAAGTTCAGGCAGAAACTGGAGCCAACCTGGAGGTGCAGAGCATGAATAGAGCTAGATGAGTTTGTTGTGGGGTTTTGGGTTTTTTTTCCTTTAGAAAAGCAGGGTGCAGCTACCAGGAAATTATTCTGGATATATGGAGGGGGAGGACACACAGATTTCAGACTTTCCTGATCAGCATCTCAGGAAACAAATGAAATAGCCAATTGTCTGTGGGTCACCACCAGTATCATCTTTAATGTCCACAATGACACTGACATTTCATTTCCCTAACCCTGAAATATGAAATATTGGATTCTCCTTGCCTCCTGGGTGTGGCATTCACATTTTCTGGAAAAATCCCTTTGTTCGGGATTTTTCTCTTGGAAAACTGAGACGCTTCAAAGAAAAAATAATAATAATTATCTGATTTGCTTCTCTTGTGTTTTGCTCCTTTGGAATGTGTTTGGAGATTGTTTACCCACAGGTGATTGTTTCATTGGATTCTGCTGTGAGTTGTTTTCACTCAATGACCAATCAGGGCCAAGCTGTGTCAGGACTCTGGAGAGAGTGACAAGTTTTCATTATTATCTTTTAAGCCTTCTGCAAGTATCTTTTCTGTATTCTTTAGTATACTTTAGTAGAGCATTCTTTAATATAATATAGTATCATAAAATAATAAATTAGCCTTCTGAGAACATGGAGTCAGATTCATCATTCCTTCCTGCCACGAAGGTCCCTGCAAATACAATACCTGGAGAAGCACAGTATTTTTATTTTTGCCCCTTCTCTCAAATCCATTGCCTGCTGTGACTCCTTAAAAATCTATTCAGATTTTCTCTCTCTCTTAACTTTTACAGGAAGCAGCCTCTATGCAAGCTCTATGACTATTTACAAAATAGGTTTTATTAAGGAAATGAATGCACAATTCTCCCCTTCATTCCTCTGGCACCTGTGCAGAACCTAAATATCAAACTGATTTCAAGGGAACAGAAATATTTACTTGGTGGAGAGAGTCAAGTTGAAAAAGCAGCTCTGGCACTGAACCCATTGTATCCCATCAGCTTTTCAATCAGCCTCACCACCAATTTATTTTTCAGTTATGTGCATGTCTGGGTGGGAAAAAACAAGGTAAAGAAAGCAAGTTGTGAGCATCAGCAGTAATTTGCAGGTGGCTTCAAAGGAGGCAAGGTCAAACACTCCCATGTTTAAGACAGTAACACCCACATTCTACCATTTTTAGTTTTTAAAACATGAGGTTTTCATCCAGTCCTACAGGAAACCTTTGAAAAAAAAGGTGACTTTCCCTTGATGACTACCTGTCAGCTACTTATTAGTGTGCTTTAAGTGCCTCTAAGTTTGCCCATCCTCTTCTTTCCAAGCACTGCAATTCCTTGGAAACAGAATATGACATCACAGGGAGGTTTTGCAGAAGCTCTCCCTGGATGTCCATTTGTATTAGTTTCATCATCCATAACAAGTGTTTAAAAAGCAGAAAAACAACCATGATGCATAATGCATTGTGTCATGATGCATAATAATAATAATTAAAACCCCTCCCCCAGCTCCTGAGGTTTAAAAATCTCTCCAAGTAAGCATTTCAGCAGAAAGGCTTTGACAAAAATGCCATTTAGGGACTTTCAAATTTACAGCCCTGCAATTTGTCATCATTTATATTAGCAAGAAGGTTTAAAATAAAAACAACAACAAAGAAAGGAAGATAATATAATGCAATGTTGTACTTGATGAATCTCCTGTTGACTAAAAACCCCTATGCCTGGCAGTCAGAAAAGTTATTAACCTGCCAAATTACAGATGGAATTGGTGTATTTTTTTCCCCCAGAATTCTTTAAGCAGAAGAATATAGAGTATCCCGTATTCAAGCATTAGCAAAGGTTACTTGCCTCTAGAATATTGATTAGCACAACCCTTGTGGGAATTATTTCACTTTTCCAAAGCAAATTAAAGATCTGAAAAGCAATTCTCAACTTAACTTCAAATGCAGTTATTTAAAAATGGATGATTAACACAATTACTGCCTGGCACAGAGAGCACAGCTTTCCAGAGGCAGCCAGCAGAACTCACAGTGAATGCTGAAATCACATTACCTTGAAAGAGCTCCCTTGATCCAGGCAAGAAAAAATAAAATTGATACCTGGGAGCTTATTTCTCACCTGAACAACACATTTTTTTCCTTCTCAGCCACGGACTGCATTGCAGCTGGCTGTGTGTGCACTCCAGCTCAGGTTTTCTGTGTTTTCCACACTAAAATACACAGGAGGGATTGATTTATTTGCATCCCACCACTCGTTCTCCAATCGCCCCCAAGGTTTCTGAAGTGCCTGCTGAACAGTGCAAACACTGCTTAAAATGAGCATTTCTGCAGGCTATTTTCTTTAGCAATGATTCACTCAACAGCAAATTAATTTGGTTTTCCTTTTGGACTTCCATGTAGGAACTGGCAACATGGAGTGCCCCTATCGTGTTCCTGAGCACAGGATATTCTCATTTTTTGAGGAACCCATGAAAACCAAGTAGATTTTTCTGCTACTGCACCTGAAAATGGGTAACAAAGAAGGGATTTGAGCTCAGGTCTTCTATGCTAATGCTAAATCACACAACTCTGTTCTTCTGCCTCATTCTGGAGCCATTACGATCAAACAGAGTTTCAAAATCCTGACAGAAATATTTCCACTGAAACTTTATGTCAATTGCTGCTGAGTTTTAAAACACCAATACATCTTCCTGCTAAAATAAGGATTTGATAATGCCAGTAATACACATTTCAGAGGTAATTATTTTAGTATTTTTCTTTTTTTTTTTTAATTCCTATTTCAGGTTCTAAAAATGTGGCAGTTTTAAATCTTTACCAGAGAGCATAAGTGATAATGAGCTGTAAATCCACAGAACTAAAATGTTGCTGGGAGCACTACTTATGACTTGTCAATCAGCATGTCTAAAAGTATATCAGGAGTCTAGAAAGTGATTGGATTTTTCTTCCATCACATGCATTAAACCAAAGTCTATGAACACAAAATTGAAGACTTTTATATGCTTTTTTTTTTTTTTGATAGTTCTAGGAAAGGTTCATATAACAACATTTTTATTTATTGACTGATGGGATGGTTTAGTGATGACTCTTTCTTTTTGAATAAAGAGAAGAACAAGCTAGCAAATGTGAGTTGTTATTTAATCCTGTATTATGTAGTGTTTCATGTTCCAATCAATTTATTAATGAATTGGGAAGCTGTGTAAAGGCAAATGTAATTGTCAGCCAGATCCAAAAGCAATGAGCCACAGTCAAGAACAAGCAAATCTTTGTTACATGTACTAGAATATTTAGGAATTTCTGTAAGTGCATTACACGAGGTGTCTTTATTAATGGATATTACTTAGGAAGGTTGTATGTATATTACTCAAGAGGTTGGAATGCTGCCCCAGTTTTATTCCCTGGGTTCTGGAGCACCACAATTCCATTTATGATGTGGCACAAACTGTGAATTGCCCATTTCAGACACTGGGACAGGTCAGCAGTGAAAATTCAAATATAAAGAGGACTTGAATAACATTCCCAACTGCAGTTACTGCTTAGTGGGGGAAAAATAAATTATAGAGGCCTTTTTCAAGAAGCACTTGTGTGTCCATCAGGTGTTAATATTTGCCACAGCCACCCTCCAGAAAGGAGTCTCAATCTCTGTACTTAGAGTTCAGGAGTTGTGGTTCTAACACTCTTATCCTGGAATAATCCCAAAAGATCATTTATACACAAAAAATTGTAGACTAGATCACCACCAACTGCTCAGCCCCAACACAAACAGAACAGCTCTGTTATTCCTGAAAGGCAAGGACAGAGAAAACAGGAATAACAGAATCTTTTAGGGGGCAATTCCTCCTGGGGTTTAGGTCAAATTGTGCAGGGTTTGAGGGCTAATGTGGCCAATTTTCATCAGGTAAAATAAAATGGACAGGGTCTCGTAAATGAGAGGATGAAAATGGTCTGGGTACCCTGAGAAGGGAAAATAATTCAAGATACACCTTTTCCACTCTTTTGCTTATTCCTCGCTGTTGATGTGTCTTGTCCATTGAGAACCTCAGTCCTGGAAGGTTTTCTCCAACATTTGCACATTTAGGCCAGAGCACAATTAATTAAACACCGTTTTGACAGGACTTTGTCATTTGTTAGAGCCTGTCACAATCAAAAACTGAGCATGTTAATGGTTTTACAGAAGTGCACGTGCTCATTTTGAAATTGCATGCCAGGCTTTGGTTTTTGAGGTTTTATGAAATTATTTGTCTATGATGTTTCCTCAAAGAAGTTTATTTGCTAGAGACACCAGTAAAACATAACTGGTCCCATATGTAAGATTGCTGGCTGATAAAATTCAATCACTTCAATTCTCTTTTCTGTGGAAATCTCATTGATCTGATCTGTGATCTCTTCCTTTGCCAGAAAGAATTTTTGTGAATATTCTTTCTAAACATTCTCCCACATACACACCCCAAGCTGATGAAAGCACAGGCAGAACTTGAAAGGAATATTGATTTTGTAGAAGCACATTTATTATCATTAAGTCATTTTTTTCCAAGAGGGAATAAGATCCACTCCAGGTGTATGAATCCAAACTTCTTTCTGGCAGAGCTAAAGAAAAATTTCTCATGCAATTTTAGTCATCTCTGAGAATGAATATTTACATTTCTGGTGTGACTGAGGAAGGACAGAAAAGGGAACAGTGGGAGAAAAATAAGTTAGAACACAGGTAAATTACTAAATTACCCTCCTCACTTTCAAACCAACTTTTTGGGACTGGCAAATGCTGTGAGGTGACACCAGAGACAGCCCTGGGCAGGAGAGGGGAGGACAGCAGGAAGAAGCAGCTTTTCCTCCTGAGGTGAGAGCTAGTGCTGCACTAGCTGTTAATGCAAGAGGAAAAGGCAAAAGACACAAAAAATTAAATTTTCCTGCCCTCCAGCCAAGAAAACCTTCCACACATGGGTAGCCCAGAGTTGAAGTGCACACAGTAGCTAGTTTGGATGCACTAATTCCACTTTGAAAATAAAGCATATGGGTTATCCAGTGATTTTTATTGTTTTTTTTTTATCCCCTCTCCCCAGACAATCCTATTTCTGCTCTGTTTAGTTGTTGTTTCTAGGCATTAATAATTGTCATTCATGGTAAACGTAGTCAGCTGCTCATGGACCCAATTCCAAGAGGAAGCTGCAGGGGTATTTTGGGTTTTATTTTTTTGTTTTTTTGGAGGTTTTTAGCATTTTTGGGGTTTTTTTTTTGTGGGATTTTTGTTGCTTTTTTGGGGTTTTTTGTTGTTGTTGTTTTTTCTTCTTTGTTGTTGGTTGGTTTTTGTTTGGGTTTTTTTCTGTTTGGTTTCTTTGTGTTTTGTTGGGTTTTTTTTGTTGTTGTTTTGGTTTTTTTGTTTTTTGTTGTTGTTGTTGTTGATGTTGTTTTGGGGGGCTTTTTTTTTGTTGTTGTTGTTTGTCTGTTTTGAGGTTCTTTAAGAGATAAATACCCAGGTTAGTTCCAGAAGATCATTTCCTCATTCTAATAACATCCTGTACCTCATTTTCTCTTGAGATATATAGAAAATATACAGAAAAGCAGAGCTCTGAGACACAGGGATTTTTCAGAGACTGGACAGGACTCACTGCATATCCTTGTTCCAAACCATTTACAGGGTTTGGGGGCAGTCTGCAGCTGCACCCCATACAAGCCATATTTTCCAGCAAACAAATAAAAGAAGACAAGGAGATAGCTGACAATATTTCTCACTGCCCAATATGTACGTGCTGATTTCTGGGGGAAAAAAAAGAAAAATTAGGAGTCAACTAGATACAGGCAGATTGGAGAGTGGGATAACCTTTGGGTAAGGCTGTCCCCAAAATCAAAGATTTAAGAAGGGAAGGGGCTGCCCCAGCTTGTGAAGCTGTTCTTTCTCTTTTCCCCACTAAATGCAATTGTGTGCAGCTCTGACCACAAAGAACAAGCTGAGCTGATCCTCCCTTTAAAACAGCACACTCAAATTGTGATCAAGCCAAGCAGCCAACCCCAAACACACTGAGAAAGGTCAGGGAGGGAGCAGGGAAAGGTTTCCACCCATTAAAACCAGCCAGGGAAGCGTGACTGCTCCCAGAAAGGGCAAGAGGTGTTCCAGGCAGAACAGCAGCACTCTGACAATCCTGCTGGTGCCCAGGGGAAAAAGAACATGAAAATATTCAATGCCACCCTTAAAATGGAAGAGGAAGTCCATCAAATTTCTGTGCAGGAGACTCTCACTGAGGTCAGAGCTGTGTGTCAACCATGTGTCCCCTCCTCTCTCCCCCAAAGAAAGATCCTCTTCAAAATTCATCTGTATCTGTAGCTGCCTGAAGGTGGGAAGCCAGGCCAGTTACAGATATGTTGAGCTCTGATTCAGTAGCATTTAGGAAGAGATTTATGCTTAAAACAGCAATGGATCATGCTGTGCACCTGGATGGTGACATCCTATCAACAGCCACCAGGTTTTACATGAAGAACCTTCAGGAAAACACGACTGAGGCACGTGGCTCCAGTGGCAGTGGAGAGTGTGGTGGGGTTTTTTGGGACACAGGAGATGTGGATAGCTTACACCCCTTCCTCCTCCCAGAAAGGGCAAGAGGTGTGCCAGGCAGAACAGCAGCACTCTGACAAACCTGCTGGTGCCTAGGGGAAAAAGAACATGAAAATATTCAATGCCACCCTTAAAATGGAAGAGGAAGTCCATCAAATTTCTGTGCAAGCCTCAGGAGACTCTCACTGAGGTCAGAGCTGTGTGTCAACCATGTGTCCCTCCTCTCCCCCTCAAAGAAAGATCCTCTCTTCAAAATTCATCTGTATCTGTTTGTAGCTGCCTGAAGGTGGGAAGCCAGGCCAGTTACAGATATGTTGAGCTCTGATTCAGTAGCATTTAGGAAGAGATTTATGCTTAAAACAGCAATGGATCATGCTGTGCACCTGGATGGTGACATCCTATCAACAGCCACCAGGTTTTACATGAAGAACCTTCAGGAAAACACGACTGAGGCACGTAGTGCCAGTGGCAGTGGAGAGTGTGGTGGGGTTTTTTGGGACACAGGAGATGTGGATAGCTTACACCCCTTCCTTCTGAGCTTAGATTTGCCTCTCCAATGCAAATCAGCACTGACCTCTGCTGCTGGACTATTGGAATGTGCAATTCCCAGGGAAAGAGCAAGGACAATGCAGTGACACAGAAATGGCATTTTCCAAAGGGTTTTCATGCTGCTCACCACGAGCTCCTCTCCTTCCAGAGGCTCAAAGCTCTAAGGATATTTATATCCATCCAAAAGAGCACTTGTCAGGTGGGCAGGGGATGTGTTCCCACTCCACAGACAGGGAGGTGAGTTAGAGACTTCAATGGAATATCTTGGAGTGCCTCATTCAGCACAGCCATCTTCCCCACTTGGATATCTCTCCCCTGCTCCAAGCTCACCTTTGCAAAGCTGATTTCTGTCTGGAAGACCACACAGAGAATGCTAAATAAACAAAACAAAACAAAAACAAAAACCAGAGCAGGCATACAATTATCTCCCATGGAATTCTTAATGCACTTCCCACACATGCTTTAGTGCATTTTGCAGTAACATCCTCAGGTCACAAGCTTAAGTAGCTTACCCAAGGCCAGGCAGAGTCTGAGGACCTGTCCACATGGGGATACTCAGGAAATGAATCTGAAATTAAACTTTTAAAAAGAATGAGCTAAGCAGCATCCTAAGCTAGCACTTTCATTTAGAATTAGAGCCTTAATTCAGCTTAGCCTAATTCTTTCAGTTCTAAAATGAGGATGGTGACACAAGCCTGCTTCCAGATCTATTTATCTGGATAGCTTGAAGGTATTACTGCCTGCAGCTCCTCATCACTGCCTTCCAGATGGAGGATTGCACCCCACAAACCCTGACAGCAGAGGGGTTCCCAGGAATGGGCCAGCTGCAGTATAAAGCAGGGGGTTTGCATCCATCCCATGTGGGATCAGGGGCAATTCCCCCTCCCAAACACGTAGCAGGAGACAGCCATAGGTTTTAATTTCTTAAATCTGCACAGATGTTGGCAAAGCCAACATCTGCCCACAATCTGTTTGGAGGGAGCAGAGCTGAGGCAAGAGTGCAAACTGGTGAGCCAAGGGTGAGGGAAGACTCCCAGGATGGGGTCTCTGGCAAAGGATGAGGCTCAATGCATTGGCAGGGCACAGATTCTCTTAAATCATGAGATTTCAGTATTCATCACTGGCACACAACTGCTCTTTGACAGAATGAAGGTGCTTCTGGCCTCTATGCCTTTAATAAAAGAGGACTCATTTACCCCACATTGGTTTAGAGCTGGCAATAGATTGTCATGCCAGTCACCTCACTGGTGAAATTTTTTTCCTAGACAGTGTGAAGGGAGTAAAATAAGATGTTAAAGGAGCTCTATGAATCTCTGACAGCTTTTCAGGTAAACAAAGGGAAGGAGAGGGAAGAGAAAACATTCTTTACATCCCTATTCCCTCGCTCTACCTTCCCACACCTGGGGTACAAAAAAGCAAAATTCCCCCTAGACAGGTCTTGGCAACCCTGTGCTCAATCTGTTTCACACTTCCCCTGAGATAAATTCAGGAGAGGGAGAGAGGGGAAGAGGGAGGGAGGCTGTTCCATGATAGTGTTTTCTGCACTGTAGGATGGAAACAAACCGAGGGATTTAAATTTAACATCCTCCCTCTAAACTCCAGCCACTCATTACTATCAGACTCTGACAGAGGAAGACACTGGTGCCCACCTCCATAAAAACAGAGAAGCCAGTTAACATATTCAGCTATGTAATACCTGTAAATATTAAATATTGAAAGTCAATGCACCTCTTCTTTAAAAAATTTTAATGTTATTATTGGGGTTTTTTTGTTGGTTTTCTCCAGTATGTAGAACTGAGTCCTATGAAATTAGATGACCTAAAAATGCAGGACCCCAAAGACAAAGGAAGCAATGCTGCAGCTGAGCATTAATCTCTCAGCAGCACCAAGGTTATAATTTCAGTGTGTTCTTCATTCCACACCCTTGCTGGAGATTACCTCCTAGAGATGGCATGCAAAAATAAACCTGGGTGGAAAAGGAGGGCAAAGCAGGTAGTAGGAGTAGAAACAACCTTCTCTCCCTCTACCCTACTCTCACAAAGACAGAAAATTTATTCTGCAAAGAAGAGAGTCTCTGGACCAAAATACATTTTGGCTTTGAAAAGGAGGGAATTATTTGGGGAAAATACCACTCAGAATGCAAACAGATTGAGGATTTAGCTGTGCCATAGTTTTTTGCCTTGCTAAGTTATGAACGGGACATGGGGTGAGTTTATTAATAGAAAACAAAAAGCTTGGAACCTTTTCCCCCTCGGTTTTTTTTTGCAATCCCTAGCAACATTCAGATCCTCTAGGAGGAACCTACCTATTTCTGGTTCTGTGCAACAGAGGAGAAAACAAAAAGCCCTTTCCCCTGCATCCCAGCATTGAAAGGAGCCGTAGTGGGTTTAATACAGAAAATCCATTAGGCACAGGAAAGGCAGGAGCCTCCTATCAAGCTGCAAGCAGGAACGCTTAAGCACAAGGCACTCAGGCAGTGGAAATGCATTCAGAGCATTTAGCACGTAGGATTAATCGAATTATAATTTAATCATCTGATCAAACACTAATTAGCATAATCACTTGAGGGGAAAAGCTGCCAGAGGAACAGACGAAGAAACACCTTGGGCACCCAGCACATTTTAATGACGAGAGATCATGCACAGATAATTTCTTTTTTTTTTTTTTCCTTAATAAAACACAACAGAGATTGAGGACTGTGGTGCTGAAGAAGCAGTTTGAAGCACTCCTGGATCACACACAGTTCTCCAGCGTGAAAGATGTTCAAGCAGGGTCTGCAGGCTTTAGTTTATTCAGATTTAAGAGCTGTAAAAGCACAGGAGCACTCCACTGCCCTGGTTTGCCTTGTGAAGGCTCGAGCACAAGCACACACTTCAGCCCACTGTGTTTCCATTAAAATCATCCCTTACTGGTTCCCCCAGAGTCTCCCACATGAATGTTTAACTATGGATCGCTTAGATGACCTTCAGGGATACAGCAAAGCATTAGCATCCTTTTACAAACTGCATTTGAAATAATTAGTCTAAATCAGCTGGGTTTCTCTGGCTTGGGGCAGGCAGGAATGGGAAAGCAAGAGATATTAAGGGAGCTTTGCTGTGTAATACTGTCTGGATTTGCTGGCAAAATCGTACCACTTTTGTAAGGCAGAAATCTGGAGAGACCAGGAAAATCACCCCTGCTGTTTGCCCACACAATCCAATGACACTTGTTAGGGTGAGAGATAGGGATGGGGGAAGCCTGGAAGAATTTATGGAAAGGAGGAAAGAGAAAAGCAGGACTTGGACAGGAAAAAGAATCTTCAGAGGGGTCTCTTGTTTGATTTATTACACAAAATAAAACAGTTGAATTACTCTGAATAAGTGTTTAGGTTTTCAATTGGATAATTCTTCTGGACATTAAAAACATCCAAATGTTATGAACTGCAACATTTACAAGAAGATCATAAAATCACTGAGATTAGAAGAGACCTCTGAGATCATTGAATCCAATCACTAGCTCACAATTAACCCATGTGCCACATGATTGAGCTTGGGAAAAGTTTCCTACAATGTTATGTAAGGCAACAGAATGATGAGCAGCTTACCTACATTTTAAAGGCACCAGATCACACAGGCTCAAGCATGAGCTAATTTAAATTGATTGTATCCCTCTTACAGAGCTATTACTAATAATCCTTTCAGCTCCTCAGAATGAGTGTACATTAATAAAACAAGGTAACCAGATCCAGCACAGGGCAAATTTACCTCAGGGTTTGCCCATATTGAGCACCTTCCTATGTGCAATCAATACTCAGAGTCTGGAAACTCTCAAGAAAGCAGGAAGCAGCTCTTCCTCTGCAGGGGATGATGCTAGAAAACCTCCCAGCAACAGAGCTGTATGTGCCTTTGTCACACCTTCAATAAGTGACTGATAGATGAACTAAATAAAAAAAAACCACATGGAATGGTTTGGGTTGGAAGGGACCTTAAAGATCATCCATCTCCAGTCCCCCTGCCATGGGCACCTTCCACTAGACCAGGTTGTTCAGATGCCCAATTATAAGGCAATAAATCAGTTTCTCACTGACATGAAGGTAAAACCACCATGCTGCACACACTCCTGACTCAAAGAGGGAGATCCTATACCACCACACATGGAGGCCATTTAATTAAAAAGTGAAAGTAGTTCCATTCAGATTTAAAAGTTATGTGGTCTAAAATATGTTACTTGTTTACAACATCTAGCTTCAAATTCCTGTTCGTTGCTTTCCAAGCAACAGCTTCAAAGAAACTCAGGAGATTTTGCATCTTTTCCCAAAAGCTGCAACATGGCAAAGTGGGAGGGGAGGGACACAGAGCCGGTAACATTACCTGAGACTGCCCCATGGAACACAGCAACCATCTCCCCAAAATCACCCCTAAATCTCTCTTCTCTTCCTCCCTCTGGAAGGTCCTGAGCGCAGTGAGAGCATCCCCTGCTGCAATCCCAGCTCAGCTCCCCACATCTCCCACTTCCCAACCTGCAAGAGCACCAGCCCTGTGCCATGCCATAATGCCTTCATTTTCCACTTGGAAGCTGTTCCAAACATGCTATTTATTTTGTGTAAAATTTCCCAAGCACCAGGCCAGCTGCACATGCCTTAGGAAATGGCAGAGCTGAGATGCTCAGCCAACCTTAACCCCTACCCCAATTATCCCAATGAGTGTCCATGCCAGGGACTGAGAGCAGCAGAAACAGTGCGGGGAACGAGAGCAACTGCATTACATGGTGAGCAGACAAGGCTGTTATCCTTGAACACAGACAAGACAGAAACTTAATTTGCTGACACCAAAAGTTATCAAAACCCCTTGAAATTAAGTAGCAGTCAGACTACTATTATTTAGGAAAATATATTTTTTTTAAATCTCATTAAATCCTTTTGAAATTACTAAGGCCCAGCGTTCTTCTCTTCTGTGGAAACACATTTTGAGATGTGGTAGAAATGCTCTAATTGCTTTTACCCACCAGGGACTAACTTTTGGACTTAATAAATATGCACTGAACTGCTGCAGCTGGAGTGTCTTCAGACAGGCATTTCTTTTGCCCTGCTTTGCCTTCACGTGTGCCAGTGGTTGGATATTCCAAAAGGCCTCCATCTCCACCAGCAGTGGGGCAAGCACAGTTTGAGCACATGCAGCCACATCCCTCTGAAGCCACACTGCTGCTGGAGCATGAGCACAGTGGATAAGGGCAAAAACTGGTGAAGAACAGAAGATTTTTGGACAAGATTTTTACTCTAGACTAGGATAGAAAAGCTAAAACCTGATCCTTTTTTTCTTCCTCTGGAAAAAAAAAAAATGAAAAAGAAAGATTCCCTACTCCAGGCTGTGTTCCTATTACAACTGTTGGGTGTTCCTCAGGACTTGATAAGCCAGAAGCTCTCCAATTTGTTACAAGGAGCTGCTCTCCAGTGGGGAACTGGGGACCTGCTCCCCTCCAGCCAGGAGTGATCCCAGGATTCCCACCCCAAAAGGCCCCAGGATTCCCACCCCAAAAGGCCTCAGGATTCCCACCCCAAAAGGCCCCAGGATTCCCACCCCAAAAGGCCTCAGGATTCCTACCCCAAAAGGCCCCAGGATTCCCACCCCAAGAGGCCTCAGGATTCCTACCCCAAGAGGCCTCAGGATTCCCACCCCAAGAGGCCCCAGGATTCCCACCCCAAAAGGCCCCAGGATTCCCACCCCAAAAGGCCTCAGGATTCCTACCCCAAAAGGCCCCAGGATTCCCACCCCAAAAGGCCCCAGGATTCCCACCCAAAAAGGCCCCAGGATTCCCACCCCAAGAGGCCTCAGGATTCCCACCCCAAGAGGCCCCAGGATTCCCACCCCAAGAGGCCTCAGGATTCCCACCCCAAGAGGCCCCAGGATTCCCACCCCAAAAGGCCTCAGGATTCCCACCCCAAAAGGCCTCAGGATTCCCACCCCAAGAGGCCCCAGGATTCCCACCCCAAGAGGCCCCAGGATTCCCACCCCAAAAGGCCCCAGGATTCCCACCCCAAGAGGCCCCAGGAGTGATGCTGGGGGATCAGGCACCTGCTCTGAGCAGACCCCATTTCACCAAATGTGACAGCTCCCACCAGCTGAACAGCAAATTACCCCTGCCAGGGCTGCTCTGGAAGCCTGACAGCCTCAGCCTCTTTTCCTGAGGATTAATTATCTCCCTCCTGCCCAATAAAGGAGCTCAGCTCCTTCCTCCTTCACTCACATGAGGAGCTTGCCCTTCCTACCCTACAGCCACGCTGACATTTGTAAGATTGCTGCCCATCCTTGATCTCCTCGGCTCCCCCAAATCCATTTGCCTCACGGGAAGAGGTGAAATAAATATAAATTTCTACGGAATTTAGGGAAATTCTAGGGAATTTCCTAGGGAAACTAGGGAAAATGTGGAGAGAAGACAGGTAGTAGGCCTCAAACTAAGCCTCCAGAAGAGATTAAATAACGGGAGTAGATAAGAATGAATGAAAGAAAAATCTGAGTGCAGGCAGTGAAGGAGAAGGGCAGCTGGGACTTTGAGCTCCCAGGCACACAGCAGGATCCATGGGGAGCACCAGCTTCCCCTGGCACAGACCAGTAGCCAAAAGAGAGCACTGAGTAGTCCCAGTGCCACATTCTGTCATGTTCTCCACCCACAGCTCACAGGGGAACACTGCAAACTGAAGTCAAAACCTCAGGGTCCTTCATCATAACCTGTCCAGCCCAAATGTGTCCTTCAGAGCCTGCCCTCCTGCTGTCCCCCAGAGATTCATTCCCTGTGAATGCCCTCCCTCTTCTCCCCACGCCTTCCATCACTGGCTGGATACCTGTGCAGTTCCAATTCACCCTTTTCACTTCCTTCATCCTCCCCAATAAAAGTTATGTTTGTGCCCCCATCCCTCCCTCTCACCCAAGCACTCATTCTGCATTTTATAGATAAATACTTACAAAAAAGTTGAGAACAAAAAGCCTCAGCCACAGCTGACACAACAAAAACCATGGTAATCATCACCTAGCACTCAGGTTCCATAGTGGGATGAACCTCACTGTCTGTGCTTGAAATGATGAAAATCTGGTTTCTAGAGCCAGAACAGGGTTGTGGAAAAGGTTGTCATTGTGGAAGAGAAACCTTGAGGTCACGCAACAAAATTAGAAAGAAAGATACAAAGGAAAGCTCCCTAAATAAATACAGCTAAAAGCATAAAGTATAATGCAAATATTACTGTAGACATTTGAAAATCACTTAACTATGCAAAAAGCTCTCTAGATTGGACGTCTGCAAACATAACTGGAGAACTTCTGTTTCACAGACAGCTTCCCAAATTACTTCCTTCATATCATGACACAGCAAACACTTTGCTTCGTACTTCACAAGTGCGGTTGCAACACAATTTATGGTTTACTTGCCTAGAAATAATATGTGAAGTGGCTTTTAAACTGCCCTCCAGAAAAGCCACTTAATGAGAGGAAAAAATTTCAGGTGGACAATGTGTAGTGTGGATGGTGAACCACTTTGCAGTTTAAGCTGAGGTCCACCTAAAGCCTATTTTGCTTGAATGACATTTTTTTCCAGCAAGATCCCATTCGAGGGACATCTGAATCTGCTTTTCATAACAAAAAGGACTTTGTCAAGGACTTGTTCTGTCCTTAGCTCAAGCCAGGAGTGTTCTAACAGCTTGTCACATGCTCGCCTCATAATTATCAAGCAACTGACTCTATGCACTCACAGTATTTTCCTGAGTCAGGGCCAAAACTCCTAATAAAACTCACACAAAAAACCCCAAAGACTTCAGAAGGTAACACCACAAAACAAAAACAAACAAAAAAAAACCCCAAAACACAATGGTTTCTGATAGAAATGCAATTGCACAAGAGGATTCAACAGAAGCCAGAGCTTGCACTTTATGCATCACCTTTCCATGGCCTGGGGAAAAAAGCAACCAAGTAGATTTGGGTGCACTCAAATCCTGCCATGAGATGAGTGGGTGGAACATGGGTTACTCCAAGCCTGCACATTCCAGCATCCCAAAAACTCTTCCCAGCTAAAACAGGAGCCAGCTTAAATAAAAACCACACTTCAAAGACTGAAATTCATCATTTGAACTCCCCACTAACTACTGAACCTCTAGAAAACTTTACTGAACAAATTGTTATCATGGGGATAAAGAGCAGAGCAGGGAATGAGCTCTTCCACAAATTCCTGAGTTCCATTTTGGCACCCAAAAACTGGAGCCACCGGGGGCTGCCGCTCTGCAATGCTGAGAGACGAACGCCCCGAGCGTGCAGGCTCAGCATGAGCCACTCCATTTGCAAAACCCCAAGAGAGGATTTCACACCAACAGATATTTATATAGACACAGCAACCCCACAATCTTATCTGCAGAATCACTGTGAGTAGATTATAGAGATAGGCAACTATTTGCAGCTACAGTGCAGTATAATTATATTCTGGCTGCGTTGAAATAGTCCCGGTCATTTCAAGAATATTATTCTGATGTTCTTAAAACACTGCAGGGCTCCCCAAAGTTACTGGAACAATTTAGATGGCAGAAAGTTACTGAGAATAATTTTTAGCCTAGTGCAAAACACAGACCTTAAGCCACAAATTTTCTGCATGGGATTACAGTATAATTAATTGGAAGAAAATAGCATCAAGCACACTTGGACAGCAAAGCAAGCGCCAGATTTTCCATACACAGTAGTTTTTAAGCAATTATAAGCTATGCAGATTTACATATGTAAACGTGCAGAAATATATATGCTTATTTTAAAATCTCAGAAGGAACTGTATCCCTGACAAATTACACTTAGAGCCACACGAGCAGGATCTCCAGGAGAATACATGGAGAGGCACCAGGCAGAGAATTCCTCAGGTGATGCCTGTGTGTGCCCTTGTCTCTGCCACGTGGGTGTGGAGCACAGAGCTGTTTTCAGCAGTGCTCTTGGGCTGCCCCATGGCCCAAACTCCTGCATTTCTGAGGGAAATGTCCTTCTGGAAGCTTCAGCAGGAGCACATCAGTGATGCAGCTCCTCAGGGCTGCTCCCTCCTTCGGTGCTGAGGGAGCTCCAGGGAGCCTGGTGTTTAGGATGGAGGTGACTCTCCTTCCCAGAGCCTTTGCATTTAAAAATGGCTTGCTATAAATAGGATTGCTGGCTCACTCTTAAGTCTTACTCCCTGCCTTCTGAGTAAAAATAGCTTAAATAGGGATGCTGGGAAGATTTGCTAATCTCTGTCAGCCTGTCTGTCCATCCACCTGCCTTTCTTTCCTTCCTCAAAACAGATCATAGCATCTGTTGCCCACTCCACTACTATTAACACACCCTACTTTTTCTTTTTCTGATGAGTAACTCAATGCTGTGATGGGGGGGAAAAAAAAGTACTTATGAGGTAATATTTTTTTTTTGTGAATGGCAGTATCCAAAGATAAGCAATGACAAGAAAAACTCCCAGTGCCAACAAATGCCTGAGGAATCAGTGGCTTGTTCTTGAAGGTGTTCTCTTCAGTGCTCTAAAATACTGAGCTGTGAAAGGCTTTTATTGTTGAATACCTCCCATTTTGTGTTATTTTATTTTCAAAACCACCAATTGTTTGATGAAATGTTTTTAAGGGGCAGGAGGTGAAGACTGAGAAGATAAAGCTTCTTTTGAAGAATTGCAATTTCAGATCTTAATTTCATTGATTTAATAACAATTTAAATGAAAAGAAAGCGATGATTAAATAAGATTATGAAATAAAATATACTGTGAAACAAGTAACTTAACTGCAGACATCTACACATTCACCTTGAAATAATTAAGTGTTCTGATTATGTTGCAGACCTATGTTGCTTAAATGGATTTTTGTAGTATATTTAGAGTTTCAATTACTCAAATAACACATTAAAAATGTCAAAAAATGTGCCTTAGAATAAAAGATTAATAAAATATTTTACTCCCATCTTCAATTTTTAAAGTAGAAGATGGAATTAATCCTTCCTACTGCAAATCTGAAAGACTCCATGACCAAGAGATTGATAAATGGCATGTGCCAAATAAAATCAAAGGCTAAATCAGTGGTATGTTCAAACAGGCCTTGATCCTACACACATCTTAACTTTTTAATTAGAGTAAACTTTGTAGAGAAAACAAAAAAAGTCCATATATTTTGCTCCTCAATCCATTGCCCTGACCTCCCACCCCCAGAAAGATGGTTGATTTTGTTGCTTTCTGCTGGTTTTGTCAGTCCAATTTTTAATAAACAATTATTTTTATGTATATATATATATAAATTATAATTATAATGTAAATAGGTAGAGGAGATTATTTCCCCACCCCAAGCAACCCCTCACCTGAGAGAGTTGCACAATTAAATCTCTTATTCAGGCAAAGACATAAAAATTGAGGCTCAACCTCATCCCAGCTCAGAGACTTGCACAACTCATGAGCTGGAGGAACTTTCTGGATGAGCTAATCACCAAAACCCATGAGGTTTTCCCAAATAATTCAAATTATCAGTATGCTATGTGACAAAAGTTTACTCAAGAAAAAAACAAAATCAATTTCTAAACTGTTCCAGATGCGGCAGCACTGAGGAAATTCCACTGAAATACATCCCAAATCCTGTTTTCATTTCAGGGCTCCTCACTTCCAGAGAGCCTTGGAGAGGCTGGAATGGAGCTGGGAAGGGGCTGGAGCCCCAGGAGGGATTGAGAGAATGGGAAAGGGGCTCAGCCTGGAGAAAAGGAGGCTCAGGAGGGACCTTCTCACTCTCCAAAACTCCATGAGAGAAGAGTGGAGCCAGGTGGGGGTCAGGATCTTTTCACCATCGAACAAGGGAAAGGATGAGAGGAAATGGCCTCAGGTTGCACCAGGAAGGTTTAGACTGGATATGAGGAAAAATTTCTTGATGGGAAGGGTTTTCCAGCCTTGGAACTGTCACCCATCCTTGGAGGGATTTGAAGGAGCTGCAGATGTGGCACTTGGGGACCGGGGTTAGTGCTGGACTTGGTAGTGCTGGAGGAACAGTTGGGCTCAAAGGTCTTTTCCAACCTAAACAATCCTGTGGTTGTATGAAATCACAGTGCAGCGCTGAGAGCTGCAATAAAGCCCTATTTAAGATGGTTTTGAGGTCTGTTTTTACAACTTGCAGAAAACAGCTTCTCTTTGAACCACTCCCAAGAACACCTTCACTGTCACACACATCTGCTGCCCAGCGCTACGAGAAGAAGATGCAGCATCCACCAGTTTTTAGTGACCCTTGGAAGAAAAACACAGGCAAAATGCCTCTTTGAGCTGTCTCTGTGTGCTCCCACGGCTGAGGAAGACACAGATTCTGTGGTTTGCTGCCCACTAGTGTCCTGTGGCTCCAGCTCCAGCACAGCCACTGCCCACACCACGGGAGGAAAACCCCCGGGGAGCCCCAGCAGCTGGAGGAGCAGCACACCCCGAGCACAGGAGAAACAGATATAGATATCCCCCAGATATAGACATCCCCATGGCCTCTGCCCAGCAATAATAGTTTTTCTCCCCTTGGCATTTAGTGATTAATTAATAGCTATTCATAGCTCGGGTAACACTGGATTAAAAACACCCTGAGCTGTGCTGTGCCATCCACACACAAGCACCAAGCTGAATGCTTCCTGCACATCCATTCAACTTCCCGAGGTGAGGGTCTGGATACACAATTCTACACAAGCTGTGCATGTATCTCACTATGTTTCCACTGCTCTTTTGCTGGGATGTTGCATCCCCAGCACTGAGAATCACCATTTTCTTGGGGGAGGCTCAGCCCCACCGTCGCTCTGGCTCCTCATCCTCCAGCCTAACCCCTGCTCTCAGCTCAGTGTGATCCTTCTCCATCTTCCAAAACGCTGCTAAAACCCATATTGATAGATGTACGGCAGGCAGAGGATTCAAACAGGAAATCATTTTAATGGAAATGTATTTTTAGTGTCATCTGTGCTGTATTGGTGCCTCCCGATGCTCGATTGATTTCAGCAGAGCATCTGTGGGCAGCGGGCATGTAAGAAGTGCAGCCTGAGAGAAGCCTGGAAAAGGGTTTAGCACATCCACAGCAGACACTGAGTGACACTGAAAGATCCTCATTTCTGAAAGCAGCACCTGAACTAGCTTGATCACAGGCAGGATTTTGAAGGAGGCCGTTCTCCCCTCAGAGCCTCCCCTGCCTTCTCTAACTGTAATTAGTGAAATGCCCCTTTACTAATTACAACCAGGCTACAGCAGACTTCTGCTGCTCATTCTGGAATACTCAGGCAGAGTAGCAGGGAAGGTGGTGCAGGTAGAGTAACCCTGAAAGGCAACTCAAAAGCCTTGCTCAGGATTAGAACTGCATGACTCAGGCTTTCAAGGTAGCGAATTCAGCTGCAGAGCTCCCACTGATGTCTATATCATCCCACGCACTTTCCAGGGCTGCAGTGCATTCATGGTTAATAGTTACCTGTATTCTTAAGGAACTCACAGCAACCAGAGTTTAAAACCATCACAAAATACATAAACTTTAACCAGGTATTTGGGGAGGTTTTTGTTTCAGGCTTCAGAAATACTAATTGGATGGAAGAGCGTGTCAGTACTTTATTGTCCCCAGAAGGAAGCTATTTCACAAACATAAAGCCTTCCCAGTGACACTGCTCATATCTAATTTGACAAAATGTAATTGTGCTGAGTGACTGTAGGGAAATATGGGGGCCAACCTTGTTATTGTTATTCAGATGGTTTCCATTATCTCCAACAGAAATTAAGCCCAAGACTACAAGTGCAGAGTTAAACCTATGGGTTTATTTTTAACCTATTTATCCCCTCAGAAACAAAAAGAAGAAAAAAGGAAAAAAAAATCAAAACCAACACAAACATGATCAATCTTACACATTTTTAAGTTAAAATCACACATTAGAAAACCACTTATACCTGTGCTGGTATTTTAAGCAAACATGGTGTGGATCCATAAGGGGTTAGAAAAGGCTATGGTAGAAGCCAAGCAGAAACCTGTCCCCCCACCACCAGATACACTCATAAAAGAGCCCTGCCTGTCACACAATGGAGTTGAGATGGAGTTATAGATAGAATAATGAAAATAAATGTGTACGTGACATATCTATTTATATATGCAGTCATTTCCTTCAAAGAGATACATATCTGATATGACACTGCATTAAAATCTGAAGTCCTTTAAAAATATTATTCTCTGACTCTTGACTCTGATAAAATGGCCCTAATAAGTCCTAATAAGTGTTACCAATGAATAAAACCATCTTATCCAGTCTTAACATGAATGTAGGTGCCATTTTCTTCCAAGATTTCCCTTTAGAAGACCCTAAAAATCTGCATTTTGACATCAAGTATGATGCCAAAAACAGACTTTTTAAGTTGCAAAGAATCATTGAACCACCCACTACATGTTTTCACAATGCTCACATCTTAGAATATTACTATACACAAAACCATTTAATTTAGTCCCCCTGGAGTCACAAATGTACAGATGTTGCTGTGTGGCAGCACAGAATCCATGCAGATGCATCTATCATGTACACATTACACTCTTCACTCTTTGGGAGACAAATTCAGGTTTGACTGTGATCCAAAAACACATGGAAACTGAAAGTGAAATTACTGCTGACTTCATAGATCAAGGAATAAATGGAAGTGATTTTCATGATACTTCGACTTCATAAAGCAAAAATTATCGTGTTCTTCAAAAAACCCTTGCAAGGAGGACTAACTAGGAAAGAACATAGAATTTATAGCATCAGTACAGTAGAAAAAAAATCTGCTTTTTTTTTTCTTTTAAAATATGATTTCTGGAGAGAAGCAGGGTTCATTTCTATGCAAATCTAGTTTTAAATGAATAGCCCTGGTCAGAGCGCACTTCCAGGCTGATTCTTTCTGTCCTATTAACAGCAAATCTCTCCCTCCAAGGTATCTGGCTGGAGAGGACAGAGAGAAAGGCACAGTGCTGCTGCCTGTCAAAAATAAATAAATAAATAAATAAATAAATAGATAATTTCTTAATGTTAAAACTTGTTGCAGTTTCCTTACTGGCAAAAGAAATGCAAAAAAAAATTTTCCAAGTTTACACTTTGGGGGATTTCAATCCTTTCGTATTCTGAGGCACGCAGAAGACAAAAAATGCTTTTAAGGTCGCTCTAAATCCCCACATTTAAGATTCACCTCCTGATTTCTGCCCTCCCCAGCGCTTCACACTGGACCAGCCATGCCTGTCAATGCATTTTCTCATCCAGTGTCTACTTAAGAAGATGTGAAGGCACCCTCATCCAGCATTCATCCCTCACTCTCTGCCAGAGGTTCAATTATTTCCATCCTTCAGGAATCCTCACACTTTGCCCTGTGCTCCTCTCTCATTCATTCCACACAAGGAATCTTTTCCCTGCTCTACCTGCTTTGCCTATTTCGAGAATTGTGTGTTTAATCTGATTTATCTGGCAGGGTGAAAAGCATTTCAGGCAATGTTACGTTCTCGGATCAGAGGAGGCAGTGCAATAGAATAGCTAGCACCCCAGAATAATTTGTTTTCTGTCCTTAAAACTGCAATGCTAAACGTGCATTTTTAATAAAACTTAAGCAATTTAAGCATATTTTTACACATGCCATGGTTTTCAATCAAATATATCTAAATGTTCCAAAATACCCCAACCCACTATTAAAAACGCACAGAAACTGCAATAAATGTTTGTCAGTCAAAGAGTTGGCAGAAGGAAAAAAAAATAAATTTAAGAATAACAGGTTTACCCTTATTCTATCCCCACTCTAATTTCCCTTCCTAACTTTATAATTGACTAAAAGTCTTCAACCTTTCCAGATGATGTAATGCTTATCCGTGCATATTTTTACATAAATGAGTGAGGAAAAAAAAATTCGGAACAGGTACCTTCACGGAGAAATGATGAAAGTTAAATAAATTTAAAATACTACTTCTTAAATATATGTAAAAACGTAAGGTGAAAGCAGAGGGCGAATAAAAAAAAAAAAAAAGATGCGAAAGGAAGCAATATCTCAACGCGACCGCTTAGGATGAAAGCCCTTCAAATCATCCCCGTGTGCTCTGACGGATTTCTACGGCACTTGGCAAAAATTCGGTACTTTTCCAGATGAGAAAGAAAGAAAGAAAAAGCGCCTCTCTGCCTCCTCGCCTCTGCAAGCACCGTCTCATTCCGAAGGAGGCAGGCACGGAGGTTCCGGGCTGTCACTTTGCGAGGTGAGCGACTTTCAGCGATCACGGCGCTCTCGCTCCTCGCCCTTCTCCCCGCAGCCGGCGCGACGCTCCCGGCACAAAAGCCACCACCGCGACCCGCTCTCCCCTTCCCGGCCGCCAGAAGAAGGGGAAGGATGGGGACAAGGGGAAGGGATGCCCGCGGCGGGGCTCACCATGCGAGATGCTGTGGAGCAAGGCGACGGCCAACATCCACATGCCCCCGCCGCTCCCCCGCTCCCCGCTCCGGGCTCGCCCTCGCCCGCCGCGCCCACGGCCGGGCCGGAGCTGGCAGGCAGCGCGCACCGGGTCCGGCCGCCGCCTGGCTCGGCTGGTGGCTGCTCGGAGCCTGCGGGGCCGCTCGTCCGCCCAGCGAGCGCTCAGCCCCGCCTGCAGCCCCGCGGCTCCGCCGACACTCGCCCGGCGCTCGGGCGGGGGAAGAGGCGGCCGGCGGCGGGGGCGGGGGGCGGGAGCGCGGCGGGGCCCAGGTGTGTCCTTGGCTCGGGGAGGCGCCCGCAGGGCGGCGGGGGCAGGGCCACAGGTGACAAAATCCTCCGGCGCGGCCACACCAGCATCCCCGGCGGCAGCAGCGGCGGCCGGCCCCGAGCCGCGGCGAGCCGGCTCCTCGCACGCCTCCTCCTCCTCCTCTTCTTCCTCCTCCTCTTCTTCCTCCTCCTGCTGCTGCTGCTGCTCCTCACACGGCTCCCCTCGGCCCGGCGGCAGGCGGGCGGGCAGGCGGGCACATCTTCCTTGCTTCCTTCCTTGCTTCTTTCCTCTCTCTGCTCCCCTCCTGGCTCGCTCTCCGCAGCTCGGAGCGCACTGAGCCCGCTGCTCACCTCCCCTGGCTCCCGGCGCGGCGCAGGGACCAGCGCTAACCCCAGCCCTCCGCAGTCTTAAAGCACCACCAGGTCCGCACAGTGGAAAAACCCAAGACCAATAGAAGAAAGCAGGAGAATTTGCAGCCTCTCAATAGTTGGCTGAACTGCGGCCGTTTGGCATCAGCTGAGTTGTATATGACTAATGTGTTGACAAGTCGTGTGGGGGGACTGGAGGAGGGGGCCCTTCTAGAAGGTCACAGCCCAGACAGGCGAGTGCATCAAATAATTGACTGGGATTCTGTGCACCACTGAAGGAAAATACATACACACACACACATCTTGCAGTGCTTACACAGGTCCAGATACTATTTGGCCTTTCATCTGCGTCTCTTTCTGTGGTGAGACATTTTTCTCCTCCTGTAGTGAAAGAGTAAATTACAGTCTCTCTAACTAAAAGCAATTTCTGCACCTATTCTTTCTTCACATCTGTGATGTGAAGGTTGGTCTGAAAAGGAAAAAGAAAAAAAGGGGGGAAAACATTAAATGAAGACAGAAAAAAAAATCAATATTGTGAAATACATAACAGCATTAGGGCAACTCTGGATTTAAGCTGTAAGATGAAAAGCAAACACAATAAAGCAATAAGGAATCTCAACCTGCAGAATCCCCAGTGTGTTACCAACAGGATGACTTCACGTTTGGGGGACGATATTTTTTTAAGAAAATGCTTTATTGCAGCAGACATTGCCCTGCTGCCAACACCCTGCCTTGTGCACTGCAATGAAATCCAGGAAAGGACGTCCTCCAGAAAGACATTGGGATGGACATCTGCAGGAAGCTCAGCAGCAGCAGAACTGGGCAGGGAAGGAGATCTGCCTGGAGATGTTTCTGAAGCCATAGAGGACAGATCAGAACACACCCCTGAGGTGTTGTATAAGGCCCTTCTTTCTAATTCTTGACAAAACCAAACAGTGAAAGCCATCAGGAGAGAGCTCGGTTCCCTGCATCCCATTTGGGCTGGGCTATCAGCCGGGAGAGACTGAAGCCTTGAAGAGAAAGCAGGAGAGATGAGACCAATATTGGGCAGGGAGTCATGGCTGCAGCTAAGAAAAAAGATGTGGGCAACCAGGGAAGCTTTTCAGGGGAAAACAGAATCTGATGCAGTTAAACGAAAATTAAAGAGAGAAGTGCGAATGTCTTGGCGGAGAATAAAAAGGAAAAAAAAAGAAAGAAAAAGAGAGGAATTTGGTTTTATTGGGAGTGAAGTTCTGTTAAAAATAACAAACCTTTAATATGTTTAGAAGAGAGCTGGTGACTAGCAGAAATGTTTAAGTATAGATTTGAGAGCATTTGGGAGAAGTTCATGACAGATTTGTTCAGGCAGCTCTTTCAGAATTGCTTTGTTTCCTCTTCGGAAGCCCGAAACATGTTTAGGGCTTAAGAGATACAATGTTCTAGACATTCTACAATGACAGAATAAATAAACCTCCTTCCTATACATTTCTACCTCCTTTACTCATCTACATAACTCTGGTAGCCCTTGGCAAATTTCTGCTTCCTGTAGAACTGTCTCAAACAAGCTTGTGTGCATTTCAGTTCATTTAAAACAACCACAGCAGCTGCAAAATAAAAGAATAAATCTTTAATTTACTATTCAGTGGCACCAAAAGGCAAAGGGACCAACTTCCAGAGGATATTTAACATTTTTTAACAGAATCCAAACAACTAAGCAGCATAATCCTTGTCCTGAGCTGGGTTTAAGGAGGGGAGGAGGAAGGCAGGATGCAATTTTGCATGAGAGCAGGGTTCACTGGTCCTGCTGCTCAGGGAATGACTTGGCTGAAACTAAAATTCAACAATCTGTCAAAGTGGAGAAAGAAAACCATCTGATAACTTCCACGCAAAGTACATGGCATCAGTCAGGATGCCACTTTTCAAGTCTGGAAAATCAAGCATGATCAGGCTTCAGCTGCAATCAAGGCTACTCAAGGTCATGAAGGAGAAGCCCCATTTATGCTTTTTTGTTATTGTTTGTTTGATTGAAATACAATGTCTTGGATTAAGTGGCTTGAGATTACTTAGTTCTTCCTAAAACAAATTCAGCATCTCAATTAAACTCTGCATATAACTATATCTTCTTTGGGAAAAAGAAAAAAAAAGAAAAAAAAAAAAAGCTTTTGAAGTTGTTGATTTAATTGTAAGGATCAAAAATCTTAAAATAGTCTCAAATTCTTAATCTGGGTTTAGACCACCTGCTGGTTGACTGTATTGGGTTGACCATCCTTGTTTTCTGCAGCTACCACACAACTTGATGAGGAAGATGTCCTGAAGTTAACAGAGATATAGCAACAATTCAAATCAGCTGATGGTCACCCTGAATGCATCTCAGGCAACTTTTCAGGTCACGCTGTACTGCAGGAGGCACAAGGAGAAGATTTTCTATTAAGACCTCACTGAAACCCTAAAGGGTTTGAGCCATCTGGTTCCAATGGGATATCCAGAGCACCAAACATTTTTCTGACAGTTCTGGCCACGCACATTCCAGCTCTTCCCCAAGACACCAGCATGAAGAACATGCAGAAACATCACCAGCATGATCAGTCTGACCACATCCCACCCAGTCATCAGCTTGCAGTTGAACTATCTCCTCTGAAAACCACGTGAAGGGTTACATGGTGGGGTCTGCACACCAATTTTGCAATGCACCTGCATCATATCCTCACCTTAAGTGAGCAAACACCCAAGGAATGACCACAGCAGATCAACACAAGTAAGAGCTGCCTCGTGGAAAGCCTTTGTAAAAATGAAGTTGAAAATTAAGGATCCAAGTTTTCACATCCCCGCACTGGAAGATGATGTATCTGTTGGATGACAGATATAGCCTACAACCAGTCTTGCAGGGAAATTGTTTCTTCAAAGAAAAAGATAAAATAGTCTGTCTACAATAAGTCTGCATTGATTGGGACTTAAAAAAAAAAAACCCAAAAGAATCTTCCAAGGAGCAGCAGCTCCTTGTAATTGGTAATTGGTTCTATTCAGATCTTGGATGGTTTCATAGGCTTTGGGCTTTAGGGAACTCAGTCAAATGTCTGCCATTGAAGCATTCAGCTATTCAAACAGAGCCCCTCATTGTCATTCAGAATGCAAAAAACTCATTTGCAATTTCAGCTTTGAAAGTGGTTTTAAAAGCACCTGAAGGAAGAAAGAATGGGAGGGAAGTAGAGAGGAAGTGAAGGGAAAGCGTGGTGAGAGAGGAAGTTCCCAACAGTCAGAAGACCTGGGGAAAGGAAACAATAAAAAATGAACATGCCTGAAATCAGAATCTAAGAAAATGATCAGCCCAGTTTCTGGGAGAGATGACACCTTGGCTCAGTCATCCCTCAGTTTCTAAATCATTCTGTCTCTCCTCGTTACTGACCTCTTTCCCTGACTGGAGTTTTCTTGGCTATTTTCTTGCAGCATAGCAATTTGAAAGGAAAATATGAGTTATTATCCTGTAGACTAGATAAAGGTAAGCACAGAGGGCTAAAACTAAGAAAACTCACTTAGTTCTACATTTAGTCATGATTTTCATTTTAATAAAATTCCGAAATTTTTCAGTTCTGCTAAGAAAGAAATTGTAGTCCAAGTCAGTTTAAAAACAAAACCAAAGAAAGCACATACCCCTCTGAGATAATAACAATAAAGAAACAAAACCTGGAATCACTCAATAAGCACTTTTTTATCCTTTTTTAATTAAAATATGCAAAGAATTTGTGAATATTTGGCTGAAATATAGTCCAAAGCATTTGAATCTCGATCTTCTGAAACAAACTGGGAAATATTCTCCATCTTCTCTCTAATTCATATCTGTTTTAAAGATGACAAGTTTAAACCACTCTTCCCCAAATTTTCAGGTAAACTAAAGCTTTGTCACTGCACCCATAATAAAGGGAGATAAACTCAAAGAGGGATAAAAGGACCGGGGGTTAAGAAGGGAAGAGGAGCAGAAGTGGGAAAGTTTTTTAGTAGCTTCCATCACTCTGGAAACAGGAGAATCAAAAGCCTTGTGAGAACAGGTTTTCCTCAGAAGACTTCATGCCCGATTTGATACTGGAAAGATTCAGATAAATGTTGAATGCTTGTCAAAACCAATCGCTAAACCTTCTGATATTCACTGGCTACCAAGCCTAATGCTCATATCTATAAGCTCACAGTCAGCCATTTTTTATCAGGACAAGCTGCAAAAATTAAATATTTTCCATGAGACACACTTAAGAATGGAAAAGAAATTTCTGGTTCTGTAAGTACCGTTAAGAAGATACCAGTTGAAAAGCTCTGTTTGTTACTGTGCATCTGGGAATGCTCAGGATGGAGAAACAAAATCTCAATCATCTGCATGCAACTACTTGTGAAAGCATCTGTGCTGCTGATACCTATCTATTCCACCCCAAAAATGCAAGGGAATAACTACAATTTGCTTCATTTGAAGCCATTGACTGCTCCAAGCTGATAATGTGTAGGAATATTGTTATCTGGCAAAAAAATGTGCTCTCTCGCATGACCTGTTCTTACAGTACACACACAATTAGCCATTCACTCTTGATATGCTCATGAATTAAAGCAGCAGCTTTCAAAACACTCTGGATGGCTTAATACACACTGAGCTTTAAAGCATAAAATGGGGATTTTTTAATTTTTTTTTTTTTTACCCTGCCTGAAGTTACTCTTCTCTGGTGCAGCTCATTCCTGGGGTTCCAGTAGCATTTGGAAGATGTGAACAAGCTCTCCCCATTAGGTGCTTCTGTGAGCACAGGATCAGTGGGAAAAGGAATTTTCTCTGGATATTTGGTCAGAAGACTGAAGACTTAAGTCAGATGTCTATGAATTTTTCCAGCTTTTTTCAACAGTTTGGAGTGGGATTGGTCTCTCTCTCTCTCTTTCCCAGGTGAGTGTTTATACTCTTATACACATATTAAAGCAATGAATTAATTATGTTCTACTTAAACTTGGCAAGCAAATGGATTGAGACTGGACAGCAAGTTTAGGAATTATTAGAGAGAAGGATGAGAGCAGCTGACAAAGATCTTTCTTAGAAATCCATGCTAGAGTAAAGGCATGGAAAAATCCAGTCTGTGGGAAGGATTTTAAAGCCCGTGTATGATTCATGTTTTCTTCAGAGAATAACAGATTTTTCTATTTTGAGCAACATCATCAAAACACAGGGTAGTGATTATTTTTCTGATGCTGTAGACTTCTCTTTGCATTGCACCTTGAAAACAAATGGAGAAGGTAAGATTCTCACCCCTTAAAAGACTGTCAGCTAGAAGAAAAATATTTCCTTTCAGAGGGGAGAAGCCAGGAGAAATATATTTAATTTTTTTTTTTAATTTTCACCTCATCATACAGACAAGTTTGTTCCTAACACATGAAATAAGGTAGGGGAGGAGGGTGGCATGTAAAACAGGTAAATAAGAAAGGTGGGGACACATCTCACAACCCTTCAGGCAGCTGTCCAGGGTGAAAACATGGGCTTGAAGAAGGGCAGAGAGGCTTCTCAGTGCTAATTGGTTCTCACAAGAGGAAGTAGCATAACATGACACCCCAAGCATTATGGCACTGGAGATATCCATTGAAAACCTCCAAATAAAGGTGAACTGAACCCCTTTGTGTGTCTGATGTGTGTACAAAGACAAGACATTAAATAATTGGCATCAAACAATTGCAATGCCAAGATAGGATGGAATGAATTACAGACACTGAAATCATAAGAACAGCTGTGCCACACTGTACATGTCATAACCTTGCAGCATGAAAGGGATGAGACAAGAGGACTATTTCATTTCTAAATCTGATTTTCCATTATTTGGGTTAGGAGTCAGAGCATTTTAGCAATAGATCTAGATCTCCTCTGGGTTTGGATGTAGGCATGTCTAAATACACACAACTGCTTCTCATCGAGAAGAAGTGGTAGGAAAAGAAGAAATTTGAAGGAATATCACAATTTCAACAAAGCTTTAAAAAAACAAATTAATGATGGCTTCAAAGCTCTGCAGACTTCTCTTTAATAATTGTTACAGTGCAATCCACAAAGGGCTGTATTGATGTGGGAAGAAGGTTATCCCTGGTCCTGAGCCAAATACTGATTTCTATTACCTACTCTGGATGCCAGTGGCTCACGAGGAGTAGCAACCACATAAACAAAACAAGAATTGAGCAATTGGGAGCCAACACCCCCCTGGCCAGAGTCAATACAAGGAAGGCACCGGGAAGAGCAGAGTTCTCCATGCCTCGGGCAATGCAGTGTCCTCCACATTCTCATCTTCCTGACTCCCACCTACCTGCAGGCTCTGAAGAGGAGATGATGTGTGTGCTTGCAGGCTGCTGGGAGCACGTGTGAGCCTGGCTCTGCCCAAGCCTGGTGCAAAGGAGGGGCTGCAGGGGAGCAGCAGCACCGCAGAGCAGCGGTGGAGCAAGGATGCAGGGTTGCCAAGCAACAGCCTACTATGGGAGGGGGGGAGTTAAAATGGGATGAAAATGGGATATAAACTGTCTTTGGTCATGAGGGGCCACAGCAGCCCTCCCATCTGCCTTTCCCCCTGCTTCCATTGAGTTGTGGGTCTGGATTTCACGAGAGGGTTTGGCCACAAGTGTGTCCTGCACCACCAGCTCCTGTTGGCTCCTCCAGGAGGCTGCAGCCTGGAGAACCCCAGGAAATATTTCCTTTGCCAACTTTTGTCATGGATAATGCAGCAGGAGCTGGAGCAGGCTGCTGTAGGTTCTCCACACAGCCTGCCCCAAGACTCAGGAGGACAGAGTGAAACCAGACCTGCGCCATTCACACATCTGCAGCAGGGGTGCTCCATCCTTTGTCTCAGAAACACAATCTAGAGGAGATTTTTTCCTTCATACCATTCTGTGCAACAAGTGGAGCCTCTGTGTTATTCCCATCTAAAGTTTTTGTCCCTGTTCTGTGAGCAAATAAACATTTGAGGCCCTCAGAGGAGACCTTCACAAAGTTTTTGGGCAAGAGCCTGAAAGCTTTCAGCCTTCACCTGTTCTGGTGAAGAGGGACCAGTTTGAGAGGGGATGGAATAAACAAGAGTAAAAACTCCTGACAACTCATGGGACTGGGTCACAGATGTTGGAAAGACTGTTCTGACCCCAAGCCTCTCTCTGCAAGGACAATCTCCCCCCAGCCCAGCTCCTCATGGCCACGTCCCACACCACAGCTTTCACCAAACCCAGCTGCTGGCTCCAGCTCTTCCCTGTGCTGCTCTGCCTCCTCCCTGGTGTAACTCAAGGTTTTCAGTTTAACACCAAAAATTATTTGTGACCCTTCCTCTTCTGTTAACCCTTTCTTGCCTGTCCACTCTTTGTAGCCATTAGCACCCACAAAATGTGTTCTCATACACCATTGCACAAAAAAAAATTTGACTTTATATTGCATATTCTATTACTTATCATTATTTATGGACCAAAGAAACAAAAGACTCTGGAGGAAACTGCATTTGTACTTTTAAATACAGAAGTTATTTTTATATAAGTTTTTTATATATTTTTAATATAAGTTTTACCAATGGAAATAGTTCACAGATAAGATGGATACATTCTCTGTGGATTTCAAGTGATTAAGTCATGCAGGAAAACACAAAACTTGTCTCTCTTCTATCCATCTATTTTGGTCTCCTTTAATAGACTAAAAAGAGGAGAAAACACATTTAAAAGATGGTTCCTCCCACTTTAAAGTGACTGGCCAAGGTAGAACAGAAATCCCACCTTGGAAGCTCCCATTCCTCTCCCTCCAAGTATTATGTGGAGAGGCTGCAGTGAATTGCACCATAAACACTTCAAATTAAGCGAGATGAGCAATGTCCAAAGCAGCCAACTGTTGCTGAGGTTTTAAATAGCAGCAAGCCCACAGGCAAGATTTGAAGGCAGCTAATGGAGATCCTGTTTTTTGGGGAGGAAATTCTACAAGAACAGAAAAGCACTTGGCTGTTAGTCTGGCAAACGAGTGGGATTTCATATGCTGGCTGGAGATGGAAAATAACTCCAAGAACTTCATGGAAGAAGTTTGGTAGGGATGTTTTATGGAGAATTTCAGCAGCAGAGAATTATGTGGTAGAGAAACAATGGCATATCCTGCCCTGTGAAGGGTTTCAGATTAAAATGAAAGCCTGGATAAATATGAGTGACAGCAATACACTGAACTGGTATTCAAGGAAAAAAAATCAAAATTGTCATGTCATCAACTGGTGACAACCCATCTGCAGTACTGTGTACCACTTCTGGTCTCCTCAGACCAAGGAAAACTCAGATACCCTGGAGTGAGTCAAGTGAAGGACCACAAAAATGGTTAAAGAATTGGAGAATCTCACCCATGAGGAGAGGCTGAGAGATCTGTGATTATTTGGACTGGAGAAGGCTCAAGAGGATCTTAGTAATGAGTAAAAACAGTGGATGGGATGGGGTAAAGAAGCTGGAGCCTGACTCTTCTTGATGGAATTCAGTGAATAGAAAAAAGGTGAAACGCACAAACAGAAACCACACAGCTCCGTTTAAAGATATGATTTTATATCTGTGTAAATAATACATTTACTTTTTTAGTGAGGGTAAAAACCACTGGCAGAGGTATTCTACAGAGTGTCCATCCTTGGAGTTATTCAAAATTTGACAGGACACAGTCCTGACCCACCTGCTGTGGTAGTTGACCCTGCCAAGGTCAGCCTCATGGATCTGTAGTAAAATCATCAATAATTTAATTCTCTGCAGAGAAGCTGATCTGGTCCAACACAGACTGGTGCTGTGGTACTTCTTATTAATTCCCTTGGAGACTAATTTTTGGGTTTGGTTGGTGTCCTGGTTTGTCACCCCAGGACAGCTGAGCTTTTTCTTTTCTTTTTTAAAGTATAATCACCTGGCAAAAGTGATCTCTTAACTACCAACATGGATTTTTAGGTAATGGTGGGTCATTTAAAAAGCCTCCATTTACTAGGAGTTGCCACAATTGGGTTTTCTCTGAGTTGAAGAGCTCATAAAGTTTATTGAGTAAACAGCATCAATATCATCTGTGCTAGAGAAAAAATGGGCAAATAAAAAGAGTTTTCCTGCCTTCCCTGTAAAGGACTGCAGTTTGGTGGGGAGGGAAGCAGGTTAAAAATGCATTTCCTCTGCTATTTTGGATAATTGTCCCAAACCACAGACCAGGCAAACCCCCCTGTGGCTCCCCGGCCCTCAGCACCCAGAGTGGGTGGGTGCAGGCCACAGTCCCTGCAGGGAGGGACTTTGGCACCTGGCACAGAGGGGCAATGTTTGCCTCCAGAGCCATCAGGGGAGCACTTTCCATCCTGTTCCATCCACAGGGATCACATCCCTGCTGGTTCATCTCTTCCCCATGCAGGCTGTTTCCTCCCTCCCCACCTGGCATTCCTCTCACACAGGATCCCTCCCTGCTCCCATCACTCTCCTGAACATCTGAGTCCTGTTTCTGCTATCTCCTTCTTTGAAATGATATGACCATAACATAATAACCTTTAAGCAGTTTTTAGCTGAAGGTTA
The DNA here is from genome assembly GCF_037042795.1 of Molothrus aeneus. NCBI lineage: Eukaryota > Metazoa > Chordata > Aves > Passeriformes > Icteridae > Molothrus > Molothrus aeneus. Next base: position 113,132,258 of record NC_089647.1, on the reverse strand, counting down.
AGCCAGAAATCTTAAAAAGATTCACCTGCCTTGCATAACATCTCCTGTCTTTCCTGCACTGTGGAAAAAATAACTTCTTACTATTCCTCCCTGCTATTGTCCAAAACATGAGTATGGAAAAATAAAGCTATGCTTAATTAGTTACAAGTCAATAAAATAATCAAGAAGATATTCTATCAAAATAGGTTTATTTAAAGAAAAAAACCTCACAGAATATGCTAGATGCTGAGGCACCAAATTATTGAATTGTACTAACTTTCATATTTAGGTAGAAGTTTAAGGTTGAACAAAAAGTTAATTGACATAACACCTCCTTTAGGGAAAAAGCTGAATGTAGTACATTTGAAACATTCTGCTGTATGAGTTCAAAATTTCAATACAGTTTCTTAACTGGCATGTTCAAATGACAATAATTTTTTTTTTTTCAAAATAAGAAAAACAGTAATTTCATTTTTTTCCATATGAATTTTGGGATTCCTGTCAGTTTAGAACTGAAATGATAGCAGGCTAGCTTTTGTCATTGGACATTAAATTAAACTTCTGTTTTTCAGTTAGTTTTAATACACATACTGAGGACTTCACTGTAATGAGTGGTTTTCTAATTGTTATTCTGTATTTAGATGTTCTTCCCGACACGTAGAAAAAGAAGTTTGGTGATCTCACTTTAAGCCCTACCAGATAATTATCATAGACCAAGGCACAGAGAAATCTCTGCCCTCGGAATTTGCAAAAGGTGCTCAGCAGCTGTTTCAGGTCATGACTGATGGGAGCTGGCAAAGCTTTGTGGGAAAATGCAAAATGCCCACGTGTACCGGTCCAGCTCGAGTGTCCCAGGCTTTTCCCATCAGGAATAAGCAGATCCTCCTAAAAAACCTTTAGAAGGTGAGGGAGGGGTGATGGGGGCAGGGAGAGGTGACATCTCATTTGTTTCCAATAGATAATATGAAGAAATGAGTTCCCAACAAGCCACTGCTTGCTGATCATGACACAGAATTTTTCCTCTGTGCACTGGAAGTCTGCCCCAGTCATTTCTTGTACCCAATGCCCTTCCACGAGTGCAATAGGTATTATTTAAACCTATACCTAGGTATTATTTAAACCTATACCTAAACCAATAGGTATTATTTAAACCTATTTATAAATTCAGCTCCTTGGAAGAGATGTTTCTCTGAAGATTAACAGGAAACTGTTGGAACCCAGCAGAAAAACCAGATACAGCTACCACGCATACCCTTCTCAGAACATACAACACAAACTAAGATCTTCCAAATACCGCATATATTAATTTTCTTCCCTGTGCAGGGTGGCAAATGGCACAGGGGTGGCTATTTCTCCCGTGTCACAACACGTCCTTTTGCCAAAGGCAGGGAAGAAGGTGTCCTTCGTGCCTCCCCCCGCCAAGGATGCTCTGATGCCCGCAGATAACGCCGCTCGCTTGCGGGCTGTCCCTTCGCGGGGTGAGCGGCTCGGAACGATCACAGAGCGAGCTGGGAGCGATCACAGAGCTCGGAGCGATCACAGAGCTCCCTCCTCGCCCTTCTGCCGGCGGCTCCCGCAGCCGGAGCCCCGCGTCCGACCCCGCCGGGCACCGCCGTGACCCGGGCGGCGCGGGGGACAAGGGAAGGGATGCCCGCGGCGGGGCTCACCATGCGAGATGCTGCGGAGCAAGGCGACGGCCAACATCCACATGCCCCCGCCGCTGCCCCGCCTCGCCTGGCTCGGCTGGTGGCTGCTCGGAGCCTGCGGGGCCGCTCGTCCGCCCAGCGAGCGCTCAGCCCCGCCTGCAGCCCCGCGGCTCCGCCGGCGCTCGCCCGGCGCTCGGGCGGGGGAAGAGGCGGCGGGGCCCAGGTGCGTCCCCTCGGCTCGGGGAGGCGCCCGCAGGGCGGCGGGGGCAGGGCCACAGGTGACAAAATCCTCCGGCGCGGCCACGCCAGCATCCCCGAGTGCGAGCCGGCTCCTCGCACGCCTCCTCCTCCTCTTCTTCCTCCTCCTCTTCTTCCTCCTGCTGCTGCTGCTGCTCCTCACATGGCTCCCCTCGGCCCGGCAGCAGGCGGGCGGGCAGGCAGGCACTTCCTTCCTTCCTTCCTTCCTTCCTTCCTTCCTTCCTTCCTTCCTTCCTTCCTTCCTTCCTTCCTTCCTTCCTTCCTTCCTTCCTTCCTTCCTTCCTTCCTTCCGCCACTTCCTTCCGCCACTTCCTTCCGCCACTTCCTTCCGCCACTTCCTTCCGCCACTTCCTTCCTTCCTTCCGCCACTTCCTTCCGCCACTTCCTTCCTTCCTTCCGCCACTTCCCTTCCTTCCTTCTGCCCCTTCCGCCCCTTCCTTCCTTCCGCCACTTCCTTCCGCCACTTCCGCCCCTTCCTTCCTTCCGCCACTTCCTTCCTTCCACCACTTCCTTCCGCCACTTCCGCCACTTCCTTCCTGCCGCCACTTCCTTCCGCCACTTCCTTCCTTCCGCCACTTCCTTCCGCCACTTCCTTCCCTCCCTCCCTCCCTCCCTCCCTCCTTCCTTCCCTCGCTCTGCTCCCCTCCTGGCTCGCTCTCCGCTGCTCACCTCCCCTAGCAGCGCTAACCCCAGCCCTCCGCAGTCTTAGAGCACCGCCAGATCCGCACAGCACGGGGAAAAGCGAGACCTAAGGAAATGCAGTGAGAGGTGTGCTGCGATGTGACAATGTCGGGTGTGCACGGAGAGTGCACAAGTCATCACCCAGCAGCACATCCTAAGCAGCACTCCGGAGGAAAACGCGGGAGGCACTCAGCTGGACTATGTTTAAGGCAGTGTTTACTTTGTTTCATAGGACTTTTGCTAATTTGTATGAAATTGTATGTACTGTATATAATTTATTCTGGCTATTGACCTTTCTTGCTTGAGATATCCTTGCCGAGTCAGAAATTCACAGAATTCCCAGAATCCCTGGGTTGGAAGAGACCTCCAAGATCATCAAGTCCAACCCAGCCCCAACAGCTCAACTGAACCCTGGCACCCAGTGCCACATCCAGGCTTTGTTAAACACACCCAGGCATGGGGACTCCACCACCTCCCCGGGCAGCCATTCCAGAACTTATCACTCTTTCTGCAAAAAACATTTTCCTAATAGTCAACCTGGATTTCCCTTGGTGCAGCTTCCAGTGAAGGGAATACCTTGATTTCCTATACGTGTATAAGTCAAAGAGAGGGTGGAGCTCTCTGGAATGTAATATTTTCTCCTGGATTGGTGATTGTGATGGTGTTCACAGGGGTCTTAGGATGAGGGAAGAGATGAAAATGTTGACTCCATGTTTCAGAAGGCTGATTTATTATTTTATGATATATATTATATTAAAACTATAGTAAAAGAATAGAAGAAAGGATTTCATCAGAAGGCTAGCTCAGAATAGAAAAAGAATGATAACAAAGGCTTGTGACTGACTGAGACAGTCCGGACAGTTGGACTGTGATTGGCCATTAATTAGAAACAACCACATGAGACCAATCACAGATGCTCCTGTTGCATTCCACAGCAGCAGATAACCATTGTTTACATTTTGTTTCTGAGGCCTCTCAGCTTCTCAGGAGAAAAAATCCTAAGGAAAGGATTTTTCAGAAAATATCATGGCTACAGGTGATGGTGTTCGTTTAGCTTGAGATCCAAGCCACAAACCCTAACCCTGGGTCCCACAGGTGTTTAGCTCATCCTCTGCATGAGAAAAGTGAAACATCTTCTCTTTAGGTTCTCACACATGAGCTGCAGCTCAAGGTGGAAAGATGTTAAAAATTATTTCCCCTCAAAGGGAAGTGTAGTCACACTGACAAGAGGGTGGAAACTAAATCCAGTGTCTCCACTTGCATTTAAAGGGGTCACAGAGGTCTTGGGCACTTCATGACCTGCAGAACCACAGAAAAATCAAAGTTGGAAGAGACTTTCAGGATCCTCCAGTCCCACCATCAACTCAGCAGCACCATAAAGAGGCTGAATGAAAGAAAAGCTGAGGTAGTTTCATGGGGAGCTGAAATTGGATCTGTGATAAAAGCATAAAACTCCTCAAAAAAAGCAACAAAAACAAATAATTAAAAAAGATGGTGATGTAGTACATGAGCACTTGAATTGATTAATAAGACAAAATAGTAGATGCAAAATATAGATGTTTAAAATATGGAAATATTTGTTGGTTTACTTTTTACACTAGAAAGGCAAATTATCTTATGGATTTTAGGATGAGAGAGGTCTGTACACATATACTTGGATGGACAGAATGTAAGCTCTTGCAGAGAGAGAATATATCTACGGTGGAGAACAGACACATGATGGGGTGATGGGAAGAGAAAAAAGCCAGACCATGCTCATGCTGAGTAAAAGGCAGCAAGTTCTGGGTTCATGAGGTGGGAGATGAGGGAGATGTCAGAAACAACGTCCAAACTAAGGCTTGGAGCAGCTGTAAGGATGGAAACATTGGCAGTGACAATGAAGGGGAAGGAGGGGGCCTGGGCTGAACTTGGGTCTTGGGAATGGGAGGAAAGATGTTTTTCCATGTGTTTGTTTAGTTGAATGTCTTCTTTCTTCTCAATACCTATATCAGTAATTAAAAGTTAATTTTCATTTGCTATGAATTAATTAAGTGTAATTCCCTAAGCTGAGTCATTTTCTGAGAAGTTATTACTGGTTCTACAAGTAAATGTAATTCTTCATAATATCTGCTAAAGAACTGTTGGAAAAGAAGAATAAAAGGAGGGAAATCATCAATTCTCAAATTAAGGCAAACCTCAAAAACACTGAATTAATTATTTGTGAGATTCTAGACACAGGCTTGGCTTCCTCTCACTTGTTGCATTAATTAAATAAACAAAAAACTCAGCAAGAATTCTGTGGAACCATGCAATTTTCTTTATTATAGGATGGACAGCAGGAGTTTTGTGCCCAGAAACATTTTCCTTGGTAAATCACATATACCCTCCTCAAAAAGAAATAATGATCGGCTGTGAAACAAATATTCTCTTGTTGATTTGAAATTATCAAAATGGTTTCTTAATCCAGCAGAGGGGACAAAAAAGATGATTTCATTGTTGGTTGTTGTATTAAATAATTTTATTGTTGTCTTCCTGATCTACAGAATCACAGAATGGGCTGAGTTGGAAGGCACCCATCAGGATCATCAAGTTCAGCTCCTGGCTCTTCACAGGACACCCCAAGAATCCCACCCTGTGCCTGAGAGTGTTGTCTAAGTCAGAAATTCCACTGCAAAAGCTTCCATGAGGACCAGTAGTGAATATCTGGGAATGTATCAATGCTAAAATAGGATAATTATGCACAGGATCTTTTTTTTTTTTTTAAATATTTGAAGTGATGTGATCCAGACTCCTCAGGACTCACTTCAGAGCTGCCTCTACTCCCTCCTCAGAATCCTTGACAACCTTTTGTGCACTGATCTGCCACAGCATCCCTGTGAGTTTGGAGTGTTTTGCTATTCCTGTATCAAAGAAGAACTAAAGGGAAGCCAAGGGTGAATCCGCCAGGAGATTCAGGCACTGAAATTGCCCATGTTGCAAAAACCAAGTTTTAGGTGGTCTTATAATTCTGGAACTCACAATTTCATGTAGTACCCAGTGTCCTGGTGGTGACATAGAGGTGTTAGGTACTGTAAAATGGGATTGAAGGGAAATAAGTGGGGAGCTACTTTGGGAAACATCTGTAAGGAAAGTGCCCTGGCACTCACCCTGCAGTGGCCCAGAGGAACCAGTGGGCAGAGGAGAAAATTGTCTTCTGCACTCATTCTCTGCCCAGCAGAGAGAGAGCTGGGTTCAAATTATCACCTGACAAATATTAAAACATTGACTGATGCCATTTATCTTGTCTTCTTGTGGCAGTTCACTTCCCTAGGAGACTCAATGCCCTGCTCCTACTTTTTTCCAAGAGTCTTTCTTCACAGAGACCATTTGTGAGTCAGAAGATGCCACATGATGCCACATTAACCTCACCTTCTCTGAGGCAAAAAGAGTGGGATTCCCTCTCCAAAGCAAGCAGGAATGCCCTGGGTTATGGATCCCACACTTTCCAAGCCTATGCTTGGGGTTTGAGAATGGGGCGACAAATGGGGGCAGCAGGAGGGACACTTCCACTCCATCTCCACACTCCTGGGGAGCCAGATGAGGTTTTCATGCCTCCAGCACCCTCCAAAATCAGCATCTTCATGCCAGGAGGCAGCTCTAGAGATAGTCCTGCAGTAGTTCTCTGCTGCTGAAGGGTTTTCTGCCCAAAAACCTAGAGAGATGTGCATAATAACCTGAGAATTTACAGAGACGCTTCCCTACCCTCTGATTTTTTAAACATAATTTTCAATTTCTAATTCATGAAAGCCTCCTTGCAGTTTGTTCTCAAGCCCTTCTGCCGTCTGCCTAGCACTTTCTTTTTTTCTACAAGTATCCAAAGTCATTAAAAATGCAAGTACAACTATATATATCTCTCTAATACTATATATATTGTTATGGAGATAGTTCTAAGAGATAACATTATGAAGGATCTTATGAAAGATCTTATCTTCATGTGAAAGCTTTATTAATACCTCCCCAGAGGTAGCTGAGGATCAGTTTTGCCCTCTGTAATTAGCTGAAATTACCTCGACCTTCTCTCCAGGCTGGGTGAACAACATGCAGAACTGTTCTCTCAGTTCC